>NW_017729032.1:21083748-21095714 GCF_001723915.1 Gavialis gangeticus | reverse complement strand
TTGGCCATTTATATCCCAGGAGCGTTAATCAGCATATTCATGATACATTTGGGAGTGTGCAAAAATAACAGTGCACCGTGCATACATGTAAATTTAGTGAAACCTGTCTAAGGCAGGTAAACAGCTGGAAACCTGCTCCAGCTGGGAAATTTCTACCGTCTCAGCAGGGTTTATGGGGAATTATATATATTTAGTCTCTGTAAGCTGGAAGCTAACATAGAAACACAAAGGGCATTTGGCAGGTTTCTGGCTCTTACAGGTTCCCTCTTGGATGGGTTTCACTGTCCTGCAGGGACACCTCAGCCTGCAAGCTGCCCCTGCCACTGTCACTTGCATAGAGCTGATGGTGAGGAAAGCAGAAGCTGATCAGTGGGTGCAGACCCAATTATCTCTTGCTGCCACTTTCAGGGAGCCCCCTTACTCTTGCCACCAAACTGAAGCTCTTCCCAGGCATCGTGCGGCAAGCAGAGCTGTTTCTGGGGCCCCATGGCCAGAGCACTGGCCCTTTGCTGATATACTAGCCACAGGGGTGGGGTTTCTTGCCTGAGGCTATCAGAGCATAGGCAAGAGCCCATGGTCTACCAGCCTGGGCAGCACTGTGGGGGCCCCAGCCCACTCTGACAGACATCCCACCCTCCTTGCCCACCCTTACTGATCAGCTTGCTGCTGGGCAAACTGTCGGGAGCCCGGAAAAGCCAGATCCTCTCTTGCTTTTTTAAACAGAAAGGTCTTGGCTGAGCAATTTAAATCTGTCCTGGGTGCCATCATCCATGAGGACCAGTCGTGTGTAGTACCAGGACGCCAGATCCATGGAGCTCTGCTGCAGCTGAGAGATGTGCTCCAGCTGGAATGAGACAGTGGACAGATGACCTGGAGCTGGAAAAAGCTTACGACTGAGTGTCAAACTGGTTCCTCTTCGAGAGGGGATGGGTGTCCCTCTGTCTTTCACTAGCTGGATAAGGACGCTGTACACGGATGTAAACAGCAAGGTGCTGGCAAACGGTTTCCTGAGTGAGTGGATCGCGATAGAGTCAGGAGTCCGTCAGGGCTCCTCTCTCTCCCCAATCCTCTTCATCTGCGCCATCGAACCACTGGCTCAGTGCATCTGGCAGGACCCTGAGATCCATGGAGTCCAGATTCCCGGGAGAAGTAAGGAACAAACCAATGTCCTGGCCTATGTGGATGTTTTAAACATCCTGTGCAGGAATAAGCATGCAGTAGAAAGAGTCCTGTGGCACACATGGATTTACAAAGTGGCAGCGGGGGCCAAGCTCAATGTGAGCAAAAGCACCCGCCTGGCTGTAGGTGAGCTCAGGGACTTGGAGTTCCTGGGGGTCTCGGTCCCCCGCGAGGGTGGAATTTTACCTGGAACTGAGTGGAAGGAGGGCCTGGGACAAGCAGGAGGCCAAGGTGAAGCAGAGGTTGAGCATGTGGCATGGGCATCGCTTCTCCATGAGTGGGTGCATGGCAGTCATAAAGGCGGTGTTGTCACCAGTGCTTCTGTACACTGCACTGGTCTTCCACCTGCAAAGTGTATCATAAACAGAATCCAGAGAGCTGTGAGTGCCTTCTTCTGGGGATCCCGAATGGAGAAGGTGGCCCGGTACAAAAAGAAATGGGCTGGGGGCAGGGGGATGCCAGACATCCACCTGTTTCTGCGGGCACGGTACACAAGCCAGGTCACCTCCGGAGACGGTGGGGGGCATACGCACCCTGGAGCAGCCCTGGTTCTACAGGGTCCTGAACGAGTTCTGCAGCGAGTATGGGTTACAGAAGGAAAGCCTGGCAACTATATCCAGCCACAAAAAGATACAGAAGGCAGTCAGAGACAGAGACAGGCTATCAACCATGGAGATGCTCCCCATTGAGGATTGCCAAGCCATCTGGAACCAGATCTTCCACAAGGACCTCTGCAAGTATCACAGGGACTTAATTTGGTTGATAGCGCACCGAGTACTCCCAGTGAGGGCGTGGAGGTACAGGGAGGGAGAAGGGATTCACCCCAATTGCCCCAGGCAGACCTGCCAGGAAGAAGCAGAGACCATTGACCACCTCCTATGGCACTGCCCATATGCCAAGGGTGTGTGGAAAAAGGTAAGCCAGTTCCTTGAAAGAGTGACAGGAGTCAGACTGATGACAAGGGAGGTGGCAATGTACAGACACCTGACTGAACAGCCGGGGTCCCAGACAACACATTTCAACCACCTTGTGTCCTGTGTCAGGAGCACCCCATGGGAATGCAGGAACCTCCTGTTATACAGGCATGCTGAGCTCAAGGAAACAGACTTAAAATGTGCTAAAATGTTTCTGAGCGAACTTCAATCCTACCACTGGAAATTGGTTAGTGAGGATGGAGAAGAAGCAGCCAACTTCATCTGGAAAAGCAACACCTAGCACAGGTTGTTCAAAGACCCCCAGGAGGGGAAGTGGACAGGGAAAATGAAGAGGACAGTGGACCTAGAGACAATGAGAAAGACTACGACAGGATCAGCAGCAGCGGATGTGGCAGTGACATTGACAGTGACAAGGACAGTGAAGGAACTGAGAAAGTAAACCCCCAATTGGGGTTTGAATGAAAGGACTGCAGTTGGGGTAGGTGAGGGTGGAGGGTGGGTGTGCAGAGGTGCAGGGGAGTGTGTGCTTTTATTGTAATGGGAAGCACAGGTTTCTTAATGTGATTTTAAAATGTGTGATGGAACTTTGTCTATCTATGGATGCACCTTGTCATGCATCCACAGATACATCATGAGCAGGGCCAAGGAGGTGATCCTCCCCCTCTATGCAGCACTGGTCAGGCCACAGCTGGAGTACCGCGTCCAGTTCTGGGTGCCGCACTTCAGGAGGGATGTGGACAGCATGGAGAGGATCCAGAGGAGGGCCACCCGCATGATCCAGGGACAACAGGGCAGGCCCTACGAGGACAGGCTATGGGAGCTGAACCTGTTCAGCCTTCACAAGAGAAGACTGATAGAGGACCTGGTTACCATCTATAAACTGGCCAAGGGGGAGGAAATGGGAGCAGGAAATGGGAGAGTCCCTGTTCCTCCGAGCACTACTGAGGGTAACAAGGAACAACGGCTGTAAGTTGACAGAGAGTAGATTCAGGCTAGACATCAGGAGGTGCTGCTTCACTGTCAAGGCGGCTAGGAGCTGGAACCAACTTCCAAGGGAAGTGGTGCTCGCCCCTACCCTGGGGGTCTTCAAAACGAGTTTAGATAATCACCTAGCCGGGGTCATTTGACCCTAGCATCCTTTCCTGCCCATGGCAGGGGGTCGGACTAGATGATCTGCTTAGGTCTCTTCCGACCCTACCAACTATGAAACTAAGTTTATGATAGAGGATGTATATATATATATAACTCTGTATAGAAATACATTGTAATACAAAAAAAAGAGACACCTATAAGCTGGGAATTTTTCTTAGTCTGGTATGATTCTGCCATAAGTTTCACAGTAACAATATGTAAGAATACACAGTGATGCTTGTCTCACTAAAGCCAAAATCCAAAATGAGGATCAGGCCTCTTAAATCTGAGAGACTATATAAGCATCAGTATAAATAAGCATTACAAGCAAGGCTGGTAACACCAGGCACTGTTAAGGTTGCACAAGACTTCCATTTTAAGACCCTGTTTTCAGGTGCTTATAGCTTTGCCAATCTTTTATCCATTCAGGCTGTAGCGTTCTGTCCTGGACGTCTACCTCTGACTTGGATATTTTTTGTTTTAATTTCAACCAAAATGATTCAGATGGTTCAGAACAAAGCTAAGAACCCCCCCACCCATTGGTTTGCTCCCATGACACTCTGGCAGCTGCTTCTCTGAGTACCCCTGTGGTCTGGAGCAGACAATATTTGGCAGGGGTCTGCTTTTCTTGTCATATGTACCTTTTGCCATCTCAATGCAAATCCACCCAAACTTTATAAGTCTCTGAAAAGCTGTGGTTTGCACAAGACAGGTGGAAGTTTGCCAAAGCTTCCCAAGCTAAAATCTCCAAAGAATCTGTCTGTACTGCGCATGCTTCAACTGAGAGTGTGGCACTGCTCTGCAGTTGTAGACAGTCACAGGCAACTGCTGCTCTGGGCTATGGTAGGCAGACCTGGAGTTGACCACTGAACTGAAAACAGACCACCTCTTTCTTCTAGGCTCTTTGTGACCCCAGTTGGGCCCAGGCGTGGTGGGTGGGTGAGCAGACTGCAATAGGTCATACTAGAAATGGGTGGTTCAGAAGAACGGGGCTGCGTGAGAAGCCTGAGGTGTGGAAAATGGGGCTGGCTACATGAAACGGCACTGAGCTGGAGGGGCAGGGTGGGGAAGAGAGAGGGCTTGGGCAGGGAAATGAGAAGGTGGCACTGACACTCCAGTCCAGAGCCTGGAAGGGAGCTCAAGGCTCATAAATGTTCTCATTTTTCTACTGTCAAATGTTATCTGTGAAACCCGCTGGCAAAGTGTTGCCTTCCAGAGTTGGCCCACCTCAAGGGATACCAGTTCCTCTGGCCCACCTCAAGGGATACCAGTTACTTTGGGAGCTCAAGCAGCAGAGGCTTGTGTGGTAAATCTAAAGCTTCCAGCAGTACTGATACCCGCCTCCCACCTACATGAGGGAATTTTAATTTGCTTTTTTTAAAAACTTGGGACACTATGCAATTCTGCTAAAATAATAGTAATTAAGCTTGCGAAGTCAAGCACTCGCATCAGGCAATGCCAGTATTAATATTCATTTGGCTCCAATGTGTGTATGTGTTATGATACGGTCTTTAATTGTATGACCACCTGCTGTTTTTATTATGAGACCTGTGCCGTGTTCAATGCACAGGAGGAATGTGCTCTGGGGATGAATCAGTGCGGTGGAGTAGAAGAAACTGGTCTATAGGACTCCTTCTTTTGTAGTGGAAACTGGAAGGTATGTATCAAATGATGCAGGGGAGGGTAGGAAGTGAAAGGAGGGTTTCAAGGTTTTGGCTGTTGAATGGTGTCCTGGAGAACTGGAATCTATCTCTCCTCCTTTTAAACACATCCTATGTGAAGCTGGGTAGCTTCTAACAGGTGGTTACTAATTGTATACTCCTTCTTTTCTTGGTACCTGACTTTAATGCCTGGAGTCAGAGGGAGCTGTGCTTTGACACCTAATTTGTATTATATGATGCTAAAGATTCCAAAAAATTACGTCCTATGTGATTCAATTTAGACACCCACAATTAATGGGTAGTTTTGAGTGTCCAATTTGAATCACTTGGAACCTGATTTTTCAAAATATTTGCCATTATACAATACTTTTTACCTTTCTCTCTCTACATCAATGTTTGCTGGTTTGCAGGGGTTTTGTGAAAAGGCTTCACAAATGATACTGAAGTTGCATATCCCTGTGGTAGAAAATACCAGTACAAAATTAATAATTTTGCTGTTAGAGTTAGTGAATAGTATAAAGAAGGCTGAGGTCATAAACTGAATAATAAGAAACCAAAATATTTGAATAAGAACTCATTAGGTGAGCACCATGCATCCTGGATACAGAATGAGGCAGCAGCCCTGTGGGGAAAAAAAGAGGATGCAATCAAGTTATTGGAGACTGTATCATAAGGCATAGGCACAAGAGAGTTGAATTAATGTTGTGTAGGCATGAAAGAGAGTGGCTCACTCTATTTTGAATGTTCCTCAGGGAGAAGAAGTTTTTTGAAGTGTCTATCTTGTGGGTGTCAGTGCCAGATGGGATTTTTTTTCTCCAACATCCCTTTTTAAAAACTGCAAAATTTGATTTAAACCAAAGAAAAATAGTTTGTCTAAATGCGTTGTTAGAAAAGAATATGAAAATGGGAAGAATAATGGCTGAGGTGTTAGCGAATGATTTGAATCTTGCTGTGCTGAGACTCCCTTCATCCTTCTGAAGTGGTAGGTGAGTGAGCCTGATAATAGGCAAACATTAATTTTCACAAAAACAGAGGCAAAGGTTTTTTGATGTATAACCTGAGGCACTCTTAACTTTGAGACAGGAGATGCCATTGCTTAGTACTTAAAACTAGGCCCCTATCACAGGTCAGTCAAACATCCAGCCCACAGTGCTGCCCCAGCTCTAAGCAGACATGGGTGGGGAAGGGGGTGTGCCAGTCTAGCTCCGCAGGCAGGGCCCGGGACATGCAGTACCCACCCCACATGGGACTGTGCAGCATGTGGGGTCTGCGGTGGTGGCAGGCAGAAAGAGCCACAACCACCGCCTAGTCTGCTTAGAAAGGTGTGGGGCAGGCCAGGGCCTGGCCAGCCCAAAGGGGGGCTCTCTTCTCTTATGGGGGGCTCAGCCCCCCTGAGCTCCCCTGTAATTCGAACCCTGAGAATTGGCACTGTGTACAGCTCAGTCTGGCTGGGGGCATGTAGCATGGATCCTAGATCAGCCAGAGTGGGCACTGCGCTATCAGCAGAGCCAGTCCCTTTTGTTCTGTGCCACGTGGTCCTCACTGGAGGAGGAAGTAGAGAAGGGTCTGTGGGCCCAGTCTGGCCCATGGACCACCCCTGTGTCACTCATCCAGCCCATGGGGATGGACAAGTTGGCACCCCGATTCTATCAGATACATCAGAATGGAAACATACAAAATCACAGGTCACTTCTGAAACTCTTGGGCCGTCTAGGTTTTCTTCAGCTTAAGTCCCATTCACAGCTTGATAAAAATAAAAGGGTAGTAAATCTCGTACTTAGTGGGCACATCTACATATTCATTAATGGGCCATAGTTACTGCACATGACGTTTAGTACTTGGATAACAAAGTACTAACTCAATGTGCAGTAACTCATGCTACTGTGCAGTAGCACCAGCACACGGTTTGCTAGTGACACTTACTGTGCAGTAGCCTAGTAACACTGCACAGTAGCATATTAGCACAGGTTTTGCCTGGCACGCTACTGTGCATTGTCATTAGGCTACTGCATAATAAGCGTCTTGTGTAGATGCGCCCAGTGTTTCTCAAGCACCCTGTAGGTACTCCTGATTTAATGTTACTCTGAAATAGCTTCTCTATTATGTAAATTATGCCACTTTATCTCCAGCCTCATGTGAATCCCAGTACCCTCTTGTTCTGTAATGTTCTCTTGCTTTGATAGATCTGGCGCATCTTTTATTTTCTCAGTATTTTATTTTCCTTCCTTTCCTACTACCAGTATTCAGTGAAATTGCTGCTGAAGATAAAGAACACTTGAACATCTAATTACTTTGATTAATCAAATGTTCTTTTTTCAAATGCCAGATGAGTCGTGGTTGTTGTGAAGATATGTTAACAGGTTTCAGTGGTGTGAAGAATAATTGGTCTGTTGTTAGCCAATGTACAGCAGCTACAGTGTTTCTCAGTAAACTGGCAGGTTACAAATATATCTGCTTAACTGCTACCATGCAGGTGAACGGAGCACACCAGAAGATTTTAAGATAGGACTTTGGTTGCAAATCACAGGAATAAAAAGACTTTAAGGGGTCAAATTAGTGTACTCAGCTGCTTAGAGGCAGGGTCAAGTGTGCCTAAACCACCCCTGATTAATATTTTTCAAGTGAGTTGTCCAAAATCTCCTGTGAAGCAAATTCAAAAGCCCCATAGGTAGTTTGTTCCATTGCTCACTGACACCTATGTTTAGAAAGTCTTTCTTGCATCTTTGCCACAAATGAAACACATGATTTCTTTTTTGCCTTTCAGTGGGCACAGAGGACAATTGATAACTGTCCTCTTTTCCCAAGTATCAGAAGTCTGTTATCATATCCCCCATCAGTCTTTTTTCTAGAGAAAAGAAACCCAGTTCCCTACACCTTTCCCTATAGGCCATTTTTTCTTACCCTCTTATAATTCTTGTGGTTTCCTCTAGGCTCTTCAAGTCTTTATATGTGCTCTGAGGTGGTGGGGGGGGGGGAGTGCTTTAATTAGCATGGCTCCCAAGAGTGGCTCTAATTAAAGTGCCCACAGCATCACATGTATTCAGTGTCCCATGCTTCAAAATGGTGGTGGGGGTGCTTTAACTAAAGTGCATTGAGTAAGCTTTATTTAAAGAGCCCCCACCGCCATTTTGAACAATGGGGACACTGAATACATGAGACACTGAGGCTGCTGGGGCGGCTAATTAGCACACTCCATTAGACTCCATTAATCAAGTAATTATAGCGTCTTGGAGCAGATGGGCATGTTGACAGGCACCCTTTGGTACTGCAATCTAGATGTCATTTGCCTCCTGCAACTGCATCCCTTTGTTGACTTATTTGCTTTGTGATCCACTACAACCCTTACATCCTTTCCTGCCATAGTGCTGCTTAGGCAGTTATGAACCATGTTGCAGGGCACTAGGGTGTCCTGCTCCTTTTAAGAGCTGGAACTGCTAGGGAGAGAGCCCTAGCAGTCAGTTGGGAGGCCCAGCTGTGGGTTACCAGGGCAGCCAGAACAAGCTAGTGGGCCCACACCTGCCAGCAGTCAGCTGACCAGAAGGGGCAGGGCCTGGCTCGGATGTAAACCCCAGGCCAGAGGCCAGGAGGGCAGTTCTCTGCCAGCAGCCAAGGGGGAAGGAGCTCTCCCAGAGGAAGCAAAGGGGAGAGGCCTGACTGCAAGCACAGCTTCTGGTTCATAGATTCATAGATTCATAGATTCATAGATTAAGGGTCGGAAGGGACCTAGTAGATCTTCTAGCCCGACCCCCCGCCAGGGCGGGAGAACAACAAAAACCCCAAAAAGAGAAATGGGACTCAAACGAGTACTGCTGAGGGACAGAGCATACCCTCTGAATTATGTTATAGCTGGGTGGCTTGAGTTATGTTATAGCCTTGGGGCTTGTAGGTTGATTTCTGTTTATAAGACCAGTGGTTTGGGTGAGGCTATTTGGGGAAGGAGGAGGCCTCACTGGGGGGCTCACTGCAGCGTGGGGACCCCGGCACCAGAGAGGGCGTGGCATTTAGGTGCACAAGCCCTGGCGCCAGAGAGGGCGCAGAATTTGGGGTGCACAGACCTTGGTGCCAGTGAGGGTGTGACACTAGGGGCATGGAGAGCCCAGGCACCAGTGAGGCGCAGAGACAGGGCTGCAGAGAGCCCAGAGAGGACAAGGGAGCCAATTCATAGCAAGGCCCAGACTGGACAATGTCAATGCCATCTGTGAGGCTTGGGGCATGGTAAAGGGGCAGTTGGAGCCACGCATATACCCCATAGGGCTGGGGTGTCCTGTGACATCTATTTTGAAGCGGGACCCACAAGGGGTCCGGGAACCCACAGGCTTCAGAAAGTCCATCAAACCATGTCCAAGAGGACTTAAAGGCAGCCTCCCTATACTACAAATCCATCAAGACGTGGCAGGTGAGAACTGAGGGTGCCCAGTGGGCCAAATTGGCACAGTTGAGGGGCCTTAGGGATAACACAGCCATCCTTAGGGACCCCATCCCGTGACAAACAGATACAAAATGGAGCATATGAAGTGAAGTAAAGCATAGTGCACTGGTCTTTATTGAATTTCACCTTCTTGAAACTAACCCATCTATCCAATTTATCAAGATAATTTTTAAGTAGGATTCCCACAATTCAATGAAGTACTTAGAAATGTCCGTCCTTCTTTTTCCTCCAGCAAGTAGGAAGAAGCAACTTAGCCACTGTGCAGCATTGTGCTTCTCAGTGCATGGGGGGCCGAGGCAGTTCAAGGATGAGGCGATGTAACTCACCTGAAGGAAGGATGATCTAGTGCAGTGGTGCTCAACCTTTGTGCTCAAGGATCTTGGGAATTTGGTAGCAGGGGAAAGGTGGCAGTATTAATTGCTACTGCTTCCCCACTGCCAAATTTCTTGATCTGTGCGGGGAGCCAGATGCCATGGCTCCACACCCTGGACTTGGCTTGTGGGATGGGGACTGAGCACCCCGATCCAGTGCCTTGGGGCTCACAAGTTCTAAATTCAGTTCCTGGCTTAGGTAATATCTTCCTTAATTCAACGTATCCTGCACATTCTTATCTGTGAATTGGGGACAATGTGTTTCTCCTTACAGGAGCATTGGAGCTGAAAAATGTACTCTGTTGTTATGGTGATGAGGATAATATCAGTGTAAAAACCTTTGGGACTTTAACGTTGACACTTTAGCCAGTGTTCCATTTCTCCCGTCTTGTCTCCCTCCTCCAACAGAAGCATGGTCCACAGAAAACAGAGACTCCCACCCCAAAGCTGGAGGGCGTATATACCGTTATCTACACCAGGCACAAGATTGCAGCCTAAAGAGGCCTCAGTTGAGGTTCATCAGTGCAGCCCCATTGGCACAACAGGATCGTGTCAGTTTACACCAACTAAGGATCAGCCATCCTCCTTTGCAGTTTTGCTTTACTTGTTATAATGAGAAGGGGGCCAAGGCTGAAACATTTTATCTGAACATCCCAGACCTTTGGTGGTTTGGATAAATTGGGACCCAAGCTGTTGTTGGTTGAAATTAAAACCTTACAGACAAAGCCTCCCAAGATCAGGACTAAAAGCATCACAGTCATCCTCTGAGAGAGAGAATCAAACAGAAACCCTTCTATAGGAGTCCCTCACACATATTATTTCCTACTATTGGCATTTCCCATAAAATAAGACCCAAATAAACAACCCCTGGGATTAGTTTCACAAAAAAACCTACATCACTTCTATTTATAATAAAATAATACTTTGCACTCGCATCACTCATTTCATTTAAGGGTCTGCATGCCTTAATAACACTAATGCTTACCTGTGAAAAGCAGCATGGGTCTATAATAACAGTCAGACCTCAGACTTATCTCAACCAAATGATGAAGTATTGTAGCTGTATTTTTAGAGGCATGAATAGCTTAGGGCGGATGGATAGACTAGGCAAAAATGACAATCCAGACCATATAAAATTACCCTACATAATTAAACCTTAGGGCATGCAATCTACACCTCTCACTCTGAAGGATCTCCATTAATACCGGGGGAAAATAATTCACCTGGGAAGAAAATAAGCTCAAATTTGGATATTGTATTTGACATTGTATTTGACTGAGTTAAAAATATCATTTTCCTTTTTTGTAGAAGATGAATCCAATAATTCCCCAGTCAAGGGAAGTGGAATGACAACATTGATGTATAGGAAGGAAGGATTTATTGGAATATAGAATTGGAAAAGACCTTCTGGATCACAGGATCTGGGCAACATGTCACACAATCCAGGTTTGCCAACCCAAGGAATTTTATTTTTCGGATAATCTTCAAGCCTTATACTGACAGCCAAATGTTTTACCGACACAAGTTTTTACTGATATGTATTTTACATAAGGAAAATGAAACTCTTCTCCTAGGCTCTACCCCGCTGCCAGGCTGACGTTAAAAGGGCTGGGTTCAAATATAGGGGTTTAACATCAACCATAGTAAAAAGCTTGGTTGTCAGTAAAATGTTTGTCGTAAAAAAAAAATGTCTTGGTTTGGCAACCTTGCTCAACAGCTACAATGATTTTACATCATGCTGCCCTTGCCTTCCATGGGCCCCCTACTCACCCTTACCTCCTCATGTTCCTGATTGCACCCTGCAGCATGCTGCCCCCTAGCCCATCTCCCTGCCTTACCTCCACCAGCACCTCTCTATGGCTGTCCTGCTTGCCCCAGCTCCAGCCCTTTAAGAAAAAAAAAACCTGACAAAACCCCTGGGACTCACCACTCCTGCAGCATTCTCAGGGCTTAGGAGGGGCTCGGGCAGAGCAGGGCGCAGTGAGGGGCAGTGGGAATTGCCCCCTGCGGGCAAGGAACAGGTGAGTGTGGTGTTTTTCTTTTTTTTTTTTTCTTAAAGGGCTGGAGCTGGGGTGGGCAGGACAGCTTTGTGGGAGGATATTGGGGGGCTCATGCAGAGCCCCCCCATCCAGTGTGGGGCAGTGGGGGGCAGCAGAGATTGCCCCCTGCCCAGCAGCACCTGGTGAGCTGGGGCTTTTTTTCCCCAAGTGCTGGGAGCTGGGGCAGGCGGAGCAGCCATTGCCGGGCTGGGAGAGTGGGC
>NW_017729032.1:21081946-21083737 GCF_001723915.1 Gavialis gangeticus | reverse complement strand
CCACCAGCACCTCTCTCCCATCCCAGCACAAATGCCCCAAAGAAACTTACCTGTAACCCAGCAGTGTTAGAGGCCTGGGATACAGCAACAGCACCAGCAGCAGCACATGCCTGAAAGAACATTTCCTGCAGGGTGATGCGCTCCCTATTGAACCCTAGGCAGCACTGCTATGCTCTGTCTGTAGGAATTTCAATCCAGCTGTGGCAGTTTAGCATTTTTACTGGTAGTCAAAGTTTTTTCATGAACTTTACTGATTGGCATTTTAGCCTATTTTCTTACTGACAGTCAGTAAATTTACTGACATTTGGCAACCCTGGCATAATCCCATATAAAGTTATCAAGCTTCATCTCAAAATGGTATCTGATATCGCTACTCCTTTTGGAAGGCTGTTCTGGAATTTCACTCCTGTGATACAGAAAAACTGTAGTGATTACTGAATTCAATAAACACAGGCATACAATGAATGAGAAGAACTAACCACTTTTAAGACAGCTGGTCCTGACAGACTACACCCTAGAGTACTCAAGAAGCTGACAGGTGTCATAGCCCAACCATTGGCAAAAATATTCAAAAGCTTGTGGCGCTCAGGTAAAGTACCTGATGACTGGAAGAATACCAATGTGGTACACATCTTCAAGAAAGTGCAGAAAGTAAATCCTGGGAATTACAGGCCAATCGGCTTGACCTCAATCCCTGGTAAAATACTGGAGAAAATTATCAAGGAGACCTTTCTGGACAAGCTGGCTGAGGGCAACATCTTGAGGGACAGCCAGCACGGGTTTGTCACGGGTAGGTCATGCCTGACCAATCTCATCTCCTTCTATGACCAGGTGACATATCACCTGGACAAGAGAGGAGATTGGTGTCATATATCTGGACTTAAAAAAAAGCCTTTGATCTGGTGTCCCATGACTTCCTCATGGAAAAATTGGCCAGCTGTGGCCTTGGCTACACCACAGTCCAATGGCTGGGAAACTGGCTTCGAGGTCGGACCCAGAGAGTAGTGGTCAATGGTAGTAAATCATTATGGCGCTCCGTGACCAGTTGCATCCCCCAAGGATAAGTCCTTGGACCAGTTCTCTTTAACATCTTTATCACCAATGTGGACAGAAGCTCACTGGCTATGTTCGCCAATGGCACTCAACTTGGGACTTAGCATCCACACCTGAGGACAGGCTAGTGATCCAGGCTGACTTGAATAAACTTATCATAGAATCATAGAAGTAGGGTCGGAAGGGACCTTGTAGATCTTCAAGTCCGACCCCCCGCCTGGGCGGGAGAAAAACTGCTCAAATGAGTCCAGCCAGGTAGGCATCAAGCCTCTTCTTAAAGATCCTGTCCCCGATGGGCCTTCTTGTGTCGATCCTGGGAGCTCTGCCCTCCTGGTTGGTGGCTACTCCCCATCCAGACCTGTTTGTTACCATGGGTGTTCGTCCTCCTGCGTCGCCAACCCCGCTCTTGTCTGCCACGACTTGTTGTTCCCCCAGTGGGGTGGGGCTAGTTTACGGGTCCCTCGGTGGCCTGGGCTTGGCCCATCGGTTGCACACAGGGCTCCGCCACCCCTACACCCCGGCCTCATGCCACCTATGGGCTCCACTTCCCTGTGCCTCCTCTGTGTTGCTTCTGCAGGCTTCTAACACAGCTTTTGTCCTCGATTCCCACAATGTGTAGGATACTCCTACCCTAATGTCAACCACTTCACAGCAGCCTGCACTGGTGCCTCAGCCGCACCCTCTATAGACCCCACACCACAAGCCCTTCACCCTGTGCATCACTCCCCACTTGGAGGT
>NW_017729032.1:21076330-21076946 GCF_001723915.1 Gavialis gangeticus | reverse complement strand
CACACCACAAGCCCTTCACCCTGTGCGACACTCCCCACTTGGAGGTTCTGACGTCCTAACTACCTTGCTGACCCTCCACCAGATCCCTATTAGCATGAACGGGGGGGAAGGAATTCCCCTTAGTTGCTCTCTAGCTGCCCTGCTCATGTTCCTTAACCAACGTCTGCTGGTCTTGGCGGCGATCCCGCCCCGATCTCCCTCCAGCCAGGTGGTCCTCGGTCTTTTGCCCCTCTTTGGCGTAGCCCACACCCACCATCTCGGCACTTACTTCAGGGTTCTCTGAATCCTCCTGGGTTGTCCTGATCTTCAGTCGCTCACCCGATCCGTCACTTCTGGGTCGACCCACCGGCGTCCCCGGCGTCGGGCTTCCCTTCTGGGTCACTGCTCCCTCTGGCATGCCGGCTCTGCATCACCCGTCTCGTGGATCCCGCGCCATCGCTGGCCCTAACAGCTGTTTGATCCCTGGGCTATCCGCTGCCTCCGGAGCGGCGGCAGCCATTTTTAAATCCCCCAGCCAGCATCTGACGCTGCTGTCAGCTGCTGCCTGCAGCTGTACGAAGATGCGGCCTACAAGCCACGCTGGTTCTCCCTCCAGCTCTGCATCTCTCCTGTCCTG
>NW_017729032.1:21075882-21076319 GCF_001723915.1 Gavialis gangeticus | reverse complement strand
GAGGTGAAGAATTGGTTAAAGAGTTCCACTTTCTCCTCTTAGTAAGAGGGAGGACACAAACCTGATGATGTTCAATACCAATGAATGTAAGGTACTCCACCTTAGGGGAAAAAACCCCACAGCATATTTATAGGCTTGGCAGTGCTACGCTTGCTAGCACCACTGCTGAAAGAGACTTGGGGATCATGATTGACCACAAGATGAACATGAGTCACCAATGCAATGTCGCATTTGGTAAAGCAAACAAAACTCTGGCTTGCATCCATAGATGCTTCTCAAGTAAATCTCAGGATGTCATCCTCCTGATGTGCTTGGCCTTGGTGAGGCTGCAGCTGGAGTACTGCGTCCAGTTCTGGGCTCCACAATTCAAGAAGGATGTGGAGAAGCTTGAGAGAGTCCAGAGAAGAGCCACGTGCATGATCAGAGGGCAAGAGAAT
>NW_017729032.1:21063556-21070882 GCF_001723915.1 Gavialis gangeticus | reverse complement strand
ACCTGGTGGCTGCTTATAAGTACATAAGGAGTGTACATTAGACTCTGGGAGAACATCTGTTCACCAGAGCACCCCAAGGAAAAACAAGGACCAATGGTCATAAACTCCTCCAAGACCATTTTAGGCTGGACATAACAAAAAAATTCTTTACTGTCCAAGCCCCTGAAACCTGGAATAGACTCCCTCCAGAACTGGTGCAGGCACCTACTCTGGACTCATTCAAGAAACTTCCTGTCCCTGGGGCAGAGGGCTGGATCTGATGATCTTTGATGTCCCTTCCAGCCCTAACATCTATGAAAGCTATGAAACCTACAAACTTTATTTGCTCAGCAGACCCTTTTGTCTATCTCACTAACTAACCTGACCGAGGAACCATCTCCCAATTCCCAACTCTATAGTCTTCTGTTAGAGATCATCCCTAAATTATAACTTCTATCACTACATCTTCCCTCCTAGCAATCACTACAAAATCAATTAGCACAAAAAACAGAGGTTATTAGCATATCAATCTGGAGTGAGTCTTTACCACTGGCTTTCCTATTTCCCCCTTTCTGCAACTATTTTAACAAGTCACTGTGAGTCTTTCAAGAGTTTTCACTTCCTTAGACTGATGAAGTATCAGATCCAGTGTCTAGTTTGTTTTTTTGTGGAAATATTTTCTTCCAAGTTTTGATAGACCTGAATCCTTATACTTAAAAAATTGTGGATGACACAAAATTAGTCAAGGTGGTAAAGGCCAAGGTGGACTGCAAGGAACTACAGAACGATCTTGCAATATTGAGTGAATAGGCAAGCAATTGGCAGATGAAATTCAATGTAGATAAGTGTAAAGTGATGCACATGGGCAAAAATAATCCAAACTATACCTACACTATGATGGGCTGTATATTAGCTATTACCACACAGGAAAGAGGTCTGGGAGTCATTGTGGGCAGTTTGCTAAAACCATCAGCTCAATGCTCAGCAGCTATCAAAAAGTTAAAAAAAAAGTGTTACAAATAATTAAGAAGGAAACTGTGAACAAAACAGAAAGTATTGTAATGTCCCATTATAAATCCATGCTGCCTCCATACATTGAATACTAACTCCATATATGGCGATTGATCTGACCCTTAGTGGAGAGGCAAGACTCTCTAGCCAGGAGCCTCCAGCTTTGTTCCTAGCAAGAGAATTGGAAGTCCCCAGCTGTAGCCAATACCAATACCTCTGGGGAGGCAGCAAGCAGATCCCAGAAACTTGGGAAATACCCATTGCAGAAAATAGTCATAGCTACACCTAGCTCATTCCCAACCAATTGCTATCCAACCTTCTTCTTTAACATCTTCAGTGTTGGAGAGTCCACAAGTCCCCTAGGCAGTCTGTTCCACTGCCTCACTATTCTAACAGTGAAGAAGTTTTTCCGGATATCCAGTCTAAATTTACTTTCCTGCAACTTTAAGCCATTGGTCTGAACCCTACTCCCACAGCACAAGAGAAAAGGTGCTCCTCCTCTTCTATATTGCAGCCCTTAAAGTATTTAAAGACTGCTATCACATCCCCTCCTAAGTGCTTTTTCCACAAGCTGACCATGCCTAGCTCCTTTAGCCTTTCATTGTAGGACTTGCCTTCCAATCCCTTGATCGTCTTTGTTGCCTGCCTATGGACCCTCTCTAACTTCTCCATGTCCTTTTTAAAATATGGAGCCTAGAGTCATGAAAGGCCAGAGGCAAAATGTATTTATGCAGTTAACATGTAACTTAAATAGAATTTAGGTGTTTTATTCCAGGAGTGAGACTGACAGAAACTCTGCCAAACTGCTTAAGGTATGTTCTACTCTGCACCTCCAGCATGTCTTAGGAGGGACATCCATCCACCCATTCCCACCCCAAACTGGAAATGGAGTGGGGAGGCCATTTAGGGGAAGTCCATTCCTAGCTATTCTTGAGATTAGCTTGGAAAGCACACACTGAGAGAATCTGCTGGGGATACCGCCCCCCCCCCCACCGACTAGCTTCATTGCATCAGTCCTGGTGCAAGAACTTTTGTCCCAGACTTGAAATCCTGGATCATATCTTGCCACAACTGCTGGGAGAAAGTGGCAAAGTGCTGCCTGGTGCTACATGAATGTGGCTGACACGCTTCCAATTCAGGGATAACCACAGGCTCTCTCCTAAGCAGGAAGGAGGGTAGCTTTGTTCATGTAGCACCTCATCTTGGCTAATTACAGCCCTGCCTCACAACAGTGTTGATTAGCCTGCCAGGAGCACCCCACTAAGACAGCTGTATTAACAGGGACAAGCAGGGTGTGTCTACATGAGATGTTTACTGTGGATTTGACTAATTAACTCTGTAGTATAAATATCAGCATCGACACAGGTGGTATTAGGATGGAGTAAACTAATTAACTCTGCCATAGCAATAGAATGAGGATACAAAATAGATCGTACACTTTAGGGTAGTATTTTCAAGTCCCAGGATGTGTCAGTGACCCTTTCAATTGACAAAGGCCAAGATATTTAAAATCAGGAACAGACTGCTTTCTGGTCCTGACTCAGGTGCTAATGGCTACATCATTTAAAAGAGCAAAAAGACTGCTGCTATGAGGCAGAGGACAGCATGTGGGGAGAATTACAATGGAAAAGTAGCAGCTAGACTTGGAGTTAGTGGAGCGTCTGTAGACCTGACGCACACAGTGCTATGGAAACACTTGGAATTTGCTCTGCATGTTTATGCACCTTGAGGATATGTGAAAATTTGGCTTGCGGCATTGTAGAAGTACTGATGTAAAAAATCAATTGAGTCAGCACTGTGAGGACGGTGGTTGATTAGCAGAGACTTTTATTTTCCAGTTCAAGGGTTTAGAACTTAACACACTGGCCAGAGCAGCAAAATCATCAGGTCTGGGTATAGGATGTTCCAATTTGTGAACACTCACAGGTGTGCAAGAGAAATAAAAGGGAGTGAGAAGGACACACAGCTCACCATACAACCATATGGTGAAAAAAGGAGGGAGAGTCCCTCTCTCACCCCTGTCCACTACTTTTCCTGAGCCTGGTGCAGGGAGTGTTTCCTCCACCCCCTCACCCTCAGTTTACCTCAACCTCTGCTCCATATAGTGACTTTCAGCCCTATTCCCATATTTATTTCAGCTCCTTTGCACCAGTCTGTTCCTTCTCCACAGCCACAAGTCTGTATGACTTCATGCTATTCGATCCCAGGCCAAATCAGCCCAGAGAAATAGAGAACTCTTGCCACCCCCTCATCCTCATCCAGGTAGGTGAGAGCCCCATGGCAGAGGGGCTGGAAGGATTAATTTAGTGCCAGTCCAACCATTCCTGTTATTTAATAGATACCAACTGATCACTCTCCATCAGTGTATTTGAAACGTAGTTTCTAGAAGTCACAGTCATTATTTCTGGCAAATGCACTTGCTGTAGGTTAGTTAGGCAAGTAGTGTTACCTTCTTCCCTGGTTATGGAGCCTGATCCAGCTCCCACTGAAATCAGTATTTTCATTATTTTTAGCAGAAGCCAATTTGTGTGCTGAAAAAGAAAGCAGATAGAGACTTCTCCTGGTAAGAGTGCCCTTCTGTCCTCAGCCCACACCAGTGGGGAATTTCTGTGGTCTCCTCCCTGTAGTCTGAACTTGCTTCCCTCCTCCCAAATCAGTCCCTCAGTCACACAGTTCAGGCTACCTCTGTTGCTTTGGACCCTGGATGAGTCCTGACTGTTCAGACTCACAAGCGCCATGCAAGCAGACTGCCCCTGGGTCTGTTCTCCACCCTGATCCCCTGCTTTGCCCTGTTATGTCCCCTACAAAGGGATGTCTCCTTCCCCTCCTCCACTCTCCAATTTTAATCAGCATGGTTAAACTCTCTCAAATCGTACTTGTCTGGCATTCAGAGATATGAGTCTTATTATTTTAGTGAGTCCCATGGGGTTCTCACCATGACTCCTGGACAGCACAATTAGAGGCAAGCAAAACCACTGCAGTTAAAGAACAACATTAAAAATAGAAATGCTAGTTATTCCAGTTGCTCTCTCTTCTGTACGCTTCTCTGTGGAAACTTCTCAGCAGAAATGACACCTCAGGAGTGAGGCTGCCTTGGTGGAACTGCTCTCATCTGGCTAACGTAAGACTAAGTATATTACTTCCAAAATCAGCAGAGTTCTGTTTTTATAGCTGAGCAAGAAACTTCTAAGGGTATGTGAATACTGTTTGGTATATTGTAGATAACCTAAACAGTTTGTAAGTGGGAAAAATGAACAATCTTAATTCTTATGAAATCCTGGAAAATATTTAAATTTAATCATTTAAAAGAGGATGTTCACAGAATTATTTTGAGGAAGACAAATTTTGTGAATATTAAGAAAATTAAGTTCAAATGAAATCCATGTTTCTTCTCTGTTTACCAATGTTTGCATATGTCCCCTCTTCAGAACTACAAAGCCTAAATCATTTTGGTGTTTGAGAAGTTGTTCAGTCTTTAAATTACAACAGCATTTCTTTGCATGAATGATGTAAATTGAATTCCTCAGCAGTGCTGTGACAAACTCTTTCACAGATTTCATAGACGTTAGGGCTGGAAGGGACCTCGGAAGATCATCAAGTCCAGACCCCCACCCCAGGGGCAGGAAGTCAGTTAGGGTCAAAGGATCCCAGCAAGATAAGCATCCAAATGTTTCTTAAAAGAGTCCAGTGTAGGTGCTTTCACCACCTCTGGAGGGAGTCTATTCCAGGCCTTGGGGCTCAGACAGTACAGAAGTTTTTCCTTATGTCCAGCCTAAAGCAGTCTTGGAGCAGTTTGTGACCATTGGACCTTGTCATCCCTTCGGGCGCTCTGGTGAACAGGCGTTCCCCCAGATCTTGATGCACACCCCTTTTATACTTATAGCCTGCCACCAGGTTACCCCTGAGCCTGTGCTTTTCCAGGCAGAAGAGTCCCATGGCTCTCAGCCTCTCATCGTAAGGCCTGTTCTCTTGCCCTCTGATCATGAGCGTGGTTCTCCCCTTGACTCTCTCAAGCTTCTCCACATCCTTCTTGAATTGTGGAGCCCAGAATTGGATGCAGTACTCCAGCTGCGGCCTCACCAAAGCTGAGTACGGTGGGAGGATGACATCCTGGGATTTGCCTGAGAAGCATCTATGGATGCAAACCAGTGTTTTGTTTGCTTTACCAGCTGCAACATCGTGTTGGTGGCTCATGTTCATCTTGTGGTCAATCATGACCCCTAAATCTCTTTTGACCATGGTGTTAGCGAGTGTAGTGCTGCAGAGCCTTTAAGCGTGATGCAGGTTTTTTTTCCCTGAGGTGGAGTACCTTGCATTTTTCCGTATTGGATGTCATCGGGTTTTTATTCACCCACTTTCTAAGCTTGTCAGAGTCAGCCTTGATCACCAGCCTATCCTCAGGTGTTGGTGCTTTACCCCAAAGTTTGGTGTCATTGGTGAACTTGGCCAGTCCACTTCTAACACTAATGTCCACATCATTAATAAAGATGTTAAAGAGTACAAGTCCAAGGACGGAGCCTTGGGGGACCCCACTGGTCACGGAGCACCATGATGATTCACTTCTGTCGACTACCACTCTCTGGGTCCAACCGCAGAGCCAATTCTCCAGCTATTGGACTGTGATGTAGCCGAGGCCTTAGTTGGCCAATTTTTCCATGAGAAGATCATGGGACACCTGATCAAAGGCTTTTTTAAAGTCCAGATATATGACATCAATCTGTTCTCCCTTGTCCAGGTGATATGTCACATGGTCATAGAAGGAAATGAGATTGGTCAGGCAAGACCTACCCGCAACAAACCCGTGCTGGCTGTCCCTCAGGATGTTGCCATCAGCCAGTTCATCAAGAATGGTCTCTTTGATAATTTTTTCCAAAATCTTTCCAGGGATTGAGGTCAAGCTGATTGGCCTGTAGTTCCCTGGATCTGCTTTCCTCCCTTTCTTGAAAATAGGCAGCACAATGATCTTTTTCCAATCTTTGAGTACTTCACCTGAGTGCCACGAGTTCTCAAAGATCCATGCCAGTGGCTGAGATATGATGCCTGCCAGCTCCTTAAGTACATTGGGGTGCAATCCATCAGGATCCTCTGACTTGAAGGTGTCCAGGCTCTCTAGGTGTTCCTTTACAAGGTCTACACAGATGTTAGGTATAAATTTCCACTCACCCTGACTGTCCTGCTTCATGTTAGGTAGGGCAGACCTTTTGGGCTGGTGAAAAAAACGAAGCAAAATACCCATTAAGCAGGTTGGCTTTTTCCTGGGTGTCAGTTGTCTCATTTAGTTTAGCAGGGGTCCAATGTTACTCTTGCTTTTCTTCCAACTCCCCACATATCTGAAAAAGGACTTTTTATTGTCCTTGAAACGTGTAGCCAGGTGGAGTTCAGCTGCAGCCTTGGCTTTCCTGGTTTGCTCCCTACAGGTATGGACCAATGCAGAATATGCCTCCTTGGTGGTGATTCCTGTCTTCCATCCTTTATAAGCCTCTCTTTTTAGATGCAAGAGGTCCACAAGTTCTCTGCTGAGCCAAGAGGGTTGCTGTATCCTTTTGCTACCTTTCCTCTGAGATGGGATGGACATCCCTTGTGCTTTCAGGATCATTCCCTTAAGAAGCAACCACTCATCTTGAACTCCCCTCCCTGTTGAGTCATGGTCCCTTAGGGCCTCAACAACAAGCCTCCTGAGTTTATTAAAGTTACCTTTTCTAAAGTCAAGGACTTCTGCATTGTTGACTGATTTGCCAGCTTTGCGATGGACAGTGAAAGTGATCAGCTCATGGTCACTGTCTCCTAGCTTTCCTTCCATTCTTAGGTCACTGACTAGATCATCTCCTTTGGCTAGTACCAGGTCCAGCAGTGCTTTACCTCTTGTTAGTGCATAGACTTTTTGAGTCAGATAGAGCTTGTCCATGCACGTGAGGAAGCTTTGTGACCATTCGGTTTTGGCCGACTGCTCTTCCCATGAGATGTCCAGGTAGTTGAAGTCTCCCATGACAACCATGCACTGACAGCATGCAGCCTCAGCCAGTTCCCTGGCGAATTCCTGGTCAAGCTCTTGTTCCTGATTAGGAGGTCTGTAGTAGACTCCTACTATTGTGTCCCCTGTGCCATGTTCCCCACATATTTTAACCCAGAGGGTCTCTAGTTATCCTCCCCGGGTGCCAATGTCAGCTTGCAGGGATGTGTAGCTTTCCTTGACATAGAGAGCTACATCCCTGACCCTTTTATCCACACAATCTCTCCTATACAAGTTATAGCCGTCTATACCTGTTGTGGCAGAAAGCCACCTTGGTTTCTCCCCAAAAATCTCTGCCCTGTGACACTGTGATTTAAATCTCTGTG
>NW_017729032.1:21059022-21063352 GCF_001723915.1 Gavialis gangeticus | reverse complement strand
CTCGACGCAGGAGCACCCCCTACTGGCCCGCCTCATGTGGTGGAAACAGCGGAGGGATACGAATACCCAGCTGTGTTCCTGAGGTGGGATCTCTGCACCTGCCACACCTGTGACCCAGTCATAAGTGGAGTCCCACCAGGTCTCCATTATCTCTATGAGATCGTAGTCATTCTTGTTTAGCAGGAGGACCAGTTCCTCCTGTTTGTTCCCCTAGCTCCTCGCATTGGTGTACAGACACTTAAGTGTCCCATTGGAAGCCTTAGGCTTCCTTGCACTCAGGAAGGACACTGTTCCAGGGCTGGGGTAGGAGTGGATTCCCTTGAGTGCTCTAACCTGGTGGTTTTGCAGAAGTTGCCTAGTGGGTGAGTGGTCCTCCCTTATTTGTAGGAGCTGGCAGCTCTGCAGGCTCTACTGGGGCTGCAAGAGGTTCATACCTGTTGCAGAGCTCCAGAGGGGAGGGGACCCTGGTGCATCAGGCCTTGGGGACAGTGTGGGAGTTCCTCAGGTCCCCCCTTGTCCTGGAGGGTGATCTTGATTTACCCTCAGCCTTCACAGGGTGAAGAGCCTGGCAGTAGGAGTTGATCTCCTGCTCACCATCCCTGATGGCATGCAGTCTCTGGACTCTGGTCTGGAGCTCCTCTGGTGCCTCAGAGACTCCAAAATGGAGCAGAGCTCACAAGGGGAGGTAGCCATGTTCCCAGTCCCAAGTGCCTGGAATTGTGCCAGGCAGCCCCCACAGCTGAGATCCAGGGGCTCCATCTGCATGGAACCTAGAACCGTGGGTTCCATCTGGGTGGAGACCTCAGGAGAACCAGAGGGAGAGGTCTCAGATTCCTTGGGGATCCTCGGGGTGTGGCATGTGCCCCTTCATGGACATGATGTTGAAGTCTTGTCACATTGCAACAGCAATGTGAGTCAACTACTTGAGGCTGGTGGCTTCTTTGTTCTTTGTCTTCTTGCCACTATGTCTTTGCTTGAAGATGACAAGGTGAACAGGCTGAGGTGGGAGCATTAAAGCTAAGTATAGATGTTTGCGGGGGTTAGGGGAAGATTAAATTGTGTTAAAAATGGCCACGCGATCTAACTTAGTTCACCCAGGTGCAGACCTTACACTTAGATCCCTACTTAGGTTGTTCTAAGTGCAAACTGTACACAAGTTCCAGGAAGGTTAGTTCAATCTAAAAATGGTCTACCTGATCTAAGTTAAACCTACTTCAGCATAGCTTATCTTAGATTGTCTTGGTTACCGTGATAATTAGTAGACATAGGGTCTCATTGCTAAGCTAGTTCCTGTGAAGTTCTGATAAAAGGCACTCAGTCAGAGAGGGAAGTAGTGGATTGGTACGTCCTAAAACTGAGGCAAAGTCCTTGGGTCCCCTCACCTTCAATTGTGCTCACTCGCCAGTGTCCCCACCTACTTAACCTTATTTATCCCAGGTTGCTGGGAGAGGACTTTGCTTCCTTACTGTCTCCATCTTTTGCAGGTCCTCACAGCCCAAGTTCTTCCCCTCAAAGAGCCCTTCCTACTTCTCCTTTTCTTCTTTGTAATTGTAGAAAAAGAAGACAAGATTACAACACATACAGGTTGTGGCAATACTTCTTACCCAGTGCCAGATACTGTATTTTCTTGTGTACTACACATCCTCAAAAGAGACACACATTGTTGTGGGAAGGCAAAAGGAAGGGAAAAAAAAGATGCTTCAAGTCATGACTGAATGCTGACTGTAGGGGATCCTGACTGCACTACCGGGGCGCGTCCAGATGACCGCACACATGCCTCTTGCCCCATCTCAAACACCTTTGAGGCAGGGTCAGAGCATGTGCGAGAATGAAAAAATGTTCTCTGCACTGCAAGTTTGTACCGTGGATAGAAAATTAGACCCCTGGATATCCAGGGGTCTAAAAAAAACACTCTGCAGAAGAGCAGAGCAAGGCACAGTCCCAGACTGTGCCAGGGAGTCAGTCCTCCAAAAGAGACGTTCTGGTGTCAGCCAGAGTGTCTCTTGCATTCTCCTGCTGCCTCCGGCCCCTGGCAATGTCCAAGGTAAGTGGTAGTGGGGGTTCATGGGTGTGGGTGGGTGAGGGATGGCAGAGGGAAGTGGGGGGATTTGGGGAGTGGCAGGGGGAATGTCCCTGGGGCTGCAGGGGGTATGGACCCGGCCCAGCCCCGTGAGGCTTGCTAGTCCAGCTTTGCACTGGAGCAGATTGCAGGGCTCTGGGAGGTATGCACAGGACCTGTGCCTTCCAGAGCCATGTGACCTGCTCCGGTGTAAAACCAGACTAGTGAGCCACACGGGGCTGGCCCAGGTCCTGCTGCATGCCATCCCTCACAGGCACAGCAGGGCAGAGGCAGGATCCGGCGTGGCACATGTGCCACACCCAGCTGGGTCCTGCTGGCCCTGGGGGCCCTCTGCTGCCCAGCCGGGCAGGGCCCTTGGTGGCAGGACCTGGTGCAGCATGTGGGGACTGTGTGCCAGGCCCAGCCAGGTCCTGGGGCCTCCCTGCCACCCAGCCAGGCTGGGCCATGGTGGCAGGACCCGGTGCGGCACATGGGGACTGCGCACCATGCCCAGCCAGGTCCTGCTGCCCTTAAGGCCCCTCTGCCACCTGGCTGGGCCCTCCAGGGGGAGCTGGTACCCTGGGCAGGGGGGTTGTGGTCCTCCAGGGTGCCTGGGACCCTGGGCAGGGGGGCTGTGGCCCTTCAGGGGGAGCTGGGACCCTATGGGAGGGCATTCCATATGCTGTGTGGGGGTGCTGCACTCTGTGGGAGCCAGGGGACCCACCCCTCCTGAGCAGCCCCCCCACAAGGTCCCCCACACCCACAGCACCCCAGCAATCACCCCATACCTACCCACACACCAACCCACATCCCTCCACACACACACACCCACCTTCCCCCACACCCCATCCCACCCCCTTCCTGCAAACACCACATCCCCCCATCACACACACATCATGTGCGAAGAAAACCAAATCACACATCAACACATATAGGTATTTAGAATTTATTTTATCATGATGATAGAGACACTGGTAGGCTTCCACATTGCTTTAACATTGTAAATATACCAGTAAACCATTGCCCAACTAATCACTGCCTCTCTCTCTCTAGATATATGTGTGTGTGTGTGTGTGCGCGCGCGCGCATGCGTGTGTGGGTGTGTAGAGTGGTCTTTTGTTTTTATTGTGGAAAAACATGGATTTGGGGGGCTGCTGCAGCAGTCCAGCTGGCACAAGGGGTAATGTCCCCAGGTACAAAGTGGCCAGGCCCCAGAAGCTCCTGAGAGTGAGTAGCCCTGAGCTGCTTGCCAGTGCAGTTTTTTGTATGGATGGGGCCAAGACAGGGTAGCTTTTTATACTGCTGGGGACAGCACAGGTGCTGGCCCCAAACTCTAGCTCCCCCTGGCTGCAGATCTGGGAGGAGCCAGGCAGAGTTATTTTGCCCCAAGTGGCACAATTTGCTCCACAACAAAGTGCACGTCCGAGCATGTGCACCGAGGCAAAAAGCCCCAGCTTAAATTGACACTGCTTCTATTTGAGCTGCTGCAAGCGCAGGTGCTTGCATGTGTGGATGCACCCCCGGTGGCTATGCGGGGGTTTGCCCTGTAGCTCTTTTCCAGAAGGGTGAATTTCATCCCTGCCCTCCCTGAGGCTGGCACAGGGAGAAACACAGCAGTCATTTTTCAGGAGTGTCCCCATACTTCTATTCTAGAAAAGAAAAACCAGCTTCTTTAAGTCATGCACCCTAATTTTGGAGAGCTGATTTGAGGGGGAGAGGGGAGGTGCATGCGGTAGATACAGTAGTTCTCAAGTAGATCCCTCAGAGAATCTCAATGCTAGGAAACCCAAACAGGAGAAACCCACTGGCAAGAGGGAGAGCTTGGTGCAAAGCAGCCAAAGCAGTAGCTCTGCCTCCAAAACTAACACTTAGAACTGAGAAAGCAGACCTCTTTAACCAATTCTTCACCTCTGTTTTCTTGTGCAGGGACTGGTACTTCCCCACCGTGATGCAAGACAGACTCGGGGGGGCACGCCCCCAGACCTCAGGTTGGGGAGGACCGGGTTTAAGAACTTCTAGAGGGGCTGGACGTGTTCAAGCCAGCGGGTCCAGATGCTCTCCACCCCAGGGTGTTGAGGGAGCTAGCAGGAGTCATTGCAGGGCCCTTGGCACGGCTTTACGAGCGCTCGTGGTGCTCGGGCCAGGTGCCAGATGATTGGAAGATAGCCAATGTGGTCCCCATCTTTAAAAAAAGGAGGAGGGAGGACCCGAGCAACTATAGGCCCATCAGACTTACCTCAATCCTAGGGAAACTCTTTGAGAAGATCATCA
>NW_017729032.1:21051599-21057622 GCF_001723915.1 Gavialis gangeticus | reverse complement strand
TAGATTGGCTGAAGGGTCATACTCAGAGGATATTCGTGGACGGGTCACATTCGACCTGGGGAGAAGTGGGCAGTGGAGTCCCCCAGGGCTCGGTCCTTGGGCCCACGCTGTTCAATTTCTTTATCAGTGGTTTGGACACTAGTAGGGAGGGAAAGATTGCAGCAAGACCTGGATAGATTACAGGGGTGGGCTAACAACAACAGGATGCGTTTCAATACTGACAAGTGCAGGGTGCTGCACTTGGGCAGTAGTCACCAGCAGCACACTTATAAGATGGGAAACTCCCTTCTTGAGAGCACGGAGGCAGAAAGGAATCTTGGAGTCATTATTGACTCCAAGATGAACATGGGCCGACAATGCGAGGTCACGGTTGGCAGGGCTAACCAGACCTTGTCCTGCATCCACAGGTGCATCTCAAATACAGCCATAGAGGTGATCCTCCACCTCTATGTGACACTGGTCAGGCCACAGCTGGAGTACTGCATCCAGTTCTGTGCACCCCACTTCAGGAGGGATGTGGACAGCATCGAGAGGGTCCAGAGGAGGGCCAGTCGCATGATCAGGGGGCAGCAAGGCAGGCCCTACGAGGAGAGGCTATGGGACCTGAACCTGTTCAGCCTTCACAAGAGAAGGCTGAGAGGGGACCTGGTGACCATCTACAAACTCACTAGGGGGGACCAGAAGGGCTTGGGAGAGACCTTGTTTCCTCTAGCGCCCCCTGGCATAATAAGGAATAACGGCCATAAGTTGTTGGAGAGTAGGTTTAGATTAGACATCCGTAAGAACTACTTCAAAGTTAGGGCGGCTAGGATCTGGAATCAACTTCCAAGGGAAGTTGTGCTAGCTCCTACCCTGGGCATCTTTAAGAAGAGGCTTGATGCCTACCTGGCTGGAGTCATCTGAGCCCAGTTTTCCTCCTGCCCAGGCAGGGGGTCAGACTTGAAGATCTACAAGGTCCCTCCCGACCCTACTTCTATGATTCTACGAACTGGCCAGCTGCACAGAGGTGGGGAAGGGGGGTTATATCATGTTCTTTGAAGAGCTGTGACAAATTGACTTTCTTCCCTGCAGCTGGAGAAATCTGGGAAGCACTGGACTGTCTAAGCAGAATGCTTCACTATGCCTCTAGAAGTGATACGGTAGAAACAGCAACTCAGCCATCCTGAGATCCTGGCAGCATAGAGACTGATTCTAGTCAGGCCTTACATGCACAGTACAGGGATAAAGGCTCTTTACTCTGCTGCTCATAATATTACTGTACCATACATATCTTTCTGTTAGTAGGAGAACACGCTGATTAATTTTATTTGGAAGAACTGTTATCTAGTTAAAAGTTAAACCCTAAACCAAAACTCCAGACAATATCATGCCATTCATAGTCTGCAGTGAAAATTGTATTAGCTGTGATTGGACAGCTAAGAATAAACATTCCTCTGTATGCATCTGCTAGTTCATAGCTTCCTATAGCTTGATAAAACTCTGAAACTCATTTTCTTATTGGATAGTTCTTTTAGAAGAGTTTGAAGGAAGATAGTTAGCCTTGCAGCTAAGTGGCCCCCAATTAGTTTTACAGAATCATAGATTTCATAGACATTAGGGGCTGGAAGGGACCTCACAAGATCATTGATTCCAGCCACCCTGCCACAGACAGGAAGTCTGCTGGGGTCAAATGATCCCAGTAAGATAAGCACCCAAACGTTTTTTGAATGAGGGAAGGTCTTTATGCATAAAGCACATAGGAAAAATAACCTCCAACTCATAACAACAGAAGAGATGAACATGAGCAAGATGAACATGAGACCTTTTCTAGCATAAAGACCTTTTCTAGGTTGCTGGACCATGGAGTTTGCAATCAAAGGATGATACAGGCTGGAAAATGGACTGTTATAAGCAGTACTATGGGGCAGATAAGGCCAGCATATGGAAAAGTCAAATATAGTATGCAGCCAGCTTTGCCCCCATCTTGTTTATGAGCAAGGTGGGTATTAGGGACTGTGGCAGGCCACTGTTTGTGCCTGCCACTTTAGCCCAGCCAAGCAGCTAGCAGCTGCTTGATTGCAGCAGCCATTTTAGACCCCTAGCTGCCTATATAAACCGAACAGTTTACTGCTGGCAGGCCAGGCAGAAACATCGCCTGGCTGCAAGGCTGCATGCAACGTCCCTGGAGATAAGGGCAGGAGCTATAGGGGGTGGTTTGGAGGCTCCTGGTCTTGGACATGACCTAAAACTGCACCCTGCTGGGAGTGGGTGGCCTGGTGGGACTCTCAGTGGCATGGGACCCCCCAGGAAATACCAGGCCAGTTACCACCCTGGTGAAAGGTGGGTTGGGGCACCTTAATAACCCCAGCCCGCAAAATCAGGTGGGTTACCCCCTAGTGGGGTCCAGAAGGTGGACCCAGGAGAGAAAGTTGGGGCTACAGACTTGGAAGCCTGACTTGAAATCCCTTGACTGGTCAATGCTGGGGCCAGGACCAGAAGGGTCAAAGGGCCAGGGGCCCTCCATGAGGGACACCCAGAGCTGAGGGCCTGGAGTTCTGACTAGCCTGGAGGTGAGGCCAGGGCCTGTGTAGCCAAAGGTCCCAGGGGAGCCACACCTGTAAGGGGAATCAGCTCAGGGAGCTAGGCAGCCCAGAATGACGGCGGAGTAGGCTGCCTGAGTGGAGGGATCTTGTAGAGGTCTGGACTGAAGGATTCTGGGGCCCAGTGTGGGGCCAGTGAGGTTAAGATCCATGGATGCCATCTGTGAAGCTTGGGCTGCAGTGCAGGGGGGGAATGGAGCCGCAGATAGCACCCCCTGGCATTGGGGCAAGAAATGGGCAGCCTCCCGCCTAATTAACATCTTAATTAGATAACAGGAATGCATAGCAGTTGAGAAGGCGGGCAGTTGGCTCAGAAACAGGTGGGCAGGCTGTTGGTAGACTGGCCCTGAGGAAGCCGCCTGTTGCAGGGACCCACACTTTCTAGTTGCTAATTCTCCTCCTAATGAAAACAATGGAAAAAATCTTCAATTTACATCAATGACCATAACTCACATTGAAAACTATGGCAAAGAATGAGCCCCAAAACTACCCCCACAAAAAAATAATGAATAACTACATAATTATAGTTGCCAGTTTCTAGGGAGATTTAACTACTGTATACAAAGCCTTAAGGTCAAATAGTCCATTTTTGAAAGTGAGACAAAAAACAGCAAACCCTTTCAAGTCTAGACTGTGCTTTATGATGCATAACTCAAACCGTTCAATATTCATAAAGCTTTGCAGAAATGTTCTGTAACAGAATCTAACCAAACTCAGGAATTTTAACCCCAAAACACTGAAATGAGACAATAATGTTTCAAATTTTGGATTCAGGTTTTGTCACTGTCACCCCATCTCTATTTTTAATGATTTAAAGTGTAACCCTACTACTACTGTAACTGTGTTCTGTGTGGCAACCTCTCTGTGGTGCTTATTTGCATACCCCTATAAGAATGGAATCTGCAAATTTGCTAAGCATGCTCTCAGCCCCTTTTTCCAAATCATTAATGAAGGTATTAAAAAATACCAGATCCAGGATAGATCCCTGGGGTACCCTGCTCAGTACCGCATCCTCACTGGACATCAAGCCACTGATGACTACTCACTGAGCACGATGCTCCAACCTTAGGTACCCATCTATAGTACTTTAATGTAGTCTGTGTTTCTTTCTCTTGCCAATGAGAATGTCATGGAAGGCAATGTTAAAAGCTGGCTGTACTTTAAAGAGGCCTTATTAAAGGTGAAGGAATGAACTATCCTGATGTAATTAAAGAATGGGAAGCAGAGCGAGAGACAAGCCTGGTTAAACAGCCAACATATCAATGAGTTGAAGTCTATGAAATTTATGAAAATTACAGTCCTGATTTAAAGGTCACTGAAATCAGTGAAAGGACTCAGTGACTTCTATAAGCTGAGGATCAGGCTCTCAGAAAAAAAAAAAAGTTTGTTTATTTATTAAATTTCTATGCTACCTTCCTATTATTTTACAATTTCTTCATATCCAAATGCATTGTCAAAAGACATCTCATCTAAGAGCAGTAGAAAAGGTGGTGAGTAGCAAAGTGGCCAAATTTGCAGATGAAACAAAATTATTAGGGCAGTCATAGTTTCATAGTAGCTAGGGTCAGGAGGGACCTGAACAGATCATCTAGCCTGACCCCCTGCCACAGGCAGGAATGAATACTGAGTTCACAAGACCCCAGACAGGTGATCATCCAACCTTCTCTTGAATTTGCCCAAGGTAGGGGTGAGGACCACTTCCCTGGGAAGTTGGTTCCAGATTTTCACCACCCTAACTGTAAAATATTGCCTTCTGATCTCTCTAACCTAAACCTATTCTCCATCAGCTTAATACCATTGTTTCAGGTGGTGCTGGGGAGAAAAGGGCTCTACCTATTTGCTGTTGATCTCCCCTGATGAGTTTGTAGGCAGTCACCAGGTTCCCCCTCAGCCTCCTCTTGCTGAGGCTGAACAGGTTCAGGTCCCTCAGTCTCTCCTCATAGGGCCTGTCCTGCTGCCCTCTCACCAAGCGGGTGGCCCTCCAGGCTCTGAACCCTCTCCAGGCTGGCCACATCCCTTTTGAAGTGCGGCGCCAATTAATCGCAGTTCATTTCCATGATTAATGCATCAATCAGTTCTTGAGTTAATTTTTTTAATGCATTAATTGCGCACGTGGTTTTGGAGCCTGTACACAGGCTCTGCTCCACCACCTCCAGGTCACCCAGCAGGACAGTGATGGCAGCACAGAGGACCACAGGGCAGCCTGGGCACGGGCTCCAGGTGGCTGCAGCAATGTGGGGGGGCAGGGAGTGCACAGACACACAAGCAGCTGCAGCCTGAACACTGTGTGTAGAGCAGCACTGTGCCAGTAAGTCTGTGGAGGGGTGGGAGGTGCGGATCAAGGCCCCTATGGTGAGAGAGGGAGTGGGGCAGGGGCAGGCATTGGGGTGAACAGGGTCCCAGGGCAGGTCATGGGATGGAGCCATGGGAGGCTCATCCAGAGGTAGGGGGAGGGGGTGGCTCCCTGCCACTGTGTGCACCCCTGAAGGAGACATGGGTGGCATCTGACCCCCCCCCCCGATGTGTGTGCGGGGCAGAGGCAGCCTGCCTGCTGCAGGCTGAGTCTCTGTGCCCTGCTGCCTTTGCCCTGGGAGCTGTGCACTGGCCACACTGCACATCCCCTGCCCACCTGGTGGTGGGAGGTACATCATGACATTGTGTGGCTCCCAGAGCAAAGGCAGCAGGGCACAGAGCACCAGCCCACAGTGGGAAGCTCACCTCAGCCCCACTCACAAATCCAGGGGGCATGTGCCCCCCAGGACCTCCCAGGGGTGCACATCCCATTCACCCAGCGCCTGCCCCTGCCCCACTCCCTCCCTCATTGTGGGGACATCAATCTGCCCTCCCATCCCCTCCATTCCCCATGCCCTTTCCCCTCCACAGACTTACTGGTGCCACACTGTCTGTCTGTGTGTGAATGCCCCATACTCCCAAGTCACAGCCCCCTCAGCCTTGCTGCTGCCCCTCACTCTTGACGCACACTACCCTGCATCCTGCCAGGGTGTGTGGAGACCCCCCCCAGGCTCTAAACCCCATACACACAGCCCCCCCACACCTTCACAAATCCCACCCTTATCCCCAACCATACAAAGTACCTTCATAATTTTGTATAATTTTGAGTTTTTAGTTGTGCAATTAAAATTACAGACTCATTTTTTTAATTGCGCAGCTAATCGTGATTACATTTTTAAATCATTTGACAGCCCTAAAAATTATTAATTCTCTGTACCTTCTCTACTTCTTCTATACCCTTTTTGAGCTGTGGGGACCAGAACTGGACACAGTATTCAAGGTATGGAGGCATCATGGATGTATAAAGAAGCATTACAATACTTTCTGTTTTGTTTACAATCCCCTTCTTAATAATCCTTAACATTTTGTTTGACTTTTTGACAGCAGTTGAGCACTGAGCTGTTGTTTTTTAGCAAACTGTCTGCAATGACT
>NW_017729032.1:21025925-21046599 GCF_001723915.1 Gavialis gangeticus | reverse complement strand
ATACAAAGTACCTTCATAATTTTGTATAATTTTGAGTTTTTAGTTGTGCAATTAAAATTACAGACTCATTTTTTTAATTGCGCAGCTAATCGTGATTACATTTTTAAATCATTTGACAGCCCTAAAAATTATTAATTCTCTGTACCTTCTCTACTTCTTCTATACCCTTTTTGAGCTGTGGGGACCAGAACTGGACACAGTATTCAAGGTATGGAGGCATCATGGATGTATAAAGAAGCATTACAATACTTTCTGTTTTGTTTACAATCCCCTTCTTAATAATCCTTAACATTTTGTTTGACTTTTTGACAGCAGTTGAGCACTGAGCTGTTGTTTTTTAGCAAACTGTCTGCAATGACTTCCAGATCTCTTTACTGTGTGATAACAACTGAGGTAGAGCCCATCATAGTATAAGTGTAGTTTGGATTATTCTTGCCCATGTGCATCACTTTAGACTTATCTACATTGAATTTCATTTGCCATTTAATTGCTTAATAGTGCCAGGTGCTTCTGTGTTTCCTCACAGTCTGCCTTGGTCTTTACAGCTTTTCACTCCCCTTGCTTTCCCAAAACCAAATACACAACTTTCCAGACCTGACCACAGTGGAGCTGGGCCATGGCTAAGCAACCTCAAGAACTACAGATTTAGGAGTATCGCTCTTGGTCAGGAATGGTACTCAAAAATGGAAATCTCAGTGCCTGAATGGGGTACTTGACTAGAGTGCATGGTCAGGGCTACACTGTAACAGGACACAACACACTTGAGAAGAATTGCTCTCAGGTGTGAGAAGGGGGTTGTAATCTAGCCCTTAACACAAATCCAAAATATCTACGCCTTTATGAATGCACCTGTCTTTCCCACACAGCTCTGGTAGACCTCTTTCTTATCTGAGCAGCCATCACACAACTATGTTTGAATCCCAGTTCACTGGGCTTTGAAGACATGTCTGTGTCAACCTTTTTTAGACTCAAGGCAATCCTCCATAACTTGTTTAAACTGAGCAGTAGCCCACTTCAAAGACTAACTTACCATATATTCTCACATACAACACACTCCCAAATATAATATGCACCTTGTTTTTGAAAGGCATTATGAAGAAATGTTTTTCCCAAGGTTATGGCTTTATAGAGCAGGGACACAACCTAATCTTCGGCTGACTCACCTTTCCTTTCTTGCTTAATTGAAACCATAGCTACTGCTGAAAGCTGGTCTCCATGACCTCTGATCTTGAGAAGAACCAAAGAGCTATGAAATAGGAGAAAAGTCCAGAAGCCCTAGCATACAGCAAAATTTCCCTAAAAAAGGTTAGCTTCATTAGTGAAACTCAAGACCATTAAAAAGGAAAGATGATCTTTAACACTCGTGAAGTGAAGAACAATGGGCCGTTAACTCCCTCAGCTGCCTGAAAAGCAGGGATCAAAAACTAAAGAATAATATCTACATCTTGCTGTACAAAAAAGGGCTAGATTTTCGACAGTATTAAGATGCCTTTATAGTATTGTTAAGGGTTGCAGAAATAGTCAATAGGGTGGGTGCTCAGTTTGAGGAATCAGTTCCTTGGCTTGATTAGCCTAAAATGGCTTGTAGAGTTCTGTAATGGTAAGTTCCTTTGGCTAGGCTATTGTTACTTAACAGCCAGGGACTTTTGCTTTGTCTTCAAATATCTACTGATTCATACATACTTGCATTCACCCAGGGGTACCAGCCCAATACAGCAATACAATTCCAGTGATTTCAATTCCAATGCATTCTTACAATAATAGTTCTAGTAATACAAGGTATGACTTTACAGAAAAATACATTCGTAAAAATTAAAAGGTATAAAATATAAAATACTGAATGCCAGGGTAAAGATGAAATGGATGAAATATAAAAATGCAATGTGAGGTAGTGAGGATCAAAGGCCACTGGGGACAATAAGTAAGTTAGGTTAGGGGCAGTAGAGTGATTTAGCATAAACTTTCGACAGATATGGGAAGTTTGCTTTGGGAAATAGGTTTTAATCAAAGGGGGGATGTATTCACTAGGATATATTTACAGTCATGTTTTCAATGTACCTTGGCTTTTCTTGTCTCTTACAGGCTTTGCTTTAAAGTGGATATTTTAGTTTTTTTGTTTTCTTTAGTGACACTGCTCAATTAATATATAGATGTAGTTTGCATGTTTCTTGCTCTGAGCCTTGCCACACCCATGCAATGTGTGTGCTAGGTCTCTGCCAATATTCAGAAGGAAAAAGAAATGCACAAAATGGGGGGTACAGGCAAGAAGGGGTTTCTTGTTATACAGTGAGGGGGCAGCTTAGTTTTTCATCCTATATCACTCTGAACCAGGGAGATTACAGGCTTAAATCTGGATCTCTGACATCCCAGGTCAGTGCCCTAACTGCCAGGCTAGAAAGCTTGAGTTCTCATTAAACCTTGCAAATACAGTTCACCAGAACATTTCCACAAATTATTTCTGTTTCAGTGAAAACAGCTTATTTCCAAGAAACAGAAGTAATTCTAACAGTTCTAAAAGTGTAATTAGAGAAGTGACCCCATCAAGTTCAGCAGTCATTGATCCACAGATTGAAAAAATACAAGGTATGGTCTTAAATCCTAGATTTGAAACGAGACACAAATGAGCTTCAGGAACTGTTGGGTGGGACAAGTGAGAGGTGCGGTGTACTAAATATTGCAACGTTCCACAGTCAACAAGCAACATTTTAGAGTATAGTATCAAATATAATCAGTTCCTTTTGTTTATGCTGAAACCAAGTCATCATCACTTGACTTCTTGTGGGTTTCACTGTAGAAACCCACAAGAAGTCAAGTGAGAATTTGAAGGTGGCACCGATGCTGGGTTGATGACCCCACTTATGGAAGCGTCTGTTTCTAAAGGTACAAACAGCACAAATTAGATTTGCCAACATTTTTTATATGACCTGCTTACTTGAGATTTATGTGATACAGAAAGAGTCTCAGTTTCCACTTGAAAAATATAAACATTTTTTTACTCTCTTCTTCACAAAGATAAAGTATCAAACATTGCCATAGCACAGTATAAATTGATAACAATGGCTTGCCATTTGGTTGAGTTTTTTTTAAAGTTGTTTTTAGTCTCTTCCTACCACTCAGAACCAGCCTCTAGTGCAGGTACAGGCAATTAGTTCAGACGGAGGGCCACTTACCCAGTTTTGGCAAGCTGTTGAGGGCCGCCTAGGTAGCCCCGTCCCTTGACAAGTGCCCCGCCCCCTGGTCACCATCTTGGGACCAATGTCCCAGAGCCAATGCCGGTGGGGCCCAAAGTGGGGTGCAGGCTGGCAGGGGTCTGTGGAGCCAGGCTGGGCTGGGCTGGGCTACACCAGCAGTGAGAGGGGGAGCTGGCCTGGCTCTATAGAGCCCCTGCCAGCTGGGACTCCTGTACTCCTGCTGCCCAGCTCTGGGCCCTGCTGGCACTGGCCCTGGGACGCCGGTGTGGGCACTGTGTTCCCACTGGCTCCCACACCCACTCACTCCCAGTGCCCCCCCAGCCCCATGGTACAGGCAGGGGGCAGCATGCAGCCCTGACCCCATGCTCACCAGCAGGGGATGAGTTGGTGCTGAGTGTCGGGGGGAAAAGAGGTCCCTTGCCCACCCCGTGGCCCATGCTCTCTGCTGCAGCCACTTGCAGCCCACACGGGGCTGTTCTGAGCAGGCACAGGCAGCCGCACATGGGCTGCAGCATCGGGCACCAGCCATGAGGCAGGCCAGGGGCTGCTTTTCGTGGTGCTCAGCACCAGCTTGTAACCCACCCCTGCTGCCAGCCTGACTCCATGCCGGCTCTGGGCTCGCCTGTCAGGGCTGTGCCATGGCAGGAGCAGCTGCAGCCCGCCTGCTTGCTGTGCTGGGCAGTGTTTGCTGCTGCTGCCTGGCACAGCAAGTGGGGAGCCGCAGCTGCTACTGCCATGCTGCAGCCCTGATGAGCGAGCCTGGAGCTGGTGTGGAGCCCAGGCTGGCAGCGGGGGCGGTTTACAAGCTGGTGCTGAGTGCAGGAAAAGCAGCCACTTGTCCATCCTGTGCCTGGCACCCCATGCTGCAGCCACTCGCAGCCCATGTGGGGCTGCCTGTGCTTGCTCAGGACAGCCCCACATGGGCTGCAAGTGGTTGCAGCAGGGAGCGTGGGCCATTGGGTGGGGGAGAGGCCACTTTTCCCCATACTCAGCAGCAGCTTGTCCCCTGCCTTTCTCCCCTGAGGCTGAGTCAGGTTGGGGGGGTGGGGGTCAGCCTACCAGCCCAGGGCTGCTCTGACCCAGCTCAGCATGGTGTGGAGGGCCTGGCTGGGGCACAAGGGTGCTGCAGTGCAGAGCTAGATGGCAGGCAGCCCCGACACTGAAGCATCCTTGTGCCCCAGCCAGCCAGGTCAGTGTCTACATGTGTGCTGCTGTGCATGAAAAAATTCTGCTGCAGGATAGTACTTGTATTATACTACACAGTTTATTAGTTTTCTGTGGGGTCCTAAGCTTCAACAGAACACGTGCACATTCCTACATTTCAAGCATTTGTCTGACTATTGACCACTGAAGGAGATGAAGCTAACTGAGTTCTGGGGGAAAACACAAGATTGTGCCACCCTACCTTTTCTACTTTAGCAGAGGTATTACTGGTTTCATGTTCTCTACCATCAAATATGTTCTCAAGCCTTCTCTTTTTCCTGCTTGGTATCAGGTTGTGTCTATAAGAAATAACTGTTCACAGTGGCCCCCTTTATCACTTGTACATCAATGCCTGTGTTGTTAATGTACTCACCAGAGGTGTGAGAAACCTAGGCTAAAAACCTTTCAGTGCCTGATTAGAAGCAAGGACTGAAATACAGTGTGTCTCCTTGCAGGTGACTGCTATAGGGGCAGTCTGAATCAGAAAGAGCCATTTTCTCCCGATGAAGTGGTTTCCCTAATCTAAAAGAGTTATATACTCATTGAGTCAGAAATCTAGGTGACTGGGAAATTCACCTGGGAGACGCAGCTTACTGTCCATATCCCACCCTGCTCCTCGGCATGTCCTATTGGCTAGTTTAGACAGCTCTCCACTCATTATGCTGGCTTATCTGGATTCCAGTCTCAAGTGCCTAACTCCCATGTATTGTGCAGAAAGCTTAGGTCAAGGCTCTGGAATCTATTAGGCAGTAGGACACCTAAGAGTTAGGTATTTTGGTACTTATGCTAAATCCTCTCTGGGTGGTAGGAATTTATAAGTTCTGAATGCACTGTAACACTTATAAAATCCAAGTGAAAGACAGTCAGCCTTCAGGATCTTCCTCAGACCAAACTCAATAGTGTACTATGCACACATACATAAAAATGTTTAATAAATCTGAAGCACTCTTACATAAGTGCTGTTTTCTCATAGTAAAAATATTCCACCAATACATTTCCAACAAGGAGATAATGCCCTTCAGTCTGTGACACAGTTTCTGCTGCCACTGCTTTTTCCTCTCCTATTGTTGTCATAAGGTTTCAAAGTACTGAGATCCTTGCAGCAGACTCTTCCTCCATGTGGGATGGTCCTGGGTGATAGTCTCCCATGAATTGATGTTAATATTGCATTTTTTTTAAGTTAGCTCTCGGGATGTCTTTGAAGTGCTTTCCCTGCCCTCTTCTTGAGTGTACACCTCGACTGAGCTGGGAAAATAAAAAACTTGGTCTGAGAGTCTGGAGTCATACATCCAGATGATGTGGCTGGCCCAGGAAACATTAAACTGTAAAATAGTTCAACTGGACATAAAACTGTAATATAATTCAGTTTTACCTGTATTCCCTCTGTCCTTTTCCTTCTCCCTCCAGTTCTCTTCAGCAGAACTTCTGGATGTTCTTCCATGTCATTTCATTTACTCCTCTCTGAAGTTTAAAACTTATTCAACATGTTTTGAAATGACCTTCAAGATATCTTCTTGATTGGGGCTGTATGGTCTGCTCCTTGAACAACCTACATCCACACCTTACTTTCCCTGGATTTTGTCAATTTCCAATTCTGTATCTAAGAATACTCATGAAACTTCAGACTTGTTCAGTGCCTAAAGATTAAGTTTAAGAGAAACAGCAATATGGTTTTAATAAGTTTTACTTAGAAGGAATATTTAAAGATATTATTAACAAAGTCCTTACACTTTATTTTTCAAAGGAAGCTTATGCTTATAATTGTACAGAAAAGACTGAATTTTCTTGAAATGTATTTTTGGTAGATTACTGCTTTAGTTTCAATCCAAAGAAATATCAAGACTTCTACTTGACAGTTTTGCCATATGTTCTGGTAATTAAGTACACAATTATATACGTACACCATTTCTTGATTTATTGCCCCTGGATTATATCATAGTTGTTTCTTGGTGGCTGGTTTGTCTCTCCCTCTTGGTGGAAGCTGGTACTTTTGGCTACCTAAGCTGAAGTTGTTTTGAAGCCACAGACAACAGACTACCAGGTTTTTTCCTCTTTTCTCCTTAAAATATTCCTTTTTCCTGTGTGGCTATAGGTATAAGCTGACACCAACCATTCTTCCTGAGTTGCTCCTATGAGGCTGTTGTCTTACTCCAGCTACTCCTGGTGAATTTTTCAATACCACCTTTATTTACAATGTGCTTTTTTTACAATGTAAGTACTATCACCTGTTAGATTTTGAACTATACTCAGTAATATGTGTCCATTGACTCGTTTTTGAAGCTTTCTTTCCTCCATTAACAAAAAACAGTATTTAGGCAGCATATTTATTTTGTATTAGACAGCTCTGGGCACCTGGCATACACTGTATTTTTATAGTTAAGACTACAAGCATCTAAGGGGAAATCTTTAAGCCTTTGAATTTTACTCTGTAAGTTCATATAAGCATTTTTATTAAAAAAGCCAACCAATGTTTATGTACTGTACCCTGCTGAAACTCATATTCATTCAGTAAGGCTAAAGCTATTCTGTTTTTAAATTCTTAGTATGCACAAAGCATTTTTCTGAATCTGTTACAACTCAGCAGACTTGTTTCCACAGTCTCTCTTGTGGACATTGATTAAGCTGCCCCCAGGCCATATTTGTCATTACTATCTTCCTTATCTCATGCCAGAACAGATGGAGTCATGAGCTCTGTGCAGTTACATCCTTTATACAAGAACAGATGCGAGTTTTCTTGGGTATACAAAAATAGCTAGAAGCCTTCTTTTTACTCTTGAAAAACATATCTTTGGCTGGAATATCCACAGGCATTTTTCCCCTTTGACAGATCAAAATTAAGGCCATTACTTTTACTGAGCATGTTTTCTTTACCATTGCTCTTATAAGAACTCTTTTTTTTTTTTTTTACTCCTGATGACCATTTATTAAGCTTTATTAAGGACCGCTGTACCTTTCAATGTCAATTTTCTGTGGCTTCTTTGCTATTGTCTGTGTTGGTTCAACACCATCAGACCACCTAGCACAGTTTCATCTCTGTCGATAAGAAATAAATTGCAGACCATCTGATTTGTAATTCTTAGCCTCTTTTGAAAGCTATGGTGAGTCATAGGTTGATGTAATCTCTTTTGACCTGCCATTTTCTATCAAGATTGAGGAGGCTAGATTTCATTATTTTTTTTTCTAAGTCAGAGTCAGCCTACATTTATATTCCTCTCAGAGTCCTATTCATCCTTTCATAGCAATTGTTATATTGGCATCTGTAGCAGGAACAGGACTCAAAGGTAATTGCGCTGCCCCCTGGTGGCCAAATGGCCACTGCCTCAAACTGATTCTAGGTACCCTCCCCTCCACTGTTTCCTGCCACACCTTAATGTAATTGTTAAATTATGAAAGGGGAGATGCCTGTTAGTCCTAGAATGAGGGGTGGATTAATGCATGGGCCCACAGGGCTCAGGTCCAGGGGCCCCTGCCAAACAGGGGCCCCCAGGGGCAGCACAGTCCAGGTAGTCATCCTGGCTGTAGGCGTCTGAGGTGGGCAGAGCATACCTCCTCCCTGCTGGCTGGGCCAGGGCCAGTAGCTAGTGGAGGGCATAGGGCTCCCTGTGGGTGGTGGCAGCTTCCTAGGGCTGTCTGACAGAAGGCCCCATGGGTGGCCTTGGTCCTTCTTCCCACTGTCTGAAGGTAGCCACTGGTACCAGTGCTGCTAGGACAGGACAGGACAGCTTCACCCTGCCAGGGCCAGCAGAGGAATAAGTGGGCAGCCAAGGGTGGCATGGAACTTGTGCCCCCCCACCCCACACCAGGCTAGCCCTGGCCCTGGTTTGTCCTGTGGCACTTGAGGCCCCTGGGTGGACAGGCTAGACCAGGCCAGGGCTGGGTCCAGGGCCTCCTTCACCTCAATGGTGCTTGCATCCCCTGGCTTACCCTGGACACATCAAGAAGACTGCGTGAGCCCAGCCACAGCCCCCTGGAGGGTACAGAGGGAACACGCCCTCGCTTGGTGGGAGGCCCCCAATTTTCTTTTTGTCCAGGGCCCCAATAAATCTTAATCCACCACTACCTAGAACTACTCACTGTCCTTTCTTCACCAGTGGGTCACCTCCCAGACCCCTCCCAGACTAGCCTGAAACTGGTCAGTCTTTAGTTGGGCCCTCCCAGCCCATACATGCCTTGAGGCACCCATTGCCTTAGGGGCTTATTTCATGGCTCCCATGCCCCTTACATCACTAACATCATCCTCTTTTTGGGCCTTGGCCTTCTCAGCCTCCACCCCTTTTCTCTAGCTGGGCCCTCATGCCCGGGCCCACTGTGCTGGACCTGGTTTCTAGGCACCAGCTCTTATCTTGATTATTTTAGTTCTGCCTCCCCTGGTCCTGTCTCCACCCTGCTCTAGGCAGTAAGCTTGCTTTGTTTGTAAAACACTGGAACAGGTTACCCAGAGAGGTTGTGGAAGCTCCATCCTTGGAGACAAACTTTTGCTGTGATGATCTAGTTGGGGATGGTCTTCCTTTGGGACTAGATGACTTCCTGAGGTCCCTTCTAGCCCTAACTTTCTATTATTCTATGATTTGGCTCTGCTGGGCCCCTGGCCCTGTCTCTGCCCTGCTCTGGGCCGTGAGCCTGCTTCAGCTCTATCTCCTCTGACCCCTCTGGCCCAGTGTGGTTTGAGTTGTGTTCAGGTACAGTCCTTCCCTAGGCTATCACCCTATAAGTCTCAAGCCTAGTGGTCTGTCTCTTGAGCCCCCAGCCCCTGGCAGGGCTCCAGATACTCTCATGCTTTCAGGCACAATTGGAACCTCCGTACCAGCCCTGCTAGTCCCACATCCAGAGCGCTGATCCAGAACTTAAAGGGACAAAGCACACTGGCTGGAACAAACTTAACCCACTCCAAGTAAATGGAAAAAATAGCCTGCAGCAAGGCTTCCCCTTACCTGGAGCTGTGTTCCTTCATAAGGCGCCAGTACTCTGCTGGCAGTCCTTAGAGAGGCTTCCTGGCCAGGAGATCTTCATCTCATGGCTTGCAAGGCTAGCCTGGCTTGGCTGAGCCCCAGGCTTATATGCTGCTCAAGCCCTGCCCACATTTGGTCAGGTGCCCTATCAACTGACGGGCTCATAAGGCTGCTTATTAACCCCAGCTTTCATAGACATTATGATTTCATAGACATTAGGGCTGGAAGAGACCTCAGAAGATCATGGAGTCCAGCCCCTTTGCTCGCTGCCTTTGTCTGGTTCACAAAAGCTCTTCCCTTAAAGGGCCTATTCCACTTATCCATAACAGTGTAAGGGTTCCCTGTTCAACAATACTATATGTATCAAGAAGGATGTTGTAAGGCAGAGCAGAGGTGCTGAAGTTGACATTGTCTGATTCTTGACAGAAGTTCATGCAAACATTTCAGAGCATAAAGCTTAAGTGCATATTCTTTGACTGTCTTGATAATGAGCTATCTACACATAAGGAAAGACACATTAGCCACCCACAAATATGTTCTCTCTCCTTCTAGGGATATATAACTACCATTGCTTTTCTCAGGCCTCAGGAAGTGAAAGCAATTGCATCCCATTCTCTTTCTTGAAATTGATGTAAATAACGGCCTCGAAACATTTGATTTTACCAGTATTATCTTGTGTGTCTTGGCCTTCCTCATTCCTCAATGTTTGGAGTCTCTGTGTAGAAGTTATGGAACTTATACCAGGTTACATGTTGCTCAGATGTGTTTATTCGTATTTTTCCTGAATAACACTTATCTCCTTATTTTATGTGATGTGAAGAAACTGTTTCACGCTTCTTTATAGGCAAACTCTCCAGTGTGTTCTCAATCACAACTCCTCTAAAAAGACCTGTAGTTCTGTTCTGTGGTGTTATCTCACAGATGTCTCAAAGGGATATCAGCGATAGACAGTTTTATCTTATGTCTCCTCTTTGAAAAGACAGGGAATGTCAAACTGAGGAGGTCTGTCTTTTGAATGTTCATTGTCTCTTGAATTTGGGAATATTCTCTGTCATTGAGTGTATGGGCACATGAACAAGTTACTGGCTGCTAGGGCTGTGTGAAACAGCACCATTTCGTTTTGACTTCCATTTTGACATTTGACAGGACAGTGTTTTGTTTCAGGTTTCGTTTAATTTCAAAACTACTCTTCTGTTTCATTTCGTTGAAACTGTTTTGCTGTTAAGCTGTTTCCCCCACAGGCTATAAGGGGGAACCATGAAACTGCCTATAACTTTGTTAGTTCTTGACTGATTTAGATGAAACTTCAGTGAATGGTAGCCCCTTCTGAGGCCATGAAGAATGCCAAGTTTCAAGGAGATAGATGCAGTGGTTTCTGGGAAACTGCACCTCAGGCTGCTGACCAGCAAAACTCGTGACATGGGTGACAGAAAGCAGGGTAGTTCAAACAATGCTGCCTTTTATGCTGTTTTTGCATCCCTCCCCCAGAGCACTGGGATTGGAAGGGACCTCAGGGAAGGATCACAGTCACAGGTCAGCTACACAGTGAATAATGAGGGTACTCCTTCTCCCGCTTCCACTTCCCTCTCCTTACTTTCTGTTTCCCTGCAAGCAAGCTCAGCTTGAGCTTTGAAACTCGAAACATTTAAAAACTTTTGAAATATTTTGACTGCCCTCATTTCATTTCGAGGCTGTTTCAAAACACTTTGTTTAGTTTCGATTTAGCTGTTTCAAGCTCAAAACGAGTCAAAACAGCGTTGAAACGAAATAGCCGGTGAAATTTCACACAGCCCTACTGTACAGTAGTGTCCCATCAGGCTTCATGCCACCTGACACTACTGCACAGTAGTAATGAGCACTTGTGTATATAAGTACTAAATGATTGTGCAGTAACAACTGTGCAGTCAGCATCTCATTTAGATGCAGTCACTGTGCAGTAAACTTGTGGCAGATCATCATCTCTGCAGAAAGTACTTAGCCCACAGCAAATGTGAGGTAGCCAGTCCCACTTTCACTGAGGGGTCAGATGCCTCACACAGAGCACTGGGGTAATACTTTCTCAGCAGTGCTGATTATCTGTAGCCCTTGGTGAATGAACCTATGCTACTTTGTGGTCAAGAGGTACTGTGTGCTAAGAATCGTGTTGTCAGGTGCCTGACACAGTAAGTTTGTTGTGTAAACATGTCCATGGCAGGCAATATGTTAGGTACCTCCATGCACCCAGGTTTATTTCTATTGTTTGGGTAATGGCTAATGTAAAATACATAAACAGTCCAGGGGGCATAGACTGGACCCCAGGCCTCCCATTCCCAGGAGAGTGCCATGACCTCAAACTACAAGTCACACTCACCCTTGATTACTCTCTTTCTAGCCATGGCACTCTTATACTCTTGGCTGCCCATTGGGCAGTTTTCTTCAACAGGAGGGGTGAAGGGCTCCAGGCTTGGGCTCTGACAGGTCTCAAGAAGGAGGGAGTTCTAGAGCTGAGGTGCGACTACCAAGAATGGCCTCATTGCACACACTTGGCGCACAGATAATACTTGCATGGGGTTGCTCTTGGCTGACCTTAGACATGATGGACTATAATCTACACACCTGAAGGTGGTCCTTTAGTAGAGCACAGGCGATTGAGGGTTTTATAGGTCAAGACTAACATCTTGAATTACATCTGGAAAGCTAATGGAAGCCAGTGCAGACTCTATAGCTCTGGAGTAATGTGTTCCTGATGACCCACCCCTGTCAGAAGGTGGGCTGCCTTCCATACCAGCTGCATCTTCTGGATGGTCCTGAAGGGCAGCCACACACAGAGTGCATTGCAATAACAAAGATTAGCTTTTCCCTCAAAATAGAAGATGTGTGTTTCAATCCCCTTATGCTTGGAAATGAAATGAAGTCAGGTTTTTGACTTCCTGCTCAAGTTTCTAACCATGAGGCCCTTAAGCAAAAAGTATGCACCACTTCCCAGCAAAGTACCTTAGCCTCCAAGCAAAGGGCTAAGCACATCCAGATCACTCTTCAAAACTCAGTTTGAAGCTAGTCTACTGCACTTTGCATTCAATATTCATTGGCTAGAACATTGATAAATAGCATTTGGATGGTTCTTTCCCTATCAGGGGCAGGGGTGGGCAAAATATGTCCTACGGGACAGATCTGGCTTGCCAAGGGATTTTGTCTGGCCCATGGCATGGTGGGGGGGCAGGAATGGGACAGCCTGGACTGTGGTACATGTGGCTGGTCCCACCACCGCTGGTCATGCATTGGGGCTGGGGCAGCACAGCGGCCAGACTCGCTTCCCAGCAGCCTGCACAGCAGTGGCTCCTTAGAGCTGCCGCTGACAGTCTCCACTGCCACTGCTGGACCCAGCCCCACTACCCAGGCACCCTGGCCCATCCACCCCACACCCACCATCAGGGGTGCCCAATGAAGATTGGCAGGTCAGGGTGTGTGGCTGGATGGATGGGATGGGACTTCAGGTGGGTGAGGAGCAGCATCCAGGAGTGGGACAGGTGGGCAGAACTGGGACTGGAGCCAGGGCAGAGCCGTGATCCACTGCCTGCAGGTCCCTGCCTGCAGAACTAACAACCATTGTGGAGGCATGTGAGGAGTGAATTGCAGCTCTGCCGCAGACCCCACGGCCTAGACTCTGGGTCCCAGTCCTGTGCTGTTGCTGCCCAGAGATCCCAATTCCAGCCCAGCCCTGTCCCCACCTACCTATCCATCTCCTAAATGCCGCTCCCTGCCTGCCTGTGGCCTCATCCCATCCACCCAGCTAAGTGTGGGGCAGAGCCACTTAGGGAGTTTTGGTGAGCTGTTTGGGGACAGGGGGAGGAGAGAGTGCTGACCTGGCCCACGACAGCATACCAAAACTCCCTAAGTGGCCCTCCAGCCAAAATAATTGCTCACCCTGGTCTAAAGTATAAGCTAGGGGCTTCTCCATTCAAGAATAGGATCCATCTTCTTTTGGCTTTGTAGCCTGTGTTTTTGCAATGAACTTGCATTGTTTTTCCAAAAACCAAACTGCTGAAAGTAATCCAAGACAGCATATAAGCACTCTTCACCCCACCTGTGATCTTTCCTGCAAAGCAGCACAACTCCAACACAGAAACTTTATAAGCAAATACTGTGATGCTATTCTGAGCACTTGCTTCAGCAACAGAGTTTCTTCTATACAGAGCTGGCTCCATCACTGCCAGTAGGCACTCGGATCCATGGACAGTTCTTTCTTAAGACCCTGGCCTCTTTTGCAAAGTCTGAATCCCAAGCAGAAATCTTCTGAGTTATCATCATTTGCTGCATGTGGCTGGTGAGTATGGCAGCTGCTCCTCTCTAAGTCTTTTCTTCCTTTGACATGGGCATTTAAAAGTGCATGTTCTATTATAAGGATCTTTCTTGCACATACAGGGCACGTCTACACGTGTCCCTATGGCACCTTTGTTACTAAGCCATCATTTAGTACTGCCTGTTGGAACAGTAGCAGCCCATATTGCACTGTGAACATCCCACACAGTTATTTTTAGCTGCTATGTCACTGTAGCAATGTGCTGTAACGAGGGAGTGCTGATGACACCAAAATCTGGGGGGAGGTGAGCACGCTAGCAGGGAGGGAGAGATTGCAGAGGGATCTGGATAGGTTACAGGGGTGGGCTAACAGGAACAGGATGCGTTTTAACACGGACAAGTGCAGGGTGCTGCACTTGGGCAGTAGGAACCAGCAGCACACTTACACAATGGGGAACTCCTTACTCGAGAGCACGGAGGCAGAAAGGGATCTTGGAGTCATTATTGACTCCAAGATGAACATGGGCCGACAATGCGAGGTCATGGTTGGCAGGGCTAACCGGACCTTGTCGTGCATCCACAGGTGCATCTCGAGTAGAGCCAAGGAGGTGATCCTCCCCCTCTACGCGACGCTGGTCAGGCCACAGCTGGAGTATTGTGTCCAGTTCTGTGCGCCCCATTTCAAGAGGGATGTGGACAACATGGAGAGGGTCCAGAGGAGGGCCACCCGCATGATCCGGGGACAACAGGGCAGACCCTACAGTGAGAGACTGCGGGACCTGAACCTATTCAGCCTCCACAAGAGAAGGCTGAGGGGGGACCTGGTGACCGTCTATAAACTCACTAGGGGGGACCAGAAGGGTTTGGGGGAGACGCTGTTTCCCCTAGCGCCCGCTGGCATAACAAGGAGTAATGGGCACAAGTTGATGGAGAGGAGGTATAGATTGGACATCCGCAAAAACTACTTCACAGTTAGGGCGGCTAGGAGCTGGAACCAACTTCCAAGGGAAGTGGTGCTGGCCCCTACCCTGGGGGTCTTTAAGAAGAGGCTGGATGCCTACCTGGCTGGACTCGTTTGAGTCCCGTTTCTCTTTTTGGGGTTTTTTGTTGTTCTCCCGCCCTGGCGGGGGGTCGGGCTAGAAGATCTACTAGGTCCCTTCCGACCCTTAATCTATGAATCTATGAATTGTTACCGTGACATAGCTGCAGGCGCACTGCAGCCTCACAGTTTGTGACCACCAACACTATGTCGCCATAGTGTGTTGCTATGGCGATGTAGCATCACTTATAGACACTCCCACAGTTTTATACATGAGGTCCAGGTGGCCAAGATGAAATCCTGGAATTGTGGACACCTCTTCCAAAGATCTGAGTCCAAGCAGAGCTGAGAAAGGTAGCAGTCTTGATTTTTTTTTAGATATTTTTTCTTTGTTCCTTCTATCTTATATGTACAGCTTGAAGAAGGAGAGTGAAATGCTCTCATGTCCTTCTTAAACCCAATGCATAGGAAAGGAGAGTCCCTATTTCTGATTCTTTTAGCAGTCTCGGGACAGGAGCTGAGCAGGGAGGTACCAAGATGCAGCTAAAAGGAACTGTGAGGCACAAGGATATATCTGGACACCTCCTTTCCTCAAAGCTTAGGTGTCTGATTTAGGACTGCACATTTAAACAGTATCTTAGTGATGGCAGCACTTGCCCAGGCAGTGGAAGGCTTGGGTTATACCTCCTTAGCCTGAGGTGGCTGAAATCCCTGTCTCCTACTTTTCAGGAATGCCCTAACCACTACACTATAGAGTAATTTGGGTCAGCATGTCTTCTGCTCCTCCAGCATGTTGCTGAGGTCTACAAGAAGCATTGTTTTACTGCCTGAGGGATTTATCTGTGCTCAGATTAAAGTTGTCACAGTATTGTTTTATGTGCTTTTATACAGCATCTTTGTATTCTGCAAACCTGCATATTACAGAAATAACAGACCAGGGGTTACAATGACTGCAGAGGAAGACTGCCAAAGAGAGCTCTTTTTTAAATGTGGGAGCATCTTAGGCAGAAGAAAGGTGGCTCTGGGAAACATAGAAACACACTATAATTTGGAGAGAAAGCCAGGTGCTGAAAGAATAATCCTAGACACTGCAGGGGACTCTAATGAAATCCCAAACACTCAATAATGGTGAAGAAACTGAGCCATGGATGGGAGCATGTGTCTTACCTAGAGTTCCTCAGCTCTGTTGTGATCTAGAGAGAATTGCATTGGACTTTACAAAGGTCCCTGCGTTGTATGCTTTTACTGCCCTCTGTCTCTGAGGAGAACAGCTGCAAACCAGAGGGCACATCTACACAAGATGCTTAATTGCACATTAGCATAGTTTACTGTGAAGTAAGCATGTGTGTCTACATGTGCACATGCTTACTACACAGTACACTTCCCTAATCCCAACTAAATTTACTACTTGCAAATGCAAGTAGCAAATTTACTTATGATTAGTAATGGCACAGTAGTGCTTGTGTAGATGCCTGATGGAAGCAAAATCTGCTTCTGGTCAGCTGTCCATTAGGGAGCAGGAGATAGCTTCCTGCCCCCAGGAGCCGCCTGTTGCTGGGGTGGGCTCCACCACAGGAGCCCAGGCAGGGACTATGTCCCCTGCCTCAGCAGAAGAGAGGTCCAAGGCCCTGCTTCAAGATCATGATCAGGGAGTGGGGGCTGGGAGATGAGGATTCTTCAGAGCTGGGTGGGGAACAAGCCCCCCAGCCTGTTCTGGGCTCAGAGAGCTGAGCGGGAACAAGCTGCCCAGCCTCTGTCCAGGGTGCAGGGCAGGGGCTGAGAACTGTCCTGGTCAAGGACAGATCCCAGTCCCATACCCTGAGAGGATGATTGAGGCACAGGGCTTGGAAAGAGCTGCAGGGGTGGGGTAGGTCCCAGCCCCCTTACCCAATCTGCCGGTGGTACAGCCAGCAGTTAGGTAGCTGCTAGCTGCCCCACTGGCAGATTGGGGTAGGGGGCTGGGACCTGCCCCTCCCCTGCAGCTCTTTCCAAGTCCCTTGCCCCTGATGGAGGAGCTAGGCCCAGGAGCTCCCTGCTGCCACTGCTGGGCTGCAGGAAACTTGGTGCAAAGAGCAGCAAATCTTCTCCCTAATCCCTGCATGTGTAGATCCTGCCTGAAAGGGCTTACTCCAGAGTATTTTACACCAGAGTAAATTTAGGCCAGATAAAATGCATGTGTCAATGCATCCAGCATGTCCGCAAGGTTGGAGGTCTGGGGGAGGGTGTGCGTAAACACCCTTTCCCAGACCTCCAACCTTGTAGATACTCTGGGTTGCAGCTGTTCTCCTGGAGATTCTGATGTAAACGGTCCACTTTGGCTCTGACATACCTAGAGCAACTGGACAATGTGTCCCATTTACATGAAAGCGTAAAAGCTGGCGGCTCTGTACCCAAGAAGGTGTCAGAAAAAACGGATGGCGCTGGACCCTTATGAACATGTGGGTCCTGTGTTTGCAGGGCTCAAATACAGCAGTTAGGTGAGTTTCTAGTTGGTGGGGGCTGACCACATCTGTGACAGAGACATTGCTATCCATGTGGGCTGTTTATTTGTTATAAAATATTCTGTTTCTTTGCCAACCAACTAGTTCTTTGCCTGGAGGAGACTTTGCTGTGTCTGTGAAGGGACTGTGTGGGTTTTTTGGTTAGAATGTCATACTTCTTAGGGGTATTGTCTCAATCATTATTTTAGGATGATGACAAGTGTATGACCTATATAAAAATGGCTCTTGTTTGAGGAGCTAAGATTCCTAGCAGTAGCAAGGAGAGGACAGGTCTTTTGGTTTAAAATCTTGGGGGATGAGGGTGGGAACAAATGGGAAAAGCATTTGTGGAGATCTTAAGAATAATAGTTTTAGGAGCAATAGTGTTAATGTTCTGAACAGACTTCACCACTTTGTGCTGCTTTTGCAAACCTCCCTGTGTCAGGTGTTATGGACTCAGGGATTGAAATACCCAGTTTTGTTCCTATTTACCATAGTTTTTCATCCCTCTGAGATTGGGCCCCATGCACTATACCTGTGGTGGAGCTGTGTACTTACTTTCATCCCACTCAGAGCTGGGACTGTTATCTCAGTTCTTACTTTTTTACCAGTTGCTTCCACCTTGCAACAACTCACATCTGAAATTTGAAATTGGGGCCTGTATATGAAGAACTAAGCTGTGTGCGTATCAGAGGGGGGACTGTGCCACGCTTGGAGTTTATTGAGGGCTTCGACAATATGGAGAAGAACAAAAGAGGGAATGTTGTTTCAACAGTACAAGAAACATTTCTGAAATTTGTCTAAATTGAATTTGAAAGGTAAAAAACCTTGAAACCTAAATTTAAATGTTTCCATTTAGGTTTGGAATGGAATGTTTCATCCAGGGAACCAAGAAATCAATTCTTTGAACAGCTCTCAGTCAAACTATCCAGAAAGCTTACTTTCATCCCAAAGTGTTGCACATCACCTCATTAAGGAGGGAACCCTGAAAACATTTAGAATCCAAGTCTAGTGTGAAAAAGCACCAATGATATGGAAATTTATCTGAACCCCTGTCCTGTTATCTCCAGTTTAGTCTCTTACATCAGGCCCTCAAAACTGATCCCTTTATCTCTTTCTGCTGTTGCATTTCAGAAGGGAACCCCAGGTGCCGCCCTGCTTGGGTGTCCATGTGTACTTTTGGCCAAGAAGCTCTTTCATCTGGTGATATTTCAGGGACAACCAGCAGCTAGCTCCACTCGGCATTTTCAAGGGACACCTGTTCTGTCACCCACTTTTGCTGGCGGTTGAGCAGTGAGTGAGACCACTTCCTTCTCATGTCCACAAGAATATCCAGTCCTGCCCTCACCTGCTCACAGCAAGCTACAAAGCATTCACTGATGCTATGTAACCCCCCACTCCCCGCCCACAAAAAAAGGAAAAAAAAAAGACCTCATCAACTGCAATGTGACAAGAAAGCAGCAAGAAAGGCCAGTGGTGCTTCTCCTAGTCATAGCTATTTCAGGAAATTTGCCTAGTAAAATATGCTCCCATGATCCATAATCCCAGGAACCGGACCATGTCCTGCCCTACAGAGGAAAGGGGGAGGGCGGGAGGGGAAGGACAGCTACTAATCTAAACTAGGGAAAAATTCTCCTTGATCCCAAATCTAGCAGCTGGTTTAATCCTGAGCATGTGAGCAAAATGCACCAGACAGGTGCCTGAGAAGTTTCTCAGTACCACCACCTGCACCGTTCCATCCTGCCCAGTTTCCAGTCTCTAGAGATAACTAATCTATGTCTCAGAGGAAAGTGGAGGGAAAAAAAGGAAACCAAATGATGTATTCAAGGAGAGGGGAAAAATGTTTTCCTGACCTCAGAAGGAGAACAGTGGAAGCCCTGTAGAATGAGATTAATTAACTAAATGTGACATGCCAACAGCACAAGTATTTTAAGCATATTGAAGGGCCAGAGGAAGGAGAATGAAGAAGAGAAGGAAGCCCAATCCAGAAAGGGCTGTCATGGCTAGCCGGGTTAATGTTCCTCACTTGCACGTAAAAACCATGGAATTCAGTGTCATCTCACCTCCAACAGACTTGGAATAGACATCAAACTCACCTCCCCAAAAGCCCCCAGATTCTGGCAAAAACGTCATTTACCACAGACAAAATCCTGTTCCCTTTTAGAGAGGCTCCCACATCATTTGACATGTTTTGCAAAATCAATGAGAGATTTTTGGGACACTTTGGGCTGGTTCTTTGGGTTAAAGTAGTCCAGAATTTCTTTGTGCTCTTAAAAGGAGTCAGCAGTCTTTCTAGCGCTGAAGGAGCAGGAGATGAAAACAAATGACTCTACAAATGCATATATCAGTGTAAAACCTGAACTCCTCCTTCATCTTTACAGCACTGTCCTGCAGACAGCAGCTTCTAGGCCAGAAGAACATTTGGATGAATGAAACGTTGAAGAAGAAAGACAGCTGGAAGAAAGACAGCAAGTAGTCTTCATGGCAGGTTTCTCTCTTAATGTAAGTGCTTGTGTGCATCTCAGACACCTTCCTCCTGTCCACTTAATTGTTGTCATGCTCTGCTCTGAAGAGTGAAACACGTATGTTCATTTTTCCTTTCTCCTGTGCAGATCTCTCAGGTGGGAAACAGTATGGACAGTGCACTCAGAATCAGTTGTCAGTGATGCTTTCAAATACTTGCTTATGGGCAAGAGTTGTGCCATGTCATTTTGTTCAATTTTCCTACATTTCAGGATTAAAAAAGGATTCTCAGAAGATTATCTTGTCTAACCCCCTACTCACAGAAGATCCTCCCTGGCTAAACCATCCCAGGAAAATGTTTGTCCAATCTTCACTTAAAAACTTCCAATGATTGAGATTCCACCACATATCCAATTAAAGAGCAGAAAGCTCTTCTCAACTCAGCTAGTCACACACATTTCTTATGAACCAGAAGGATAGATGGACAAATGAGAAAATGTCTGAAAAAATCAAAAGGAAAAAGAAAATCTGGAGGAGCTGACCTCCTGCCCTTCGGGCGGGGGGCTGAACTCGATGATCTTCCGAGGTCCCTTCCAGCCCTAATGTCTATGAAATCTATGAAATCTATGAAAATTCCTGATTTAGTAAGGTAATCTGTTCAAGAGCTTAACCATCTGCCTAGTCAGGAAGGTCTTTCTGGTGATATCCAACCTAAATGTCCTATGCTGCAATTGAAGGCCACTGTTTCTTGTCCGGCCCCTTGTGGAAACAGAAAACAATTGATCACCATCCTTTTTATAACAACACTTTTTGAATTGGAAGAATGTTTTCACACTCCTCCTTGGTCCTGGATTTGCCAGACTAAAAATCCTACTTTTTCACACCTTTCCTCAAAGATGTTTTATATACTTATTTTATGAGTTTTCTGGATTCTTTCCAATTTGTCCGTATCTTTTTTGAAGGGTGGTGCCCAGAACAGAATGCAACACTCCAGGCGAGGCCTCACCAGTGCTGAATAGCGTGAAGAATCAGGTGACATGAAGACTTGCATATGATGCTATATTTAATAAT
>NW_017729032.1:21020483-21020925 GCF_001723915.1 Gavialis gangeticus | reverse complement strand
ACAGTAAAAAGGACTATCCAGCTAGAAACAGCCAAGTAACTGTAAAGTTATTGTTTTAAAATATGTAACAACTCTAGAGCTTGTTTCTATCCAGCTTTTATTTGAACATATAACAGAGTACTATATGATGAGAGATGCTGACCATCTCAGCACCTGCAGTACTATAACCCCTAGAAATCCATTTTATCTTTACCCCCAGTCATTTTAGGCACTGATTTTTTAAATTTCTCTGTAACAGGAAGGGGTTGGCAAAACATATCCAATTAAAGAGCAGAAAGCTCTTCTCAACTCAGCTAGTCACACACATTGCTTATGAGCCAGAAGGATAGACAGACAAATGAGGAAATGTCTGAAAGATCAAAAGGAAACAGAAAATCTGGAGTTTCTGACTTAAAGAGCCTCCCTGGACTTAGAAAATCATTGGTACATTCTGGGGCAGCCT
>NW_017729032.1:21014435-21015483 GCF_001723915.1 Gavialis gangeticus | reverse complement strand
CATTTCTTATGAACCAGAAGGATAGATGGACAAATGAGAAAATGTCTGAAAAAATCAAAAGGAAAAAGAAAATCTGGAGGAGCTGACCTCCTGCCCTTCGGGCGGGGGGCTGAACTCGATGATCTTCCGAGGTCCCTTCCAGCCCTAATGTCTATGAAATCTATGAAATCTATGAAAATTCCTGATTTAGTAAGGTAATCTGTTCAAGAGCTTAACCATCTGCCTAGTCAGGAAGGTCTTTCTGGTGATATCCAACCTAAATGTCCTATGCTGCAATTGAAGGCCACTGTTTCTTGTCCGGCCCCTTGTGGAAACAGAAAACAATTGATCACCATCCTTTTTATAACAACACTTTTTGAATTGGAAGAATGTTTTCACACTCCTCCTTGGTCCTGGATTTGCCAGACTAAAAATCCTACTTTTTCACACCTTTCCTCAAAGATGTTTTATATACTTATTTTATGAGTTTTCTGGATTCTTTCCAATTTGTCCGTATCTTTTTTGAAGGGTGGTGCCCAGAACAGAATGCAACACTCCAGGCGAGGCCTCACCAGTGCTGAATAGCGTGAAGAATCAGGTGACATGAAGACTTGCATATGATGCTATATTTAATAATGTCTGTATGTTGTTACATTTTATTGCAACAATATTACACTGTAGATTAATTTAGTTTGTGGTCCACTATAATCCCCGGATACTTTCTTGTAGCACTGCCACTTAACCAGTCATTCCCCATTTTGGATATTTGCATTTGATTGTTATGTCCTAAGTGTAGTAGGAATGGGAGAGCTCAGTAAACTTTGAAGTTCTGGTTTGTTTTGGGGAAAACATTTGAAAATGTTCAATGTTTTAATGCGATGAGCTATGCTAAAATGTTCTGGTCTGGAGGCCTAGTGGGGCTCCTAAATCCATTTTTGGGTACCTGAACAGAAGTGATTGCAGAATCCCTGAGCACATGCAGCTCCTATTATTTTCAAAGGCAATTGGGCTTGCTCAGCCCCTCTGAGAATTAGTCCTTTTTTTTGTCGAGCTTCCTAATATGAATTTC
>NW_017729032.1:21012773-21014196 GCF_001723915.1 Gavialis gangeticus | reverse complement strand
ATATATAACTAACTGTCAGTCATGCAATAAATTTAGATCAGCTACAAGTGCAAAGTAATTACCACACAGTAAAAAGGACTATCCAGCTAGAAACAGCCAAGTAACTGTAAAGTTATTGTTTTAAAATATGTAACAACTCTAGAGCTTGTTTCTATCCAGCTTTTATTTGAACATATAACAGAGTACTATATGATGAGAGATGCTGACCATCTCAGCACCTGCAGTACTATAACCCCTAGAAATCCATTTTATCTTTACCCCCAGTCATTTTAGGCACTGATTTTTTAAATTTCTCTGTAACAGGAAGGGGTTGGCAAAACATATCCAATTAAAGAGCAGAAAGCTCTTCTCAACTCAGCTAGTCACACACATTGCTTATGAGCCAGAAGGATAGACAGACAAATGAGGAAATGTCTGAAAGATCAAAAGGAAACAGAAAATCTGGAGTTTCTGACTTAAAGAGCCTCCCTGGACTTAGAAAATCATTGGTACATTCTGGGGCAGCCTTCTCCATTGCTGGCAGTGTGCTCGGTGTTATCCTCATTGCTCAGCTGCAGGCAGGACAGATCATTATGTTTTGAAAATGCAGAAGTGATTACATAGAGCAGTCTCTTTTCCTGTCCCCTCCACGTTCCTCAGGAGCGCAGAATTTATTACCCCACATTAATTCTGCCTCTATTCAACATGAAAGTGTAGTGACAACTACAAACCGTGCTAATAAATGATGTACTGATGACAAAATAACACTCATGAAATGCAACTAAAAAACCCCAGTATGCTATTGCTTACTCTATCCAGGTTTGAATGTAACTAGGAAATGGTTTGGAGTTTATGCACTTCATATACATAACAGTTTCAGAATCACAGATCCTAAATTGCCCACATCACAGCCTTCTCAGCCACCAGCTTGATCATTAAAAACAACATTCACAACAGAAACAGGCATTGCTAAATTACCATCCTAATGTCATCCAATCCACTCATGACGTTCTAGCATGAAGCATCTTGCTAGAATAATCTGTCAGTCTTTGGCTAATGTCAGAGCTACACAAATATTTGCAAATATTTCACATTTTAAAGCACAGCCTGAACTGATCATTTTTTAGAAAGATGGCTGATTGTTTGCAATATATTTTGGGTAGACATAAACCTATAATTTATTTTAGAAACAAACCTGTTTCTGAACAAACCAATTTCTAGTTTTTTAGAACCAAGCAGGCTACATATCTACCTTATTACATTACATTGATCTCAATTTTCATTAAATAAAATAACTTGCACTTTCAACAGTTGTTTATCTGCTGTTTATCCAGATCTAAATTAATAGGTGGGTCTTATTGCTGAAACCGTTTTTTCCTCCTCCTGCAGTTCAACATATGCAACATATATTTTTAAAGAATTTAAGGCATTTTTTTAGTTTGGC
>NW_017729032.1:21006280-21007773 GCF_001723915.1 Gavialis gangeticus | reverse complement strand
TTCCTGATTTAGTAAGGTAATCTGTTCAAGAGCTTAACCATCTGCCTAGTCAGGAAGGTCTTTCTGGTGATATCCAACCTAAATGTCCTATGCTGCAATTGAAGGCCACTGTTTCTTGTCCGGCCCCTTGTGGAAACAGAAAACAATTGATCACCATCCTTTTTATAACAACACTTTTTGAATTGGAAGAATGTTTTCACACTCCTCCTTGGTCCTGGATTTGCCAGACTAAAAATCCTACTTTTTCACACCTTTCCTCAAAGATGTTTTATATACTTATTTTATGAGTTTTCTGGATTCTTTCCAATTTGTCCGTATCTTTTTTGAAGGGTGGTGCCCAGAACAGAATGCAACACTCCAGGCGAGGCCTCACCAGTGCTGAATAGCGTGAAGAATCAGGTGACATGAAGACTTGCATATGATGCTATATTTAATAATGTCTGTATGTTGTTACATTTTATTGCAACAATATTACACTGTAGATTAATTTAGTTTGTGGTCCACTATAATCCCCGGATACTTTCTTGTAGCACTGCCACTTAACCAGTCATTCCCCATTTTGGATATTTGCATTTGATTGTTATGTCCTAAGTGTAGTAGGAATGGGAGAGCTCAGTAAACTTTGAAGTTCTGGTTTGTTTTGGGGAAAACATTTGAAAATGTTCAATGTTTTAATGCGATGAGCTATGCTAAAATGTTCTGGTCTGGAGGCCTAGTGGGGCTCCTAAATCCATTTTTGGGTACCTGAACAGAAGTGATTGCAGAATCCCTGAGCACATGCAGCTCCTATTATTTTCAAAGGCAATTGGGCTTGCTCAGCCCCTCTGAGAATTAGTCCTTTTTTTTGTCGAGCTTCCTAATATGAATTTCAGGAGCCTAACTTTAAGTGCCTGGTGAAAAATGACTTCAGTGCATGTATGCTCCTAATTCACTTCTGTACACATGGGATTTGGGGACTGAGTCTAATTCCCCTCTTCTGCTACTGTCAGTGGAAACCCAGTGTTGCCACCTTCTTGAGGGTGACTCCATGAAATAGCTTCATGGAGGATGTGTCTGGGGCAGTCAGCAGGCCAGCTTCCTTTCTGCCTTCTGATAAGCTCTTGTTGGAAGTGGGGTGTCCAGTCATTGCTTTCCTGTCATGCCCTCAAGTGATGCTGGGGCTGTTTTTCATGGTGTTTCTCTCTGAGAGCTTAGCATGTCCCATTGGGAAGATAGCTGGAGCTTTTATTCCATTCCTTTGTCACCTCTTCTATTGCTATGAAAGGCCAGGGGCTTCTCCTCACTCAGCGTTACTCAAAGACCCTCCTCCTCCTTGGTTTCTCTCCCATTTGCCTCTTTCTGTCATTCTCTAGCTGTCTCTGAGATGAGGAAGGGCATAGAGGCTACTGCCTTGCATGCAGTGGGTTTCCACTCCCTCTTGTCCACGTGCAAGGATGCTTTTTTCAGAGCAAATCCCTGGACTGAGGTCCTCTGCACAAAGTTTCTGTGGCTTT
>NW_017729032.1:20979212-21001280 GCF_001723915.1 Gavialis gangeticus | reverse complement strand
ATTACATAGAGCAGTCTCTTTTCCTGTCCCCTCCACGTTCCTCAGGAGCGCAGAATTTATTACCCCACATTAATTCTGCCTCTATTCAACATGAAAGTGTAGTGACAACTACAAACCGTGCTAATAAATGATGTACTGATGACAAAATAACACTCATGAAATGCAACTAAAAAACCCCAGTATGCTATTGCTTACTCTATCCAGGTTTGAATGTAACTAGGAAATGGTTTGGAGTTTATGCACTTCATATACATAACAGTTTCAGAATCACAGATCCTAAATTGCCCACATCACAGCCTTCTCAGCCACCAGCTTGATCATTAAAAACAACATTCACAACAGAAACAGGCATTGCTAAATTACCATCCTAATGTCATCCAATCCACTCATGACGTTCTAGCATGAAGCATCTTGCTAGAATAATCTGTCAGTCTTTGGCTAATGTCAGAGCTACACAAATATTTGCAAATATTTCACATTTTAAAGCACAGCCTGAACTGATCATTTTTTAGAAAGATGGCTGATTGTTTGCAATATATTTTGGGTAGACATAAACCTATAATTTATTTTAGAAACAAACCTGTTTCTGAACAAACCAATTTCTAGTTTTTTAGAACCAAGCAGGCTACATATCTACCTTATTACATTACATTGATCTCAATTTTCATTAAATAAAATAACTTGCACTTTCAACAGTTGTTTATCTGCTGTTTATCCAGATCTAAATTAATAGGTGGGTCTTATTGCTGAAACCGTTTTTTCCTCCTCCTGCAGTTCAACATATGCAACATATATTTTTAAAGAATTTAAGGCATTTTTTTAGTTTGGCTCTTCTGTTTTTGGCTGTTGCAAGGGCTCTGAAACTGGACCACAGTACTATCTGGCAGAGCTAGCGAAATGTTTTGAAGGCATAAAAGTCAGACATCAGAAACTGCTTGATGTAATGGCCATAAGCTTCCAATTTCAGAGAGGTTTTTGACAGAATACAATGGGGCTTCTCTTCAGCCACTATAAATTATCATAGCTCCATAGTGCTGATATCATTTTCTGGCAAATGTTTTTCTGGAGCTTTAGCTATCAAAAACCTAAAGAGGCACGACAACGGATACCAAAGACTTCTAAACTGTCTGAAAAATGCTTTTTCTTCTCCATTCTTAATGTCCCTTGTGATTGATATAACCTTAATTATTCTCAATTCTTGGAAAGGCTCCAACAGCAAGAACAGGTAACAGAGAGCTCCAGAGCACTCTAATGTAAGACAGCCAGGAAAAAGTCCAGTCCACTTTCAAGCCTTGCCTGAAGAGTTTTGAGCAGAGGAATAGGGAGAAAGGATGATTGAAGCTTAAGCCAGTGCCTTGCCTGAAAGACCATTCAACATTTAGGAAGAAGAGATTTAATTGGGAATATGGGAGTGCGATGTCACATCACAAGAAAATGGAACCCACCATGGCCTGTGAGTGGTTTTCTGGAGAGACTAGGACAGTCTACTGGGCTGCCAGGGAACTAAATTGCCCACTGAGGTTTTCTGTGCGATCTTTAATAGGATCCTAGTTAAACTGTGTGGGGAGCTGAATCATGAGCTAAATCTTGTGGAATCTACAAATCCATTTCTGAGGGGTTGTTTCAAAGCACTGATTGCTTCCTCAGAGCCAAGTCAATATGTGATCCACAAGGAACGAGTGGGGAAACAAAACCCACAGTTTGGATTTTGAACTGACTTAAAAACAACCAGGAGAATAGATTTTTGATTAAACTTCAGATACTTGGAGAATTAGTTGTTGAAAGCTTCAAACAGCTTTTTGTTCTGATATTTTAGCACTTCTGGCATGAGTCCTGGCAAGACTGCAGGAGTGCAAAGACCATTTCTTTCCTCACCCACTCAGTAGGTTTCCCTTCACTTCTCTGAGTTTGTGACTCTCTGTATTTCCACAAGAAATTACTGAATTGGTCCATTCAGATGGATGAAGACCTGCCCAGGGTGGGGGGGATGGGATCCTCCCTGTTATGTAGCAGGATTACTTTTTCTAATAGCTCAACTCCTCTGTTCAAAGAAGTTGACAGAGAAAACAAAAGGAGTGCTCCTTTTAACATCACAAAATGAGCCATTTTCTTTAAAAAAAACACCTTGTCCCTTTCCTGGAGAAGTTCAGCAGCAATGAAAGTACCTAGAAAGGAAGCGTTCAAATTAAAAGAACTAAAGAGCTTTGAAGAACTGTTTCCTGACACTTTTCCTTCTCCGGTTATATTAATTCAGCAGTCTTGGTGGGCTGGTGAATGTTGTCTAATATTTTTTTGGTTAAACGTTTACTAACTGTAGCAGCAGAAATACTTACCTTGAATTCTGAATACTTTGAAATCTCTCCCAAGTTTCAGATATCATTTTTGATTCTTCTGGCTAAAGAATTACAAATAAATAAAACATGACGCTCTTCCCTGGGCCACACCTGAGCTCGAGTAACTCACTATGTGAACTGCAGATAGCTTGATGTAGGGAGCACTAGGGAACTCACTGTTGAGGGGAGATTTCTGCAAGTGTGCCTGCGTAGCATGTTGTTAGGATGGTTTAGCCTGAGAGCAGTGCCTAAACAGGTGTGTTTACAGATCAGGTGAATTCAAGTCGCCCTGGGGCAGATTGAGCTGTAAGACAATGCTGTTTTATAGGAGAGGGGGGAGGCTGGGCTCAGAGATGGACTGATATGGCTGCCATCGGTAGAGGTCCTCGAGCTGGACACCCCGTGGAGCTGAAGAGCTGCTAAATATGGATTGTCCCACGTGTCTCTAACTGCCCTCTCTGGTCCACCACAACCAGACTGCTCGGCCTTTCCGGGAATGCTGCAGGGCCCTTGGGCTTTGAGGAAAGAGCTTGCTAGTTTTATAAAGTATCTGGAAATATTTCTAAGCTGTAGATGATTATTATCAGCTCCTGCCTTGTAGGTACTATTGCAACTTGGAACAGGGGGCTGCGGGGGCAGCTCCCTGGCCCCTGTGTGGCCCACACTATGCTGAGATGGGGGAGAGACTGCTCCCACCACACTGCCTGCTTCCTAGAAGTCTTCTGGCTGCCCACAGACAACTTCCTGTTGCTGTAATAGCAGGGGGAAGGGGCGTGAAGTAGCTCTCTGCACTTGCTTCCTGCTGCAGTGAGTTTCTGGTCCTGCACACCTATCCTGCACCCGCTGCGATGGCTCCTCCATGGTCAGCTCCCAGCTCCCCACAGCCCGTCTGTGCTGCGAGCGCCAGGAGCCCGCAGCCCTGCACGTGCTCCAGCTCTCCCACGCGATGTGGTGCTGTGCAGCTCCCTGTGCACTGCTGCACGGACGGCTTCTCAGATGTACTCTGCTACTGCGCTGGGGGGTGGTCCCAGGGAGTCATTGTTTTGGTGCCCCCTCTTATCTGGCATCCAGGGTGGGTGCCTCTCCCCCCCACAGTTATGCTACTGTCCTTCATTATACCCCTGTCGTGTCCTTTGAAATGCAGTCGTTCTCTGCCCCGGCTTCACTGAACCCACTCACACGATGGCTGTTATGTGGCGCTGGCTGTCTTGTTGGGCAGCGTAATGGATGCAAGCCAAGGCTTTCTGAGAGTGTGGGCTGAAAAGTACTCCTGGAAGGAGGGGAAGTGCATGGTAACAAATGGTAACTTCAGTCATCTGGGGAAACTACTTTTCCTCCGCCATGTGGTGAAAGGCGGTGATCTTCGGTCGCCTATAAGGACATAAGGGTTCAGTCATTAAGACCCTACTCCCATTAACGGTAAGCAAGGGTTTTCTCCCTGACTACTTCAGTAGGCGCATGATCTGGTCTCTGACTGGACCTGCCTTGTTATTACTCATGACAGTACTAACGAGATGTTGCCTAGCAACCATCCCTCCCCTGCCTGGCCACATTTCTTATAAATATCTTTGATAAAGGGCAAAATAAGACACTGAGGACCTAAGTCTGTCTCCTTTACTCTTTGAAGCAGAGTTGCTGAGAGCAGTGATCCAAGTCCGAGTAAAGGAATGGGAGCTCGGGTCCAATTCTGACCCTGCTGCAGTCTCCACTTGTGTACTACCACGAGTCACTTAGGCCAACCTTTTGAAAAGTGCCTGCTGGTTTATGGGCCCACAATCTGTGAGTCTCCAGGGTATAATAGCTTTCACATCTGCCTGCATTCAAAAGATGCTCTGAGGATTTTATTTTTTTTAAAGCTAGTTTTATCTGTTTGGAAGATGCTATCGCTGGGTAGTTAAGTGCTGCCCTAAATCCATCACTGAATCCGTTAACTGGCTTGTAAGATGCTTTGAAGCTGTGGAGTGTTAGCTGAATGCTAAGTGCTATTGAGTTATGCTTTGAAGGGGGTCTGATATTTTCAATGTGCTTCTGGAACTGAGCCAGCTTGGTTTTGGAGAAGAAACCTGACACAAGATGCAGTCTGAATGCCTAGTTTGAAAACACTCTGCTGTTTCTGTTACTTCCAGTAATGCTGTTGGTGCAGTTTGACATTTGCTGTGTAGTTTTTTTTCAGTTTCAAAGCTGGTCAAAAATGGCAACTGCTTTAATGTTTCACTGTAGATGATCTTTCTGCATGTGTCTTGCCAACAATTGCATTATCATAATTTGCATTTCAGTATCATCAGAGAACAGAGCCCTGTTGTGCTAGGTGCTGTACAGATAGGTAAGACAGGGCCACAGCACTAAGTAGGCCCAGACTACTGAAAGGCAAGAGAAAGGAAGCTCTGTTCTCCGCCTCCTCTTTCCTTTACAAACAAAAAATTCCAGGTGCGTGGCCAGAGTGCGGAGTCAAAAGTTAGGTACCACAGCCCCTGACTTTTAAGTGGAATTGAAAGCTGTAGTTTAGGCATTAGAGCTCCCCCAACAATACAAGGGGAGAGGCAAGTGCTTCAGAATGGGATCCAGAAAACCCAGCCCACTGAATAGGGAGATGCTTACAGCTAGCCAACAGGAAACAGTGAGCACAGGAGTGCGTCCTAATCCCACCTGTCTCTGGACTTTATGTACCTGAAGTCCTGGATGCAAAATGTCCACATCCCACCGAAGCCAGGATGTGGAGCAATAGTTTTAAATTACAGCACAGCAGATTAGGCTAGATTTAAGGAAAAAATTAATTCAATGGATGACCTGCTCAGGGAAATTGTGGAATCTCTTGCAGTAGAGGTTTTCAGGAGGGTGTCCAGACTTCTTCTGGGATAGCTGTTTGTTATAACACAGGCATTTACTTGCACTCCTGCAGCTTACTGGCAAGGTGCTGTAATAACACCTATTGCTGCAAACAGCTACCCTGGAATAGCTGGTTAGGTTACCTGTTTGCTCCAGCCTCTGGTGCAACTTAGGTGAGTGTAACAACTTATGTAAAGAACATGAATTACTGTATCAATATTAACGTTTTGTGTGTCTGGGTCCCTGAGTCAGGGCTACTTTCTGATCATAACAACATGTACCTTACTGCTAGAAGCTCCTACAGGGAGTTAGTGTACACTGTAATGTTGTACCCTTGTTTATTTGGCAGTAATTTCCTTATGTAGACAAGTTTTCAGGCTTCTAAATCCACAGTGAAACACCCGAATACAAAACAGCTTACTTTTTTTCTTTCTATTCTATAGCCACGGAGGGTTGTGTTCTTACTCTTACGTCCTTCTCCATGGGTAGCTCTGTTCTTATAGTTGACCCCCTGGGGTTGCTTTTAACTAGCACAAATCACATAAGCTCTCCTTGTCTTTCTAGATTGTATGTTGTGGCTGCTGTCCATTGTGTTTCCTTTTTCTTCAGCACAGCATTGCTCGGCTTTTCCAGCACATGGGCCAAGTGAGTGGGGCACAGCTGGTATGCAGGACCAATCCAGTACATAGACTGACCCTGTATATTGGATCCAGGGCTGCATGCCAGGTCCAGTCACAAACTGGCCCCATGGGCTGAGTCGGGGACCATGCTCCAGGTCCAACCCTGCAAACTGGGTCTGGCTAGACAAGCCTAGCACACCAGTGGGGCCAGGTCATCCAGGCGGTAGGGCTCTGCACAGGTCCAAAAATGTAGTGGTAGAGGAGCAGTGGCAGCATTAATTGCCACGGGGCTCCCAGAGGTACAGCAATTAATACTGCCTCTGCTCCCCTACAGCCAAAATTTCCAGACCTGCGAAGGAGTCCCATGCAGGGGCCAGATAACTTAGCTCCATGGGCCAGATTCAGCCCACAGGCCATACTTTGAACATAACTGCTCTAGCATAGCCAGCCTAAGGATCTCTTTGCCCCTCATCTCTTTTTCTGTAATGGCTCTAATTATGAGCAATAGAGAGACAGGCAATGGAGTGCAGGACTGAGTTATGAGAGTTGGAAATAGGAGGTGTGAGGATAGCTGCTGGTGAACGTCCTGAGATTTCAGCCTGAACAAGTTTCAGACAGGTTGTAGACAAGGACAGGCTAGGCTGAGGCTCAGCCTCAGGTTCGGAAGCTCATCAGAGCTTACAGAGTCATGCTGGACTGCTGCTGAGGGTCAAACTTAGGGTTTTTCAGTGCAAGAGATTGTAGGTTTGGTCTTGAAGTAGCCACAAAATTAACTGTTAAGAGCAGTGCAGGCACATCTACAGATTTCAGTATAAGTCTTGTAAAATACTCTTCAAAATAAATGATGGTACACAGTTCAGCCCTTGACAAACAGCTTCCAGGTACTGGAAAGCCTTAAGTTCACACTTCTGCCTTTGCTATAGCCTGGAAAAAGGCAGTTTTCAGTAAAACAAGTTTAAGAGACTGACAACACAGTATTTGGGCAGATGAACCTGCACAAAGGAGAGAGATCTGACAATGACTTGAAACAAAAATATAGCTTTTCTTAGGGAAGATTTACATATGTTCCTGTTTGCTTTTACAGGGATTCTGACACTAAACACATTAAAATTGTTAAAAATACAACTGTGGTTCTAATTTGGAAATAGCTGTTTCCTTAGGCTTAGGTGTGTGTCACGGGATCTCTTTCAGTCTGCACAAATATAACTGACTGGCTGTTTGCTGAAATCTTTGGTATGTATGAGTTGAAGCTGCCTCTCAACTTGCACTAGTACTTTTAACATTCACTGTGTTTCTATGGCAGCAGCTCCTGACCAGTGCACAGAATTATACTTCCATTGGAATGAGTTCCTCATATTTGTTTTAGTTCATTTAACTTTTTCTGTCAATTTCAGTAAAATGCTGGTCCAGATCCAGAAATATGTGGCTATTTTGACTGAGCAGCTGATTATGTTAGCCAAAGAGGATCAGGAATGTAGGTAAGGGCCATACTGGGGAGTTACAGACCAAGTAGAACAGGGTAAAAAAAACCCTTCTGATCGTGTAAAAAACCCAAACAATGAAAAAAAATAAAACAAAACCAACCCCGCCCCCCCCCCAAAACCCTTCCAATTTCTCTATAGTAAATCTTTGCCCTGGGTCCCTTACCTTTCAACGTGTGGGCTTGGGGGCAACCAAACTGTCCACTACAGTGTGTGCAGCAGCTGTTGAGTGGGGGCTTTTTTTTGTTTTGTTTTGTTTTTTTTTAAAGCACCGGGATGCTGGGTCCAGGGCAGAGGAGGGGCAGCCATTGACAGGACAGAGAGAGCAGGCGGGGGCCAAAGGGTGCTGAGTGGGGCTGGGGGAGCAGGTAGGGGATGGGGCCTGATGGGGGTCCCCCCCATGGTTCCCTGCCCCTTCCTCCACCTCCCCGCCTCCTGCCCCTACTTACCAGCACAGAGGCTGGGTCCAGCTCCCTGCGGTGGCAAGCAGGGACTGCCCGAACCGCTGAATCTTTCTCTGAATCTTTTCTGAATCAATTTGGAGGCTTCAAATTGATTCAGACCTTTTTATTGGTTTCCCAATTTGATTTGGATTCGGAGATTTGACCACCAAATCTGGCTGAGTCTCCTCCAAATCGAATCAGCATCCGAAGCTTCGCATGGCCCTACCAGTTATACATTGTTACTGTAATCACCATGTTGATCTTCCTGATGGAGTTTTTCACACCATCTAAAATAAAAAAAATAAGTAAAACTGGAAAGCAGGTTCCAGTACCCCAGATTTGTAACTAGTCAGGTTATTCAAGGACAGCCCAGTTCATGAAGGCATTCAGCTTCCTGTTTCTGCTATGTATCATGGGTAAGTTTTTCAAAGCTGAAGCAAAGTAAGTTCTGTTGTACTGTGTACGATGCTGCTTCTGTTAATTCCTCCATGACATTAGAATATATATAAACTATGCTTATACCACTGTGAAACCAATGAGTCTTATCATTTTGACATGAAGTAATTAAAATGATAAAAAGACCAAGCAATTTTCTCTTCTGAGGGTACATTTTTATTTGGACTGACATTGACAGAGTGCCAAATATACTGCTACATTTTATCTTACCATTTCTACAGAGAGCAAACTGTACATTAACTGTTACGTTTCCAGTTTTTCAAGATGAAAACCACATGGTCATAATACAAAGACGAGACAACTGGCTTAGGAGCCAGTCCTTAAGGCAGGGTGGCAAACTTCTGCCTAAAGCCCATGTTTAAATGCTGGGTAGTTAAATGGAAGAACAAGACCTCAGGTCTGGGCTCTTAATCTAGAAACAAACTAAGAAATGCCATTACTACATCAAGAGATCAATGCAAACTTGGGCATTTATTATTTTAAAAGGGACATTGTCAAGTACTTTTTACATTGTTTGGGGTATTTGTGAGCACCTTCTCCCTCTTTCCCCCCTCCCCCCACACACTTTCTCATGTGTTACAAGTCTGTTTTATCAGCTTAAAAAATTGTAAAGAGCTACCAGAAGCTTTAATAAGGCACAGAGTACACAGAGAACTCAGAGTACACAGAGGAATGACATTTTATTACACCAATATAAACCAAAGGCAAACCAGTCTCACACATGATGGAGGTGTGCTGGGGTAACTCTGGTGGAAATGAGTGAAGAACTGGGCCCAGAGACGTCCCACACTTCTGCTTGATTCTGCCACTGTTCATCAACCCCAACCAAGAGCTGCCATCCTATTTCTGGTCCAAGCTGACAACTGCCGCATTCTGTGGCAGTTTTAATGAGGAACAGGATTAAATTATCAAACTTACCTTCATATATGCTGTTTGCCCTTTAGAAATCTGGTAAAAATTCTAACAAAGTTCATTCATCTCTTGTACTGCCCAACTTTACTTCTTTGGTTGGAAAAGTAGCACAACAGACTTTAAAATCGGAGGGAGGCACTATACAACTAAAAGTTGCCAGTTTTGGCATTAAACATGCAGAGTGCTGGATGTTTTCCTACTGCTATTTGTCATTCAGTGACATTTTCCATAATTTATAAACACTTTTAAGGTTAAATCAAATTTTGAACATAAACTGGCAGTGCAAAGCAGTTTACTAGTATAAGACTGCGTGCTAATGGTCTTCTTGAACTGTCACCAAGACTTCACAAAAAGTTACATGTCTGTGCAAAACTTTGATGAAATCCAATATCCCTTTCAATTACTAATGCATTTTGCATTGCACTATTCACTTAAAAAAAGACACCTGCAAGGATTATTGCAGATGTGTTTTCCATGTATAAAATCTATACTATTGCACTTCACTAACATTTACATGGTTAAAAAAGGTTCTCAATTAACACAAAAATTATTACAACCCCCCCCACACATGCACACCTTTTATGAGCTTCAAGTTTTAAGGAATAAATAACCCTAACTGTTCCATCCAATTCAAATGTGTTACAGGATTTTTACATTTCACCACTTCTGAAGTAAACAGGCTACAACACACTTAATATAAGAGGCACCCAACAAGTTTCACTTAAACACACAGTATCAAAATGGTTGTTTCTGTATAAAAATCACCAAAAAATGGTTTTAAAAAAGTCAGAATAGTCTAAAGTGAGGGGTTTCAGACTTTACTCAGTCTTATTAAAGAAGGCTTTTTTGAAAGAGCATCTGCATACTTATCTCAGCAAGAGAGGTTGATTATTATTGATTATGATCACACCATGGGACTTTGTTATAAAGAAACGGACAGATGGGTGAGCGCAGCTGGTTTTACAAAGGAGGGTTCTGTGCAGTCAGAGTTAACAACCTGCTTGTATGATAGGCTTTCATTTAGAAAAAATCTAAGATAGGAGAGCAGGTCACTCCAATGTAAGCAGCAGCAGTGAGAAATACCCATTTCAAAATCATATGGGAATATTTCTTGATATAAGTATTCTGGAAATAGCCTTCATTAAAATAAAAGATTTCTTTTATGACCATCATTGCAGCTTTGCTTACTAGCTATTGTGGAATGTAAGGACTGTAGTCATGCCCCAGTGTTACACTTCACTTGTGAAGGAACATGGCATTTGAACTAAGGCCACTTGGTGTCCTCACAGGCAGCATATAGCATTATGGTTTTAGGTATTTATTTACATTAAGGTTTGCCTTGCTGTAAGTTGGGTCTAAGCAGACCTTATTGTATTAATTATCAGTTTCATGATAGTGCAGAGGGACTCCACTTGTAGACCACAGCCCTGTTGTACAAGCTCATAAGAAAAAAGGTCTAATGAGGATAAGGTTGCTTTTCTCTAATGGTCTAGATCAGTTCCTAAGAATGGGTTAAAAGCCAGCAGGTTCAAGTTGTTTTAAACCAGAGAATAAAAGTTGCTCCCTAAGCCACAACAGTCTGAAATTATTTAACAACAGCTGTAGGAGTTAAATTGGGCGCTCTGATTTGTAGTATCACCATAAACTGTGATCCAATACACTGCTACCTTACAGTCAATAATAATTCTGAGAAAAAGCCTCAACACTGATTCTTCTTTTGCTTTCCCATTCCTGACAGTCCATTTTGTAATAATGATAATGCAAACATTAAAAGCCCCAGTAAGCAATCTAAACAGGCAAACAAATGCTTATTGAGCTACTACGAAGCATTGATTTCCATTATTTAAAATGTTTTAAAGTGTATTTTAGCAAAAGTGGCTAAAAGATAACTCAGGCCAGATAGAGTGTTGAAGTCAGCATGTGTATAAACTTTCTGAAAGCGATGCACACTGCCATTTTGGTGATTAAAATATGCGTGGGCCTCTACAGCTGAAGAGTTTCACTTAATCTCAATATGACATTTGTAAGAAATGCTGAGATTCTGACAGGATATCCCTTCCGCAAGATAATTACTAAACTGAATGTAGCCCTCCTCAAAACGTTCCAGGAACAAGCTATGGCAATCTCTTTGTGACATAACAAAAACATCAGCAGAACAATGCATTTGCAGCAAAAGTGTCTTCATATTATTGTCTCAGCCAGTCGTTACATCTTAAGTTTAATTAGAATTGCGAAGTGGGGTGTAGGGTATTGCCTTGCTGAGTATTTTTAGCCTGCCATCCACGCTTAGTTCCTAACATGGCTGAGCTACGTTAACACATGTAGCTCATGCTTCTATATAACATCATGCTTCCATTTCTTGCAAGGCATGTTTTGGAATATATGCAATTTATACTGTGTTTGATACCAAATAAAACAGCCTATTTAAAATGCAGCTTCCTTACAGACAGGATAATTACAGAAATTCTGTAAAAGAATTAACTTTTGTTCAACAACTTAGTTTTCCAGAGGGGACTAGGAAAGGAACTAAAAGCAAACCAGTTGAGAAATGAGAAAATTATAGATCAAACTTCTGCAGCCCTTATACTTAACACACATTAACTTTATGAGAAAAAGGAACCAAGACTACATTTAATAGAAATACAGCTCTGTCATGGCAATCGCCTTTGGTACCATCAACATGAATGGGATGTTTCAGCTTTAGATAAATTATTAAGAAGCGCATAACTGGAATCCAAACAGTAAGCCTCAGTGTTCAGCACTTCCAGCATTCAGTTACATCTGTTATGGTTAAGATGCTTCTGAAGGGAATCTGCCCATCCCATTTTCTAGTATCTATACTCTACATAGCTAAATTCTTCATCCCCATAAGAACATTTCTAGCTTGTTCATGGCTCTAGCTTCAGTTGCTGCTTTTGGTAATCCATTCTGCATGAATGCCCACTGGATGCCCAATACGAATAATTGAAAAGCAAAGTGTTTTATAAATATTTAAATTCTGGACCATGCCTTTTGCAGCATGGATTCAACTGTGCGGTATGTACATAGTCTGCAGACTGTCTTAGCTTTACCAGTGAAGAACAGGATGAACTGCTCGCCATGGGAGCAGTACCTTGTGTTTCAGATGGCTTATAAGTCCTCTTGTACTGCACCACTGCAATGTGATGGAGTGATCAGTAAGATGTTAGAGTCTTTGGCGAATGTTTTTATCTTCGCTTGTTCTTCCATTGCTGCTGGAGACCCCTTCTGTCAAAACTAAAACAAAAAGCAAACGCTTGGTACATTGAAATTCCATCAAACTGTTTCACCACAAGCAAAAAAGCTCATGCTTTACCCACAGCAAAAAAACTACAACAAGACAGCACGTTTTACTTTGTCAATAATTGGGGCGACTTTGTAGCTTCTTACACCAGAGCTATACTGGTAGGCTGTGTACACACAAAGGAAATCATAACCTAGCTCTGAGCTTGGGCAGGAGCTTGCAGACTCATTTTGCTACCACTGGATGCTACGCTAGAACCACCAGCCGTGGCATAAAGGGCCTCTCCCCGTTCATGTGTAGCACTGGTGGTGGTGGTGGTGGTGGTGGTGGTGGTGGTGCTGTCACTGTCCTAGTGATCACATCCCATGAATTTAGCCGGGATTCTGTCTTCTCTTGTGTAGGTAAACTGTGCCTGCAAATGAAATGACTTGGTTTTGGGTAAGGGAGACAGAAAGAAGCTCCATCTTGTTTGTAAGAATCACTCATTAAAATGCACTAATATCAGAAGGGATGAGCAGTTAAATCAACATCTCACTCCTCCTGGGGTGAGTCAAAGGCCACAAACAGATTCACAAAAATCATAGGAAAGTAGGGCTGGAAGAAACCTTGAGAAGTCATCTAGCCCAGCCCCCTGCTCAAGGCAAGACCATCCTGGACTCCCTCAGCCATGCGCTGCACAGGCATCTCCATCACACAGGCACCTGGCTGGGAGGTGCAGCATTGCTGTGCATATGGTGGCATGGCTGCTCAATGCTGTGTGCATGGGGGTGGGGAAGAAGGGAGGTAGTGCTGGGCATCCCAGCTCCCCCATCTACCAGCTGTATGTGCTGCTCAGGCAGCTCTGTAGCACAGGAAGCCCAGTGTGCCCCTGCACTGCATGTGCAATGGGGGCAGCCGGGCTGTTCCCCACACTGCACAAACTCCACAGGCTGCCCCCCGCCCTGCCACCAGCACAGACAGCTCAGCTCTCTTCCTTGCCATGCATGTATGACGCTCCAGCCCCATGCACCACCCACCTGCAGTGCAAGCAGGCTCCCTTCTTTGCCAGGTGTGCACCTCAGACGCTCCAGCCCCTTCCCAGCTGTTGCAGCATGAGCAAATGAAGAGGGGGAAATAGTGGCTGAGGTGATCCTGTGGGGCACAGGCTAACCCTTCCTTCAGGAACAATATGTAGCTCATGGGCTACCAGCTGGACAGCCCTGATCTGAAGAACTAACAACTCAAGCCACTGACAGCTACTGCCGTTTCCACATGGGTTACAGTTGATGAGAGATGCCAGGAAGGGCTCTTTGTTGCAGACCTAAAGGCTACTCTGCTAGTTCTTTACCACTGGCTAGAGCTAGACACATACCCACAAACCATGCAAAACAAAACAAAAACAAAAACACTTCCTGCCCAACAGCCCCAATCAAGCAAATAAAAACATTACACAGTCCTCCTGAACAATATAACTGTCTTAGGAGAGACTTACTAAATAGGAATGATATGAACAGAAAGCATGACTAGGCTTTATATTATTAATCGTCTTATAAAGCATATTTAAGTCTGTGCACGAGGCCAGGTTATTTCTAAATTGGCTCCCTGCCTAGACAAAATTATGTAATACTTTCTTTTCCTTATACAGGCCTGTTTGAATGGCTGCACCATTTAAAAAACAAGAAACTGATCACATTTACCTTCTAACTCAGTTCCATTGTTTTCTGGATCTGCTACAATTTCCTCTTCAGGTTTTTCTTGTACAGCTCCTGGCTTTCCATCTACTGTATCTGTTTTAATCGTACCCAGATTTGTCAAAAGGTGCATGATGTCGAACTTATCAGTACCTGTAATGTTTGCTAGCACTTTGAGGCACTTGTATGATTTAAGTTCACTTACGTTTTCCTCAAGAAAGAGGAGGTAAAGGCTCAAGTCATCATAATGATTTGACTTGAGCTTCAGAACATCAAATGTTGGCAGAATTTCATACACTTTAAGAACATCTGAGCTGTGTCTGAATGGAACGAGCATTGCATACATTACAAGGGGCATCACCAAAAGGTACACAATTAAGTTAATGTAACTGAGTAGCTGGAAGACACCAACAGCAATAAGCTTACATTGAACCACCTCTGGAACTACTGAGTCATTCTTTAAGATTCCGGTTTTGATAGTGCAGAGAAACTCATCAGTCACAGAAGAGAGGCTGATATAATAGCCTAGGTAGAAGCATGCAAGTAGGATAATTGTTAGTGTAAGTAAACGGCAAATAATGTATTTGATTATTAAGTGTTTGGAGGTTTTCTTTGTCTTCAGGTATTGTTCTACAATGGGGTATTTGAAGTGGCATTCAGATATCTCCCACAAACTGAAAAAAGAAAACAACACACAAATCAGTCAGCGCAGGATTCATTTTGCCCAAGTACCAAATAAGATGAATGATCTAAGAAAGACCCAGTGGATATGTCTATACCACATCAGAGCACTGCTGCATAAACATGCTCCACATGTGCCAAGAGCACTTTAATTTAGATGCTTTTTGGCACATCCGATGTGTATCGTAAGTTCAGGCATATTTATTAAAACAGGAATTAATGGGCGGGGCATGCTTTCAACACAGTGCTCTCTTGTACAGCGCAACAGGAGGTAGATATACCCATAACCTCAAAAGATCTGTGTTCTAATCTCAGGAGTAATGGTATCAGGAGTAACAGTACTACCATGAGTAATGGTACTCAGACCAAAAAACAGATGGCCTTATATAGTTTAGACCATATTTTCAAATGGTTTGTTTGAGAACACATAGCTATTAGTACGATCTAAACACACACCTGCACGCACAGAGTTATAGATTAGGGTTCTCAATGTTTAATTGCAATTCAGAAAAAAGAAGCATTTGCTATGAATGTTTGGCACATGTCTGGGATTTACAAGTGTCCCAAACTTATTTTACTTACAAAAAGCTAAGACAGACAAAGTACAAATACAAAAGTACAGCATGTTACCTCTGTGTTAGATTCTCATTAACAGTAGGAATGGAGCAAGCAGGGTCTCTGGTGTCTGTGCTATGAAAACTGTTGGCTGCTTTGATTGCTCTGTTGTAGGCCTTGTCAAGTTCTTCCATAATAAATTTCAGGTCTGAAGAAAGGTGGGGTGCTGCGGTGAAGCGCCAGAACAGGCATGGTAGATACAACAGAATGGCAACTAGCAGCAAGATATAGGGAAAAAACTAGGCAGGTGGGGGAGAAAAAAAAAAAGAGAGAGAGAGAGAGAGATGATTACACTGGATCAGAATCCATCTGTAATAAGCCAGTCGAGTGAGAACACTGTCGTGGGAAAAGCACTCTTTTCTGTAGACTGCCACTCTGTCATGATTATCAGTGATGGGAAGGAAGGTATTGGGGGGGGGGGGGAAGACATGTATTTATCCACAATTTAACGTGCATTCAATCTCATCATCCAAATCATGAATGAAGATGTTGAACAATACTGGACCCAGGACAGACCCCAGGGCTACACATGGAGTACAATGATCCAACCAGTTATGTATCCACCTTACAGTACAGTACTTTTATCTAGCCTGAACTTCCTTAGGGTACAGTACTCCGGAGTCTCCAGAGAGACAGTTCTGGTGATCCTGCTGTTGCTTACACCCTCATCAACAGCAGCTGAGAGAAATAAGATTCTGGATGAGATTTTCACTACAGCTGTTCTGTACCTTGCATACTAATGGAAAACCAAGAGGAAAAATGTAAATCTCATACTGGTGCTGCTTAGGAAAGCTATGAACACCAATGACTGGGAAAGGATAGGGTCTCACACACACATCACCGTCTGGGGTAGCTAGATCGCCATAAATTGTGTGCGCATGGGGGCAGGAGGAGATGGAGAAGAGAGACCGGGAGAGACTGCCTTGCTAATAGCCAGAAGACCAGAAGGGAAGAGAGTGAGTGACAGAACTCACCTCCTGCTTTCCAGCAGCTAAGAAGGGGACTGGGAATTTAAACAGCTTCCAGCTAGTAGCTACCACAGATTCTTATTTCTTTCTGATCCTGTTTGACAAACTGTAAGCAGCAAGTCACTGGAGCTGTCTGCCTGGGGATTCAGGAGGGTCGTGCCCTGCATTATTCAGAATGGACATCTGTCTTTGTAACCACAGAACTTGACCTTGGTTTACTTGTTGTTTTGCTGAAATTCTGCCTCAAAGTACAGACCAAAGACACTGCTATGGTTCACAAGCCAAGTGCACCCCCCCACTTCCCAAGAGACAGAGAGTGGGTAAAGGCTGGGTTATAAAGCTAGGCATCTCCACTGACAATGCTGGTGCTATCACTATCTTCTATGCTGATTTCTGAATAGAAGTAGCTGGATACATTTTCAAGTCCTGTTAAATGTTATTACTTGCTTCAAACAGAACTGTGGTTATAAAGCGCACACAATCTTAGCACTTAACACTCCATGCACCAGCACAGTCCACTGAGTGTGTGCTTTTGTCAAATTTAAAGACTGCTTAATAATAATACATTCATAATGCAGATATTTGTATTTCTATTGTGTAAATGCAATACCAGAAAATTCATTCAGATGTACTCTCTAATTCCACTAAACCTACTTTATCTATTTTGTTAATGCATACATTTCCAAATGACTACATGGTTAACTTTTAATATAAAGCACACTTGACTGAAACCCAGTATTGGAATATGCAGAATTTTAACTGCAGTTACAATATCCACATTTGAACTGGCTTAAATCTTGCCTAACTTAGAAATATATCTTTACTCAATATATACATCTGAACAGTCATGAAAAACCTAGAGGAAAGTTAGAGTCCAATCATGAGCTGGCCCCAACCCAGCCCCATGGGGGAAAGGGAGCGTGGCCCTGCCCCATCCAGCTCAAGGGGAGGGGCATGGCCTGACCTCATCCAATCATGGGGGTGAGGACAGGGTATGACCTGGCCCCAACCTGTTGTGTGGGGCTTAGGTTTGGGAACTTGGTAGTGGGGGAGGGTGGCCATATTTACAGCCACTGCTCCCCCTCTGCCAAACGTCCCAATCCATGGGGAGTCCTGCAGGTTGGATACCTGTAGCTCTGCAGACCACTTTTGGCTCGCAGGCTGGAGGTTGAACACTCCTGTCCTAGACCCATTCCAGTCCAGCCTCTACTTCCTGTATTCCACAGAGTCTGCTTTCACCAGAAAGAAGTCTTTGGGGCAGAGACTCTCTTTTTTTCTGTTCCTAGCATATTGAGGCCCTCACCTGTAACTAGATCTGCAAGGCACAACAATAATACAAACACATGAAAATGATGATGATCATCAGCATATTCAAATTATGGAAAGAAGCTGCCTTTAACCATCAATTTCAGCCTATTTTACTTGGAAGGTATAAGTCTTCATTTACCAACTATTCAACAGGGTTTTCAAGGTTTGGTTCAGAACTGTCTGTTCTCATTAGGATGTTTTTCAACTTTCTTTAATTTAAGCAGAACTGCTTTGCGGCTGCAGACTTACTCGTTGAGTGGCAGCTTTTTGCCACACTGGACAAATTGGCGGAGATGAAAAGCAAAAATACAACTTGACCCATACAATAGATTTCAGAGATGGGGAAGATTATTTGGGTAAATGTGATATCTTTTATTAGATCAAGTGAATAGTTGGAAAATTGGTTTTTGCAGGCTTTTGGACATAGGTGCTCTTCTTTGGACACAGACACTCTCCTATGCCTGAAGAAGGGCGCCTGTGTCCAAAAGCCTGCAAAAGACAATTTTCCCAACTATTCAGCTGGTCTTATAAAAGATAGGACACTTACCCAAATAACCTTGTCTGCCTATGTCCTCAGACCAACAAGGCTAAAACAACACTCCTGAGAGATGGAGAAGGAAATTTTAGAGGATCATATATTAGATGAAATAACTTTGACCTTAAAGGACATGAAAACAAATTATCAAAAAAGGCATAGTTCATATAATGTAGGTCAGACTATTGATACAGTAGCAGCAATACACATTCAAAGTCCCTATGACATTTTCAGCACTTGATGCAAAACAGGCCTTTGATTATGTTTCTTGGAGGTACCTTCCTGTGTATTATAAAAGATGGATTTTGGTAAAGAATTTGTAAGGTCAATAAAGCTGTTATACACATCTCACTTCAAGACTTGTGACTAATAATTTTTCCTTGCAAACAGGGACTCAACAAGGTTGCCTACTATACCCCCTCCTATTTGATCTAGCATTGGAATCATTGGCTACAACAAAAAGGAATAAGGATAATACAAAAAGCATCAAAAGTAGGAGATAGTGGGTGTGTCTACACAACACACTTCAAGCACAATACGTAGACTAATTCTACTGCACATAAGCACGGCAGGCAAAACCTGTGCTAATCCACTAATGTGCAGCAGAATTAGTTTACTGTGCATTAGCATCACCAAAAAAGCATTCGCTGTGGCTAAAGTGCAGTAGCATTGATTATGGCGCATTCAAGTAGTACCTGTAATTACAGGAAATAAACTTAATGCCCTGTAATTACAGTGCATTAATGAACATGTAGATGTGCCCAGTGAACAAAAGGTTCTGTTGCATGTAGATAATGCAGTAATACTTCTGTCACAGTGTAACAGATCAATTCCTGCTCTCATTCTTAAGCAACAATTTTAGCAATCTAGTTATAAAATTAATTGGGCTAAATTTGAGTTACTTGAACTAAGTATGTACACGACAAAGGGTATGTTTCACAAATGACAGTTTCAATGGCAATCAGAACACATAACTTATTTAGGTATTAAAACATCCAGGAATATTAATGTCATTCTCTACCAAAACTTTCAGAAGCTTTAGTGTTATACCACAGGATCTGAATAAGCAGAAGAGTTTACCAGTGTCCTTGTGGGGGCATGTTAATATTTAAAAAATGAATATCCTGTTTTGCCTTTACCAATTATAATCCCTGAATCCCATTTTGTTAAAATAAACCAGATGTTCAACAGGTTTCTGTGGGGAGTAAATAAATGGAGTTTGACCTTCAGCAAAAAAGATGCAATTGCCAATTGAAATGGGTGGTTTTCATTTTCCAGAATTTAGACAGTATCAGAATGCCTTCTTAGAAAGTCAAGCTGTGTATTGGATGAGTGATATAACTACTCTCCTGTATTGATGTAAATTGAGCTTGCACTTGTTTCCCCTTCCATTATCTACCATTGCGAACTTTACATATCACCATCTTTCTGACTCACTAATGCGGATCCTACAATTTTTGCAGCCTGACAAGCTTGGAAAAAAAATGATAAATTTACTGAAGTGTTATCCTTCATTACATTGTGTACAACTCCTTTTAATTAAACACTTTTCTGAGTTTTTAGAACTTTGGTAACTAAAATATTAGTCTTTGTGAACTTTTTTTCTTCTTTCCTTCCCTCTTCCCTCCTCTTTTTTCTTTTCCCTTTCTTTCTTATTGTGAGAGACATGTACATAGTTCATATAAAGTTTAAATATAATTTTAGATTTTTGTATTGCACTTAGAAAAATCCATTAAAAACTGGCTGCTAGTGTCACGTCATAAAAAAAGACTGGTTATCTACGGATGCCAACTGTTCAGATTAGAAGTGGGGGTCAGCAACCCGTGGCCTGCAGCATTTGAACTTACCATTACTGTATAATGGCCATGAATCTAGCAGCTAGCTGCATGGAGTGGGGAGGAAGGGAGTGGCAGAGACTGTTTGGTTTGCAGTAATGGCTACATCGTAATATTGGGTGTTAGCTGCTTCCAATGGGGGTGTGCCAATGTTTCTACTGGGACTGAAACCCAGAGATTCCTAGCTAGAACGTCTTGCCCCTCTGCTCAGGGTCAGAGCAATCACCATACCTGGGGTCAGGAAGGCACTTTACCTTATGTTCCAGTTGGTACATATCAGGGGAGGGGGGAAGGGGGAGAGGTTGCCTTCCTCTGTAGCAGATAACCTTCCTCTTCCTTCAGTATCCTGAGTGTATTTTAGCAACTCTTGCAACAGCACAACACTGACCACCATTGTCCCCCCGTTTTACCTACCAGTAGCAGGTTAGGGCCTTATGTCTTGTAGTTGTGCAACAAAGTTGATTGTGTAGTGGTAGTAATAGGTTAGACAAGGATTTGTACGGGGTGGTTTGGATAGGGATGATCCTGCCTCAGGCAGGGTTTTTCTAGATCAGCGGTTCTCAACCTTTTGTACCTTACATCCCACCAACCATTTTGTCAAGAAACTCTGGGTCCCACCACAATAAAAACAAAACCCCACTTTTTCCAAAAAGTGTATTTTTACATTTACATGCATTTTAGTATTATATTAATCATTAATGAAAATTTTTAGATGAGTTGAAGTCCCACCTACACAACCTTCGCATCCCACTGGTTGAGAGAGACTGGACTAGATGACCTCTGGAGGCTCCTTCCAGCCCTGTTTTTCTGCGATTCTGTGATAAGATCTGTGCCACACTGACAAAAGGTGACCAACCCCTGGATTAGATCTTGCAATTTACCTTTCTAAAATATGTACCTTAGTGGCTCCTAATCCACTGGCTGACAGTATTATGCCAGGCTTCCAAGTCACCAAATGGCAGGTTTTGGATAATTGGTGTAATTTAAACTGGCCATGTTTCTAGTTAGATTAAAGACTGACTTGGCTCAAACACATAGAAGTTTGCACTGCCAGAAATTCAGTTTTCCTCAGTGTCTTATTTACCTAGATCAGCAGAATAGCCCCTCTCCATAGCATTCTGTGAAATTTGCTGGAGCCCCTTCCTTAGTGATTTGGTTTAGGATTGGGATAAATAGGTTATCTGTAGGAAATATCCACATCCTGAGCTTCACCAGTTAAAATGTATCTGGGCAGGTCAGGACATTAGCTAAATCTGGATTGCCAGGAGCCTTATGTTCGCTTTCACATTGGGCGCTCTCTTCTTTCACGCAGCAAAGGCACTGAGATGCACCAAAACAGAGGAAAGGAACCCAAGAGGCCTGATTCCCGATTCCAGGTTATTGGAAGTAAGCACTGTGTGGTTTACTCTGGTAATTTGGGTTGGACATCTCAGGGCTAGAACGGTTGTTGGGAGCAGACACTCCACTTATGTCCTACAGCACATTCCCTATAAACCTAGCTGTATTTCTCCCTATCAAATTGATGGAAAGATGCCAGGATCACTTTCGCTCTGTAGGATGTTTTCTCCTAGGATGATGATGCAGGTGTCTAGCTCCCTAGAATTCAGTCTTTTCCAGGGAAGACAGGGAGCATAAGAACACAAGGTAAAGAAGATCAGACCCATGCACCACCCTCCATGTGGATGCCTTCCCATCCAAAACCTTGAACTCTGCAGTTTGGCTACAACACAGTTTAACACCACTTGAAAGGCCATGCATCCTGTCATACCTTAGCCAAGTGTGTATCAACAATCTCCACTTGTCAGAGTTGTCCTCTACAAAGCTTTTGTAAAGGAAGGTGCTATGTAAACCTGCTCTACATATTTTGAGGAGGCACTAAAATCCACCTGGAGTATGGCTCTGCTCAGTGCAAGCAACAGGGCTGGATATTAAGTCAGGGCTCCACAACCAGGCCCAGCATTTATTTGCTTAAAGTTATTAAATCAGAAGACACTGAAATATTAACACATGACTTCAGAACTGCCATAGTGCAAGAGGCAGTGCCCTTACAGCATCATCTATTTGCAGTTTGAGAGTGCTACACTACACAGAGTAATTAAAAAAAGCAAATTTAAGTTTTGGGC
>NW_017729032.1:20965140-20978991 GCF_001723915.1 Gavialis gangeticus | reverse complement strand
AAAAAAAAAAAAAAAAAATCAGAATTTGTTCTGGTAATAGCCTGTATCTCTCACTTGCAATCAAGCTTCGGAACATAGGATTTAAAATGTTACATGTTAAGGATACCTTGAGTAACAGGATATCTAGCGATGTCAGTATTTAAAGCTTCTGCCTATCTCAGTGACATCAACTTACACCTCATTTGTAAAATGTTGTGTTCTCTACTTACCAAAACACATACAAAATTTATTTATAAAATGTATGAAAGGAATGTTCCAAAGCCTCACTAAACCTGTTATGTTCTTAGTTCACCAAACACAGTTATATTTAATACCTGGTGTCAGTTTAATTGATGTGATCCAAAACTGTAGTCCTTGAGGTTTAAAAAGTCTTCAGACTGTGCATCTACTTATTGTGAAGTAGAAAAATATGACCATTTATTTAGATGTTTAACAGGAAACTGAGTCTCTTTAGAAATTTATGGCTGAAGATTTGGAACAAATATTTTCCCTTGTCTACTGTGTAAAAATCCCACAGAAACAAGAATGAACAGTTCAAGCTTATAAAAAGTCAACTATCCAAATTCAGAGATACATCTGTCACAGCAGTGTGAATCATCATATGACATTGCCCCAACATATACCCCTCCATGATGATGGTGACATTTGGCTCAGTAATCATAGAAAATAGTAGCCTCTGACATTAACCTCAAAAGTTACTTGTCTCTTTGCTGGGACAAAAGGGGAATGAGTTGTTATGCACAATCCATGCAATCCAGTAAGGGCAGACAAATAATGCATCTACACAGCTGAAACAGAGACTCAACAGTCCTCTGTTACTTACAGATTTAAAAAAACCTAATGAAATGGGCAGGTGTAAGGCAAAGCAAGCTGACTATCTGAAGAAGACAAACATAACTCTTTACTAAGAAGAAAATGGAGCACCCTCAGGTTCTCAAACAAGTGAAAAACAGTCAAGTCTGGACCACCTTTCATTTAACAGCTTCAAGTTCTTAGTTCTTCTTCTCCTGACTAAAAAGCATCCTCCTCAATTTTCCTCCTTCAAGCTACCCGTTTCAACCTTTTTGAGCCAAATTCTCAGAAATGATCAAATTCATTCTGCATCTTAAACAGAGATGTCAAACACACCTGGACAAATCTGCTCTGTGGGGCTCTTCATGGGCCAAATATGGACATGGTGGCGAGTGGCAGCAGTGGGGTGAGTGGCAGTGACTGTGGGGGTTAACACAGCCATCACTACCAGCCTTGAAGGCCACACTCTACAGGCAGAATCTGGCCTGTGAGCTGCAAGTTTGACATCCCCAATTTAAAACGTGAATGGATACAAGAAAAAATTGATTTAAGCTTACAAGTACAATGTGTATATACTCTATGTGCAAGTAGAACTGCTTCTGTCTTTTTCTTTAGCATCAGGTGCTTTAACCATCACCACATGGATTAAATAGTCACAAAAAAAATTCAGGTCTGTTGCTGCTCCCCCATGTCACAGATGGTTGCTTGGATCCCAGAGTTGTAATCTCTGTTATGCAGCTGGCAACACTGTCGATTGTTCTGGGGCCCATTCAATAAACTAAGAATAATAAATTAAAAGTATTTCTCTGACAATTTCTTAATGAGAACAGCACATTCACGTTTTGGCTGAATGGTTCTAAAAATAAAACAGCCCTAAGAAGATTTAAAGGGCAGCTAATGAAAGCCTTCTTCATGGTGGAATACAAGAACATTGCTAAAGTATAAGCTGACCCATGGAGGGCTTTAGCTCTGGGGATGCTAGTCATAGGAAGATGGGAATCTGCCATTCAGTGAATGTTCAGACTTTAGGAGAAACCATGTTAGTGACCCCCAAATTCAGCTCATGCAGCACTAAATAGAGGGGTGCAGTGGCGGAGCAGGTACCTTGCTCAGTATCCTAACTGGGACAATTTAGGGATCCCCCTAACACCCATCTATTCCCTAGCCAGAGGCAGACCCTGGTGTACGCACACCTGGACTGCATGAGGCTGCAGCCTCTCGTCTTCTAAAACACCTCTTATTGAGCTTCTGGTTTCACTTTTCCCCATGCCTTTAATTTTATGCACACACTATCTGTAGCCCCACAAAGTCCTAGGACCTGCTGGTCAATCTCCTACTGGCCCTGGTTAAACTGTCCATCTACCTGACAAGGAAGGAGCTGCTGGCCGGGGGAACCCAGGTGACTGTGTGGCTGTCTTCCTTTCCCTCGTCTGTATATGTCTCTGAGCAGAGTTTTACTAGGTGGTATCAAAGGGGCAGTGGGTGCTAGGTCTCTGCTCAGTGTCCTCCTTTGGCACCCTAGTTATAACCTGCATTCTTGTTTCTGTTTTCTCATGTATTGTCTCAAGAAATTAGCCATCATATATTAAGTGGCTTCCCTCTAGCCATTAAGGGCATCTTGCGGTTTCCAGTGGGCTTAGGCCCATTTTCTTTCTATAACTAAAAGGCCTATCACCAACTGTTGCATGTGCTTCAGGGGAAAGAGTATAACAGGGTATGTGTAGAATGATCACATAGCCTCCTAGGGCCCCTATACATGTGTTCTGGGGTGGGGCGCGGGGACGTTTTAGTTAGAGTGATTCTCAGGAGCCGCCCTATATTAAAATGCCTACAGTGTCTTGTGTATTTAGCATCCTGTGATTCAAAATGGCAGTGGAGATGGCTTTAACTGAAGGTTGTCAAAATGAGGGGTTGCTGAATACATGAGATGTGGCAGCACATTAGAGCGCTCTGATAAGATTAGAAGGCTCCAGCAGACTCAATTCAAGTCTCTCCGATGGGCTCTAATCAATGCATCACAGCACATGCAAAAGTGCCCCCAGTTACTAACAGTCCTAGGTGTAGGGATGCCCCAAGTTTGAGGTCACACCCTTAACTGTTGAATTTTGTGGCCCCAATGGGACTGTCCTCCAAAAAAATACCTAATCCTTTTCTGGACCTGGCCATATCATTGGCCTCCCGTGTCCTGTGGCAATTTAATTATACACTTTGTGAAAAAATATTGCCCGTTGTGAGTTTTAAAACTACTGCTTGATAATTTTATAGGCACCCCCCTCCCTTTTATATTATACAGCACAGTGAATGACAGTTGCCAGTTCACTTTTTCCCCACACCATTCATGATTTTATAGACGTCTATGATATTTCTCTTTGGTCATCTCTTTTCCACGAGGACGTTTTGCTACAGCTCCAAGAGCATAAGTTGAAGTTGATGTCACCCAAGCCCATAGGGTGCAGGTCAGTGAGTCTGGAGTCAAAGGTGTCTAGAAGTGATGCTATTCACATCACTGCTTTGTGTGCTGTTGGCTACAAGAGACTGGCAGGCCTTAACCATGCCAGCCTGATGGGTGGCTCACTTGTTTGACTTGCTGTACTGAACATAGGTATAAGCACCAATTTATGGCTGTTTTCACATGGCTGTGAAAACTGCAACCTCAAAACTGGCTCATGTTGTTGAGAAAAGTAATTTAATTGCCACAAAAATGAAAACTGTGGGAGGAAACAAAGAGAGAAGTGAGTAAGACTTCTGAAGGGGAAGATAAGAAGAAGATGATGATATAAAATCACTTAGACCGACTGCCCACAGATTTCGAGTCTTTGTGTCTCTTGGGAGACACAAAGCCAAGAAAAAGGCTATGCCTGGTAAACCCCTCCACAGATAGACATGAGCCAGCAGAAACTTTGAGAAGCAGGATATGAATTAATTATAGACTTGGTCATTTATATTAAGAATAACTTGGAATTCAGTAATGCCATATGGGCACAGATTATCCTGGCTCCAGACTGGAAACTGCATCTCAAATTATTCTCAATATAAATGACTTTTCCAAACCCATCTGTTATTTATTTAATTTTACTGCTTGAATATGGGTCAATATAAATGACTGTTTTGACAGGTTGCAGAGACTGCTCCAAAGCAATGTATTTTAAGAAAATATCACATACTGTCCTGAATAATATTGCATTAAACCACTACCAAGATCATGTGGTAATAAGCCTACATGTCAACATTTGGGATAGCATCTATTGTCACATCAGCTAAGCCTTCATAACAAGACTTAATAACTGTGAGTCACTTGAGCTGTTCCCCACAGATAGCATTAGAGGTTTACTGCTGCTGCTCTCTTCCCAAGAGGATTAATGCCAACCTGTCAGAAACAAAACTAAACGAGTTGAAAGCAAACAATGAAAGCTCATGGGCTCCAACCTAAACAAAATAGATAGCCCTGCTGCAACTGGCTCTTCCAGTACAACCCAGGATTAGACTGTGACATCTTGACTCACACTGTGTGGTACCACAGCCTCCATAAAGAGCCCTGCTGCACTAATTGTAGCACTAAAGTAGTATGGGCTCTTCTTTTTGTCCACTAAATTAACAGCATCCTTTCTTTAACGCCTTGGGGACACAAGGCTAAGAAGAGCCAAAGATAGTAAACTATTGTCTTCCCCATTTCCAAATCAGCAGACATGGCTCTGGATGCTGTCTTAGAAGAGGTATATTGAAGAAGAAAATGCCATTTTTGCTTGAATATTTGTACTGCATTTTAGTGCTGCCATTTCTTATAGATCAAGTAACTGGCAACATTCACTGGATACATCATACTACAGCTATTTTTGTAATGGAAATACCTCTTCCAACACTACCATATTTGGGCACAAGAGACAGTAAATATGCCTGCTAAAAATACAATGAAAAGCTAAATCAAAGCCACGCATTCAAGCACAAGAAGAGCGTGAGGAGGATCAAGGACAGGCCTCTGCCCTGGACGAGCCTTCCCAGGAAGCTCAGTGGGTACGTACTTTGTGGAGCCACAGTGGAAGGTTTCCTGTGCCCTCCTGCCTTTGCTGCACAGCTGCCCAGCAGTAGGAGTCCACATAAGCGGCCTGGCGCCAAGAAAACGAGCTGGGTGCAAAACAGCTTATCTGAGTCCCTGAAAAGCAAAGCAGGATAGTTAAAGGTCAAAATTTAGGAGGAAAAAAAAAGAGCATTTGGGCTTTTCAAACACCTTAAAATCAGTGGTTTTCAGCCTTTTTTCATTTGTGGAGCCCTTTGGAAATTTTGACTGGAGGTGTAGAGCCCTTTGAATTGTAAGTATGTGTATTCACATACTTTTGACTGATCACAGTCATCTTTTGCAGACACCTTAGACAGTCTGTGGACCCCTGGGGGTCTGCAGACCACAGGTTGAAAACCACTGCCTTAAATCCATTAATCCATTGTATAAAGACCCCACCACCCCTACTACAAAACAGTAACAGGAACGGCAAGTTACTTATTCTTACTTGTGGTTCCTCACACCACTTGTTGGAATAGCACCCCTGGTTCTTTCGGCGTTTATGAATGGCACTCTCAATACATGCAAACAACAGTCCCCTGTGCTGGACCCCGTTTTTGCCACCAGCCCCTCTCATTCACTCTGTACAACTGGAAAAGTCCCAGTTCTACTGCAGGTTACCTTGTGTATGACTGACAGGGAGCTAGGAGGAGAAGGTGGCAGGCCTAAGTCTGAAGGCATTTCTGTCCCACCCATTTAGCAAGCCCTACCTATCTGCTCTTAGTCTGCGCATATTACATCCCACACAGGAGGCAATGCAGCTGCCTTTCGATGGCCCCGAGTGTGCATGAATAAGCACAACTGAGACAGACAGCTTAAGACTGGCATGTGCCTGGAATCACTCAAATGGAAGACAGGCAGCACAGGAGGAGTGGGACCACCTAGGTGGGATATATTTCACGGCAGGGGTGCTGGGCACAGCAGAGGCAGCCATGACGTGACCTTTGAACCAAATCCAAACCTAGCCCAGCTCCATTCACACACTAAGCTTTATCAAAACAGACTTAATAACAGTGGGATCATTTGGGGAGGCACGATATTTAATAAAGTAATTGCAATGCAAAAAATAAAGAAAAAAGTTTATGACTATTTAAAAAAAAAAAAACCCACAGAGAAATCAGTGCTTATTATATCTGCCGATAGGTTCCTTCCCCACTCCCCTCTTAGTGGAGAAGGAATAAGAATCATGGCAGGATTGCTTTGTAGGCTATGTGGAATGATACGCAGAGGTCATTTTTACAAAAGAAAGAGGGCCTGTTCTATTAAAAAAGAGCTAAATGCATCAAAACAGTGATCGGGTATAGACTGTACAGCACTGTGAACCAAAGACGGGTACAGGCTTCATGCACCACATGAACAAAAACCTTTATTATTATTATGAGTCATTATCGTAATTGTTTATAAGGCTGCAGTGTCATGACAACATGCTCTGAGCAGTCACAAGACTCTCTTATGAAAACAGTAATTTATTTATCGGATTTACATAGGGCTCAGATGGATTTAACAGGGTTGGTGCAGTGCTCAACCATTATATTCTTCAAAACTCCAGGGACTTGTATAACTCAGAGTTGTCCCCACTGTCTGTGGAAGACTAGGAAATACCATGTGGGTTCGCATCCAATTTGAGGGTCCTTCCACAGTCTAGGTATCAGGCTGCAAAGCTGAGCTCTATACCAGGGGTCAGCAATATATGGCCTGTGGGCTGGATCCAGACCACAGAGCCACCTGTATTGCCACTCCTCCCCGGGTGAGGGAGAAGCAGTGACAGCAGCAGCATGAGCACAGGTTTAGCTACCCAGGCCCAGCACAGCTCCCCAGGGGATGGAAGAAGTGCTTATGCCTCAATTAGGAAGTGGGGAGTTAGTGGTATGTGTGCAGCTCCCAGCTGCCTGGTCGTGGCATGAATGCAGGTAAACCCCGCTTACTGCTGACATACTACCAAAGCCACCGGGCCCATAGCAGACTGGAGTTAAGTTGTTTTGGCCTGTGGCTTGAAAAAGTAGCCTGCCCCTACTTTATGCTCTTCTCCCACAAGTTAGCAAGACTCCTGCTGCTATCAGTAGGGTTGCGGGTAAAACAATAGTAAAGCACACTTTCAGAAGACGGGCAAATAGGAATGTGCTGGGTTATGCCTGCCTTAATACCAGTGACATTAGTCAGAAAAACTGAACACAATTCTGGTACAGCAGAATCTCACTCCTTCAAATGAATAAATGAGAGACTCACTGCAAGTGACATTTTTGTGAATGAGTAATGGAAACTGATAAGAATCTACTGCTGTGGTCCAGCCATCTCAAATGTCACTGAAGTTGAGGGGAATTAAGGGAGTACTCTAACTTTTGTCATAACAGGAAAAAAGTTCTACTTAACACACATTTTTCTCTTTATTTGGGTATAATTTTAATAATTTGTTACATTATAACACTGTCACAACAATTTCAGGCAGGTGTCACTCCTTATCTCAGTGGTGTACCAGATAAGTCCCTGTGTAATTTAATAGTTCCACTAGTATAAAAGGGATTTTTACAGATAAGCAGAAAACCAGACACATCATGGTACTCAGGAGCTTGTATGTTTGGTGTTTAAACAACTATTGTATCGATTTTTTTTTAAACATTGTAGAGTTTTACTGATAAATTTATGAGTGCTTTATTAATAAGTTGGAAGAAATTGAATGTTTGTGCTAATTGCGCACTCAAGTATGCAGGTTACCGAGATCGACTGCATACTATTTTCATAATTTTCACAAAGAATTCTTATCAGTTCTTATCAATAAAACAGGTTTTTAACATAAAGGTATCTTGGAAAGTTGAAACTATTAACATATTTACCTAAAGAGCATGCTATAAAGGTTAAGGCCCTATTATGCAACACACATTGACTCAGGTAAATTAGTTTATGAAAGGGATATATGGTACAGTTGTCTGTGACAGCAGGGGCCTGGATTAAGTGACCCAGGAGGTCACTGCCATCCTGCACTCCTGTGTGTAATAAGAAAAAAAAAAGCAGTCACTGTCCAAAATACATTGTCTAGTGTTCATACATAAGAGACTGCTTGTGAATATGATAGAGAGTAGGGTGGACAAGGTAACAGCAAAATGATCTTATTATATGAACAAGCAGTCACAGCACCTCACTTTGCCAAATTTGCGAGAGAAGTTGCAAACATCAATGAAATTATATTTATAGCATCGTTAACATAAAAGGGTGGAGAAGAAGGTTAATTTATATATTAATGAAAGCAACCACCACAGAAGCAGCACTCTGCAGAAAGCTGCCCTACTGAATGAATGCACAAAACAGCTGCAGTCTTGTATTACAGCTAGAGAAGCCCATGAAGTGCCAACAGGGTGCAAGGCAGGCAAGGTTCCTTGGGTGAATCTGATATCTTATTAGACCAACTTAAATAGTTGGAAAACAATTATTAAGCAAGCTTTTGGGTTCAAAAACCCTTCGTCAGGCTAAGGCAGTTTCAGCAGTTGGTGTGAGCTCTTCCTGGATGGAATGAAAAGTAAAGAAGCCAGAGGCTGGTCTGGTCTGCGTACAAGACAGGTAGTCAGTGAAAATGTAAACTGAGAAGTCAATGGGTGAAAGACAGGCTGGGGGGGTGGGGAGGAGAGAAGGGGGATGGATAGTGGAGAGATACCTGGGGAGTCAGATGTCAGGCAAGTTATACTGTGTCATAAATCCAATGACTATATTTACTCCATGATTTTTAGTGTCCAGGAATCTGATGAAGTGGAGTTCATAGGCTCATCTCTGGGAAGTGTTTTTTAAGTTTCCTTTGAGGATCAGGACAGAGATTGGAGAGAGAGTGGTTTTCTTGGGAAAAATGTGCCCCCACAGGTAACTGGGTATTCCTGTCTTTGATAGATTTCTGGTGTGCATTCATTCTGGTGCACAGTTGTTGTTTGGTCTCTCCTACGTATTTTCCGTCAGGGCATTTGGTGCACTGGATGAGATATATTACATTTCTGGAGGTGCAGCTGAAAGATCTGGGAATGCTGATGGCTCTGTTGTGGGGTGCAGTAATTGTGGGGGTGGTGGAGATGTGTTGGCAGGTTTTGCATTTCTTGTCATGGCATGGTCTGGATCCATTTGGTGTGTTCTGGGCTTGAGGTCTAATAAAAGATATCAGATTCACCCAAAGTACCTTGTCTGCCTATGTCCTTAGACCAACACAGCTACAACCTACACCCCTGTAATAGGGTGCAAATCATTTTCACTAGCATACTTGTGATTACCAGCAAACCCACGAAAAGAACTTATTAGGGAAAACAGGGAATTACCTAACAGCAAGCAATATGAGTGCATAGTACAAGTCTGTTACAGTACCTTCCTAGGGCTGCCTTACGGACCATGATATTGTGCCCCAGCCCCACCCAACCCTTGCATGTCATCTGCGCTGAACTTGCAAGCAACCTTCCAGCTGTCTCTCTCAGGGCCTGAGCACTGTCCTGAATTTAAGGTCCCTACTATGGCACTCCAGCCTCTTTTCCCAGTAGCTGTTCCTTGAAGAGCCTGATGATAATCCAAATGTTGAGCACCTAAGTAATTTGGCTACTGGCTGGACCCCAGGAAAAGATGGCATTCCTAGAAAAAAAGTGATTGAGTGCAGGAAATCTGTGCTTCCTATGCACTTATATGAGCTTCTTATTCACTGCTGGACAGTAGGCACAGTACAAGATATGCAAGATGCTAATATAGTAACTCTGTACAAGAATAAAGAGACCACAGTGACTGCAACAACAATTGTGGCATTTCATTACAAAGTACTGTAGGAAAAATTGTCACTCAGGCAGTGCTCAGAAGACTTCAGATCCTTGCTGGCTGTGTTTACCCTGAGTCACAATGCAGCTTCAGAGCTAGCTGGTCCACCATAGATATGATCTCATTCTGATAAAACCAAGAAAAATGTAGGGAACAAAGGAGACCCCTCTATATTGCCGTCACTGACCTGACCAAAGCCTTTGACCTTGTCAGCAGAAAAGGCCTCTTCAAATTACTGGAAAAGATTGGCTGTTCACCAAAACTCAGCATAATCCGCTCTTTTCACGATGGAATGAGGGGAGCTCACTTCAGAGAGAACTGAATACCTGATACTTTACCAGTATGGGTATTATGAGCATGCTAAGCAAGCAAGTATGGAACAACAACAGACTGTTAAGGTCAAAGTCAAAGTCAAAGTACAGCGTGCTTGTGCCAGTAACATCCTTTTGTATGGCAGCAAATTCTGGACTACATGCTTTATACAAGTAAAGCACCTGGACAGCTTCCACTTAAGTTGCCTTTGCCGTATTGTAAGAATTTCCTGGCAGAATAAAGCTGCCCATGCTGCGGTCTTGGAACATGCCAATATTCTGAGCATCCGTTCTCTTCTCAGTCTGCATCAGTTTTGATGGCTAGGTCATATGTGGGAAAAGGATGATGACTGTATACTCCATGGGAGAGATCCTTGAGAACTCGTCAGAGGAAGAAGACCATGCAGGCGTCCTTATCTCTGTTTCAAAGAAGTTTGCAAGAGAGATACGAAGGCAACGATCATTGAGCCAAAAGACTGGGAGAAGATTGCTGAGGACTGCAGTGCTTGGAAACATTCTATTGAGTATGCAATGAAGGCTTTTAAGAGAAACAAGCCCAACACGTGGGAAACTTCAGGAAGAAACCCACACCACATTCAGAACTCTTAGATATGAACTTCACGTGTGATAAGTGCGGAAGGGGTTGTCATTCAAGAACTAGGTTCTACAGCCACAATCACAGATGTTCAACAAGCTGATATCAGCCTCACTCAAAGCAAATCTCTTGTTTATTGTTTCATGAGATAGATAGATGCCTGATGTGTCACTTGAGCTGCTTTTCCCAGTAGAAATAGGCTGAATTTCAGGTGAAGTTCTTATCCATACCATCAACATACTTGTGCAAGTCAGTTTACCTATCTGTGCATGCCCATGTGTATTTACACTGTGGGCTCTTTGGGACAGGGTCTGTTTTCAGTGGTTTTGTAACACAATGGGCACATCAACACTTGGCACTTTAATGTGAATTAGCTTATGTTAATGTGCATTAAAGGCATGTGTCTACATGGGCACACCCTTAACACTTATTAAAAATGGTGAATTTAAGCTATTTGTGCCTAAATTTGATACCTGCAAATGCAGGCATCGAATTTAGGCACAATTAGTTAAAAGCACATTAACGCATGTATAGATGTGTTAAAGTGCATTAATTCTGTGTGTGTGGACTGACTTGGGACTAACTTTAGTCCCAAGTCAGTCCACACACAACGATAATGAGCTTTAATGCTTGCATATATAGATGCCTACCTAAACCCACTTAATGTGCATTAAGCTAATGCGCATTAAATTTTGACACGCTTAAATGCACATAGACATGCCCAATGCACATTAGCTTAATGTGCATTACATTTAGTCATGCTTACATGCATATGTAGACATGCATGGGCCGAATGGGACCCATTCTTGGTTGAGGCTTCTAGGCACTTCCATAATACAACCAACAAAACTTGGCCAGCTCCTGTTTCCAGGGATGCAAATGAGAGTTTTGACAGTGGTAATTTTTTAAAACAGAGCAGGATTTAGTTGTATTTGATAACTTTTGGCCCTATTACTAGAAAAGGATCAACAAACCAAGATCCTTACCTCTTCCCAGAGTCCCAAAGAAAACCTTAAGCTGCTATACGAAGAGAAAAAGTCAATCAGTGAGATTTTATGGTGCCAGGTAGATTTCCTGTTGTGGTTCATCAGTGTTTGTGTTCCACTCCATTTCAGCAGTGGTAGAGTGCACACCTCTATTCAAACTTTAACTCTGACAACTCTCTGGTGAGATAAGCATTAAGAACTTCATTTTACAGAAGTCAAATTAGTCAGAGGGCCTAACTTTCATGACCGCAGCTTTTCCTCTCCCTGCCCACAGATCCCAATTTGACACCTAAGGAAGTAGTCAGATTTCAAGCAGTAGGTACTTTTGAAAACTGATGATAATCACATCCTTTTTTTCTCACTATGTATCAGAACATTAGTCCATTTCAGAATTCAGCCCTGCATAACTAATCACTTGTTCTCATAAAGGAAACTCATTACTAAGAACAAACAGTAAATTTTTATTTGAAAATATTCATTTTATAACTATTTATTACTTATGAGGCTGAAAATGTGTTAGGCAAATCACAGACAAATTGAACGAGTCACAGGACCAAGATATTTGATTATGAAAACACTAAGCAAGATCTGTTCACTTTAGTGCTATATTACATCTGATAGAATGCCAGGATCTGAACAACACACAAAATAAAACACATTTCCTGCTGCAACAGGCTTTCACTCTAAGGCACCCAGGGTCCACTGAGACATCCCAATGAAGAATGGACAACTTTGTATGTGTTGGAGGCTAGATGAGATGTTACTGTTTTTGGGCACATCTACACATGGAATTACAGCACATGAATAAATTGTGGAACTTATTGCTGTGAGTTTATTGCTCCTGTGTATGCCATGTGAACATGCACCCAGGAGCAATAAGCTCCAGATCAATAAACTCCACAGATTATTCATGCACAGCAAGTTTAGGTGGGGCAGAGCAGCACTGGCTGGCAAGGGTCTGGGGATCAGCCGACCCAGCTCAACATGCTGTGGAGGACCTGTCTGGGGCACAAGGGTGCTTCAGTGTGGGGCTAGCCAGCAGGCGTCCCCTACACTGAAGCACTCTCATGCCCCAGCCAGTCCCTCCAGTGTCTACATGTGCACTGCTGTGGAGGTTTTTACTCCCCAGCAGGATAGTATGTGTATTTACAAGTACTATCCTGCTGCAGAGTAAATTAGTTTACTCCAGCCTAATAGGGGCATATGTGTAAGTGCCAAGATGTTTACTGTGTAGCTAATTAGTCAACTGTGCATTAAACATCTCGTGTAGATGCACCCCTTACTATAGATACTTCTTGAATCAAAGTTGTTGGTTTGGTGAACTAAGAGAAAGTCATCCAGCATACAAGCAAGACATTGGAAAAGGGCCTAAGTGGGTGCTGAAAAAAGAAACGCACTTGTTCATTCATGCTAGGTTTGGTGATGAAGCAGAAGACATTCCATAACACAAGACTGTTGCAAAACTGTAAAGGAAGCTTAAGCATTTTAAACTTAATGGGCTGTTTACTGGGGATCCAGTGCAGAGATGCAAGATGGGATAAGTAAATGAACTGCCACTCATCCTTTACTTTCCACAAATAAGCAATTGGTCTCTCAAATTGCTAATTATGGGGCATAATTTATTCAGTAATGTAGGAAGTTGAGCACATTACAACCAATTAGAGCACTGAGTCAATCAAAAGGGGATACATTTTCAAGCTAATAGCTTTCCTATCTATTTATGACTAAAATTGTGCCTTTGGATGAACAGGAAGAGCTTCCTTAAAATGTTTCAATTCTGGCCATGTAGACATTAACAAGAAAACTCCCACTGACTCTACTGGGGCATCAGCTGAGGTTAATGGGAACTGCAGATATGCCTCTAAAATCAGAATTTGGCCTTAAAAACCTGAGCAGATCTTTTAAAAATACTATTTTATTGCTCTATACAAGACATTGCCATGATTAAGAATGCTGATATTCACTAGGGCTGTGCAAAGCTTCAGTCCGTGATTCGATTCAGTGGAGATTCTGCCTGATTCAGTGGCCAAATATCTGAATCAGATCAGAGGACCCTTTTATCTCTCCAAATCAATTCAAAACCCTCCAAATCGATTCGGAGAGATTCAGACAGATTTGGCCATTCGGACACAGAGACAGCTTTAAATGATCTTCTATATACCTCTAGGTAGCAGGGGCTCTGAACCCTGCGGTGCTGGGGCACAGCAGTGCGGGGGGCTCAGCAGCAGACCTGGAAGTGGACCAGAAACATTTCCAGTCCACTTCCTGGTCCACTGGGGAGTGTGCTGGGGACCCACTCCCGGCTCAGCGACTGGTGCCTCCTGGGTCTGGGGGGGGGGGGGG
>NW_017729032.1:20962342-20965123 GCF_001723915.1 Gavialis gangeticus | reverse complement strand
TGGGGGGGGGGGGGGCACCTGGGATCCCCCTGTGGCTGACCCACTTCCTGGTCTACTTCCAGGTCTTCCTGAAGTACTTCCAGTTCACTTCCAGGTTCACTGCCAAGCACACTGGAGAGCCTCCTGCGCTGCTGTGGGATGCCACCTGTATCTCCAGGTTACTTATGAGAATGTTGTTTGGGACATCAGTATTAGCAATTCATTAGTATTCAAAAGCATTAGTAGAGGCCAGTACAGTACATCCATTTCATTCCCTTCACCTCGGCAACCAGTGACTTTGTCAAAAAAAGCAGTCAAGGTGTTTTGGATTGATTTGTTGTTAACAAATCCATGGAGGCTGCTATTTACAAATTCTCTTGACTTCCTTACAAATACAGTCCAATATCTTCCTGGATATTGAAGTCAGGCTGACCAGTTAGTAGAGCCAATAACTGATGAAGTATAACAATTTATTCAAATCTCCAGAAAAAAGTAGCTCCATTGCTGAGTATAAATCTGGCACAAAATTAATTCACCAATTAATTAATAATTCCTTTAGTAGTTCTAAGTACATAGAAAGTATGTTGGGATTGTAGTGTGTATGGAAAGGGGGCTACAGGAACATAGGAGTGAAAGGTATCTCCTGGGTCACTGAGTCGAGTCTTCTGCAATTGCAATAATTAACAAAAGGAACTCCCAGAAATCTGAAATGCTCAAAACTCCCTAAGCAAAAGGGAAGGTTGAAGGCTATTTTCTACTGACTCATCTTGGCAAAGTTTTCCAGAGTGCTTTATAGATCTTCTCTCTCTCTATCCCCTGATGATTTTCTATGGTGCCAATGACTGTAGAACCTAAACAATGGCACAAGCAGGAAAGCTTTAGTTTTCAAAGCCTCAAGCATTCAAACCTCCACGGACATAAAAAATTTGCATCTAATCCCATATCTGAAATGTGTATCAAAATTTGTTTGCACAAAGTTCCAGTTACATGAGGGCTACAGATGTCCCCAACACCTAATTAAAATTAATATTTACCTTATAATTCATATAAAGCTAAACTGCAGCCACCCTTCAGGTGAAAACAGCAGTTGTTTGCTAGTACACAGCAACTTGCAGAATAGGGGAGAAAGTAAAGATGATGACAGTATCCAAGATTAATTGCTGAAGGACTCCAGGAAGGAAGAACATATTTATCCAGTTTAAATTTGGCCAGAGCACTTGTACTCTTTTGAAAAAGAATTCCCGTACCCTGATGCGTGGATATTTTCATGCGAGTCATCCCCCGATACTGCTTTCACATACAACTAATCTTTCCCCTCTGTTTTAGATTTTGGTCTTCTTCAGACCTGAAATACTACATTTACTCAAATAAAGCTCCTTATCTTACATTCACATACAACAAAACATCATTAAATACACCGTCTATCATTAAACTACCACCAAAAGTAGCACATACTTAATAATGAAAAGCAACTCTGAAGTTGATTAAGTGCAGTCAACACCAAATATAACTATGAAACACATGGCCCACATCGAGCAAACATACTAAACAGGAATCCTTTTTTTATTTACAAATTTTATTAAAAACACACACATATTCCCCTAAATTTACAGTTTCATATACTGATTAACTTTGTTTTCCAAAAACTTCATATTGCAGAAATAACTACATATCCAAAAAACATACAACTATGTATATTAAACCCTTAAACAACATACATCAACATCCCACACAAAACCCCTACAGAACTCTTTTCTTCATAGAGACCCCTATGAAAAAACGACTCCCTCCATATCCACCTGAAACACTCCACCCGTCCCATCAGTCCACTCTTTTGGTTCAGTGAAACAAGTGTGTCTAGTCCTTTTTCCTCCACGTCTTCTCCAATCACTTGTTTGTCCAGATGGATGTAGTATTTCAGTTCATACAGCACTCTCTTTCAGTGAAAGCCAGCCCCTTCAAAACCCAGAGGTTTCTTCCTTTCCATAAACAAGTTTTAACACATGCTAATAAAGTTCTTAATCATATTTCCATGGGTCCCTTTGGTATGGGTTCCTATAGTGCTAACAACAGGTTTATTTTGGTGACACTCAGAAAGTGGTGGACCCTGTCGCACACCCTCTTTGTATACATACACTCCCAAAACACTTATCCCACCATTTCTTCTTCCCTGCACCTCTCCCTTGCACCTTGATGAACTTATCAAGCTCCATCCAGTTGCACCTCTCTCACCAGTAAGATATTTCTTACAACCCTGCAGGCTAGGTCAGCATGTTCCCTTTTAGTTGTTTACCCGTCACGGCGCCCCACACCTTTACTTGTCCTTCTGTGAAGTTTCTCACCAGCACCATCCTGTCTCTCTCCCCTACTGCTTTCATCAATTTCTTATGATCCTTCAGGGCCTCCAGCCCTACCTTCCTTTTTTTATACATCTGCATGAAACCTTCCCTCCTGATGTAATCACTCAGCACTTGCCATGCCCATGGACTCTTCAAAGAGGTCTGATACAATCCCCATTTTCTCAACACTGCAGCTGTGTGAAATCAGGTGATCTGTACTACTTTCCCCATCCTTTGCTACCCCCTGTGCCTGACCTCTTGACCTCTGTCACCTTACCCCAGTGCCTGACCTCCCCCTGCTTAACTTCTGGGTGGCTATGGTTCCAACTCCAGGATAGTCAGCAGCAGTGGCAGCCCCACCTCAGCCCCAGTCCTAGCCTGGCCAGGCAGAAGCAGAGGCAGCAGCCTCAGGCACAGGCACGTCAGGGCCACAGGGGCTGGAGCAAGAGCTAAAGCTAAAGTT
>NW_017729032.1:20954684-20957342 GCF_001723915.1 Gavialis gangeticus | reverse complement strand
TCCCCTCTCCCTTCGTTATTGCCTTTCATACCATGCTGATGTATTTCGCACAGATGAACAGTCCCAAATCCCGTAGCTCCCATCTCCCCCCATCTTTCTTGCTTTGTACAGTTCAGATGTAGGCAAATTTTCTCTTTTGGCATTCCAGCAGAACACACATTTCCCTCTGTACTTCTGCTACCTGCCACCACGTCAGTGGGACTACAATTCCCATACATAAAATAATCAGCAGTAGCACAGCCTTAACTGTTGCCACTTTTCCAGCAAAGGACAGTGTCCTTCCAGACCATAACCAAAGTATTTGCTGGGTCTTTGCTGTCAGCTTTTCCCCTTCATCTTCATGTATTATCTTCTGGAAATTCTTCCTCATCCTTGAAGCCAGCATCTTGGCCATTATCTTATAGTCTATATTAAGGAGCATAATTGGTCTCCAGTTTTTCAGTTCTTTCCCCCTTTCTTGAAGAGTAAGATCACAATGTTTCTTGGAAGATCCTTCCCTGCCGCCTGTTTTTACAAGTTCCTTGAAAAGGTCCACTATATTCTTCGCTACCTATGCCTAAAACTTCTTGTAAAATTCCACAGGTAGCCCATCCGCTCCTTTTAGTGATTTTCCTCTTTTAAAGGTTTTTAAGCACTCCTCCACTGCCTTTACATTTTTTCTCCCGTTTTCTTTGCTTCCTCCTCCTCTACCAGGGTGGAGAAGAGACAGTGTTTTTTTTATTTAATCGTAGTTTTATTTTTTTGTTAAGATGCTTTTTAAAAAAACAACAACAACCCTATATAAGATAGTTTTATTTTAAAATATGTTAAAGTTCAAAGATATTATCACGGAACAGGGAGTATAGCTTCTAATGATATACTACTTGAGACAATGTATTCATGTAACCTTTTTAGAAACATTTTATAAATACGTCACAACAGGCCAGGGACTATACTGGGGGCCCAATCTTATGAGGTTCCCATGGGCTCCTCTGTAGATTAGTACAGATTAAAGAAAACCACTCTACCCAATGGGACTCAGTGCTCAGTCTAGAAGATCCCATGAAGCATTGCTATGATGCTTAGTTTCTGTTCTCAAACTGTGGATTTGTGTCTCCAGAGATAACATCCTTGTTAACAGCAATATATGGAGACAAGCGATAAACAAGACCTGATTAGTGATTACCTACCCATCAGCCCTCTTGCCTCGCTGCAAGTTTGTGTACACATCAAGCCCTTACACCTCTCACTAAAAGCGCAAAATTTCAAGAAGTTAAATGAATAGAGGACATCAAACAAGAATGCACTGTTTGTCGAAAACAATGATTAAATCAAGGCTTCCTGACTAATGATTTAAATCATGATTTAAAATAGATTTGATTTAAATTAAATCCACCCTATCCTCTACTTTCTCTTCAATCTCTTCCAGCAGATCCTTCGCCTTCTGTTTCCTCCTTCTGATAGAGCTCTTCATAAAAACTTCTTGTTGCCTCCAACACCTCCTCCTGCTTTTCCACCTAGGTACCACCTTCTTCCCGTACCACTTTTAGTTCTCCTTTTGCTGTCTTCACTCTAAGCAAAAAGTATCAGTACCACTCCTTGCTTTCTTCCACCCAGGGTGTTTCTGCTAAAAACATTTTCTCTCTCATCTTTCTTTTCAGTCTGTTTCTATCTCTTGCCTTGTTTCTGCTAGTTCTTCTCGTACCTGTCTTCCTTCCGTGGCTTCCTTTAGCTGCTCCTGCATCTTTCTTTGCAGCTCTCTCAGCTCTTTTGTTCTTTTCCCCATGGCTCTTCAGTCTTCCTTCCTGAAGAAGTCTCCTGTTCTCTTCTTCACCATCATCCACCGTTTTCTGGTACTCTTAAAATATTTCTTCAGTGTTCTCCACCCCTCATACTCATCTTGTTATAGTCACACATTTAACTTCCATGTTCCCCATCATATTACAGGGTTCCTACCAAGACTCAGTTTTGTCTTCAACATCTCATGATCGCTAAATGCTACACACATGGTTGCTTTCTTCCTTATCTCTGTTTATTTTGATACCAACACAAAGTCAGTTCTTGATTGCTTCTTTCCACTGGGATCAGTTCTAGTGAAAATTTTCTCTCCTGCCCATACATCTCTTAGTGACTCTTCTTTTATTATATTTGCTAACAATCTGGATGAACTGCCTAAGTTTTGGACTCTTCCTTCCCCATGTCTGTCACCCACTTCTGTTATGCAACTGAAGTTCCCCACTATTATCTGAGGTATTGCTCTGACCATGTAAACTGCTAGCTTCTAAGCACAGCTTTCCTCACCTCCCACTCTGGTGGTGCATATGCATTGAAAACTTGTATTTCTGCTCCCCTGAATGACAGTATCATTCACTGCAGTCTGCCACTGATGATTTTTTCCACCTGCTTTGTTTTCACCTCTGCATTTTTTAATAATATTGCCACTCCAGCCACTTTGTTCTCATTTGTCCCTGACCACCAAGACGGTCCCCATCTCCACTGTTTCTCAAAGTGTCTATATGCCTTTTCCCCTGGTATACGACATTCAAGTAGACAGATTATGTCTGCGCCATTACTTGTTTCAGCACAGAGTCAGAGGAGGGGCACATGGAAGTGCTCTGAGTTAGAATACAGGGAAGTCGAAGAGAAAGAGACTTAACGGTGGGGGTCTACTACAGACCA
>NW_017729032.1:20949065-20954673 GCF_001723915.1 Gavialis gangeticus | reverse complement strand
TGCTCAGGTCCCTTCTGACCCTACTAACTATGAAACCATGATCTGTTTCCATTTTACCTTTTTAATACACTTCTGACATTAACAAATGCTATCATCAGTGCCGTTGTGCTAGTTTTAAAATGAGTGTGCCTGTCCAGTTAAAGTTCGCCAGCGCTGCTGCTTGCCATGGCCAACTCCACCCCTCCGCCATTCTCATGCCTGTAGCTTTTGCAAGCTGCTTGATTGCCTTTGTATTCAGGAATGCTTCCATTTTCTCGCCTCCCCATTTTTTCTTGCCTCCCACTCCCCACTCCTCCGACTCATTTCTCTCATTTTCAGGTTCTTTTTTACTGATTTTCTTCTCTTGTGTTTTCTTCCTTTCCCCTCCCTGACTCATGGGCTCTTTTACTTGTTCCACCTCCATAATTGGGACCTCTGCCACTCCCACTTCCCCTTCTCCTGTTTCTTTTTCTGCCACTTTAGTCACAGATACCAGACCCCTCTTTCTTCCCTCTTGTGCCATCTCATCTATCATTTGCACCTTGCTCTCACCCTCCTCTTCTCCTCCACTGTCCCTTTCTGACTCATGCTGTTCCTTAGGCAGTTTAACCTTACTTGCATAGGCTTTGGGACATCTGCGATAAGTATCTCTCCCCACAACAGCTTGTGCATTTTAGGAATTCCTGGCACTCTGCAACATTATGCCCCATAAACCTGAGGCACACAATAATACAAGATACTCTTGAAAATGTTGGCAATCTTCCCCTAAATTCAGTAGCATAACTTAGAAAAGTGGAAAATAATGCTTAAGTGCTATTTAAAGGCAGAGCATAATTTTTACAAAACTAAACACTCCAATACATTTTGTATCCAACTTTGTAAACAGTACATCAGTGTCATGTTTTGGACATGAAAAGCCCCTCACTAATTTCCCAGAAATTAAAAGAATCTGTGTTTAAATCACAATTCCTGTTTAAGGATTTTTCGGAAAGAGAGTACAGAGATATAGAGCCAAGAAGCATATGTGCAAGCAATCTTGACCTGGCACATGCTTTCATCAATCATAAATCCCACATAAATATTTCTGGGAGATTTCAGGGAAATCTGGGAAATAACCACATACTTTGGTTATGATTAAAGAAACCGTTTTCAGTCATGTTTCTTCAGAAAATACTCTCAAACTTCCATGTGACTTTCCCTCACAGAATGATTTCAGAATCTAACTCTCATTTACCACTTATCTACTCAACATATAAGGAACATAAAATACAGTTCATCCAGAACTAATCCCTATAGTGATAGCTTATAAAAGGATGCACCCTACAGTTCACTGCAGCACAGCAGACTGATTGATTAACAACAAGAAGCAGAACAGAAGGCACATCTGGCAAAATTTAGGTGCCCCAATCCAAAACTTAAAGTGTGAAAACTCCTGCTCAGCTGCTGCCTAACTTTGGAGGCACCTAAACTTCAGTCATCTTCCTTTTTTCTTTCAAGTGCTGTGAGCTGGGCCTTTGCAAATGCCTAGAACTGCCCCCAGCTTGATGGGGCTGGGAAGTGCAGCACAGTGCCTTGCTCAGATAAAGTTCATCAGGGTCAAGGAACTAAATGCTCCTTCCTTGAAGGACTTGATCCAGAAGGTGGACTCTGAGCATGCTGAACACACATCACAGGATGAGGTACTAAGGGCAATGATGGCCACAACTTGCTCTAAAATGCATCTCAAAGAAGAGATGGTAACTCCCCACTTATACCTGGAAGGGCCAAATTCAGACCCTTCCTCCCTCTGACAGGGAATCAAACCACCAGCTCCCACGCCTGGAGGTGATAAGATATTCTTAGAAGGACACTTTCTATACCTCCTGCTGTGCAGCTGTGACACTAGGCAGCAAAGCATACAAGATTCAGTGGCCCTAGAGGGACAGCACAAAATGGAGAAGAACTACATAGCCTAATTATTAGGATACTTGCTGGGGGGCTAGGGGGAAGGGAAGAGAAGCTGGGGTGAACAAGTCCCAGGACTGTAGCGTATCCAATTACTTGAATAAAAGAATACAGGAAAAGAGTCCTGGGGCATAGGCCAGAACCTAGGTCTGTCCTCTGCCTCTTCCCCTCCCACACCTGTGAACCATGGTCTCTATTACGCAGTGTCTGTGGCCCAGTGAATCTTATTCTATTTGTTGCACAGGGACATAGAAATGAGGTGGAAAATGACCTCTCCCCACATACACACAGCCTGTAGCATAGTGTTTAGGACACTCTCCTGGGAACTGTGGATTTGAATCCCCTTAGGGCAGGGGCGGGCAATTATTTCAGGCAGAGGGCCGCTCACTGAGTTTTGGCAAGCCATCGAGGGCCGCATGACAGGCAGCCAGGGGCAGATAAATATTAATTTTCTAAATTTTTTAGGGGCCCCACCAGCCAGATAGAATGGCTTGGTGGACTGCATCTGGCCCTCAAGCCACATTTTGCCCACCCCTACCTTAGGGAGAGGTCCTCTTATACCCAGGTCTCTTATTTCCTGGGTGAGTGCTCTGGCCACTAAACTATTATATAAAGGCAGCAGCAGCTCCCTGCCATACCTCACATTTTCAAACAGTAAGTCTACTCAGTTCTTTGAAAGAAAGATAAGCGCCCATGTCCTTAGTCAGGGATGACGCAGCCTTGAGCAGGGGGCTGGAGTAGATGACCTCATAAGGTCTCCTCTAGCCCCATTTTCCTAAGATCTTATGTGATTGGTTGGTCCCAACTAGACACAGGTGCCTACCTCTTGCCTCAGATGTCAAGTAAGACATCTGAGGGTTGAGATTTTGGATTCCCCCCCATTCTCAGTGTTTCCTTATTGTCTATCTGTAGCCATCAGAGCAGTGGGTATGCTTTAGGTAGCTCCCTCCTCAGTAGGCTACCTGTTTTTGACCTAATTCTAAGATGCCTGATTCTCCCCCATCCTGAATAGGGAGCCTAAAACACCTAACAGAGAAGCCAGGAACCTAGGGCTCCTATACACATGCAGGGAGGCTGCTTCAACATGCTGTAATTATGATTAATTGAGTCTGCTGGAGCGTGGTAATTACCACGCTCCAGCAGACTCTAGCGTCACATACATTTCTCTAGTAGACTCTAGCATCACAAGTATCTCCGTGCTGAAAGGTCTGTTCAACAAGCTTTAGCTCAAAGCGTTCCACCGCCATTTTTCAGTGTGGGGACACTGATACACATGATGCTCCGGGCGCTTTAATTAGCATGGCTCTTGGAGCTGCACGTGTATAAACGCCCCTAGATAGTAGGTGATCCAGGACACAAATTTGAGACACCTAAGATCTGGCTCAGAACACTTACTACAGCAAGTGGGACTAGTCCCATCTGTAAGTTTACATGTTTGCCAGATCAGACCTTAAAACTATTACCGGTTAAGTCACAAATTTTCTAATTTACAGCTTAAGTTCAGATAAGATTGTGACTTGCCTTGGGAGGGCTGGTGGTGGAGGTTGCAGAGGGAACCATGCCACTCACCCAAAGGCCAGTTATAGTCCCTGCAGTTGTAAGACTGCACAGACTGAGCTCTCTGTGCACACTCAGGCAGGGATATCTTTCCAAAAGAAGGGAGGTAGGAGAGAGCAAACAGGCCATGCCTCAAGCTCAGGGATGGACAGTCTCCCCCATGGTACAGTCTTGATTTCCCACTGGGCTACTGCAGTTAGAAGTACCTGCTCCCTCTTTGGGACTGTATCATAAAGGCTCCATTCAAATACTGCAGATCATTTCTGGGGTCTGTAGACCACTGTCATTCTGCAAAATTTATCACAGCCAACCATACATCCATAGCATCAAACTTTGAAAAGAAAGAGGGTGGGAGGGCTTTTACAATCCATGGAACAGAATCTGGGAATCCCTGTCATAAATCATTAGTAACTTACATACCCTTTTGCCCTTTAATCTTGTGTGTGCATGGCCATTTCTCTGGGACTGAAGAAAGCAACACGACATTTGAGAAATCAATGGCAGAGCTATTTGGCCTCTATAATCACATTTAGGAGAATGCTGCTATTAATAACAGACAATAAGAGCAGGGAGAGAGAGAGCACGAAAAAAGATAGATCAGTAGCTGGGATGTCAGCGTGGGCTTGAGAGAGGAGATCCCCCATTTCACCACTGACTTCTCTTTCTGACCTTGGGTAAGTCACTGGGTCACTCTGTGTCTCGGTTCCCCACATACACAACTGGGATTAAAGCCCTTCCTCACCTGCAGTCTCTCAGCATAAACACGCTACAGACTGTAAGGTTCTCAGATACTCACTCGAAGGGCCATAAACATACCAAAGGCAACAGCACGTAAAATAAAGTACTTCCGATATACTGTAATATCAAAGTCCAACAAAGAACACAAGTAAACATAACAATCAAACATTTGTTCCCCGCCAAACATAACATCATTTAATGGCTGAACAGAAAGAGAACGACGGAGCAGAGACGGCCAGGGCTTTGCCTGGATCACTATATACGAACAGCCATTTACTGGGTCAGCCCATGGGTCTACCTTGCCCGCTCGCCGGTCACACCGGGGCAGACAGCGGATACTAGAAGGGAGAGTGAACTGGATCTGACGAGGGCTCTTTCCCACCCTGCACTGTTCCTCTGGTTTGCAGCCTCCAGCATTTAAGGTCTAGGAAGTCCAGTTTCAGAGGCTGTGCCCCTCACTCCAGTGCTCATCAGCTCCTCATGCCCCTTTCCTCCAAGGGTGTGTCCCATTGCCTTTTTGAAAAGTGTCAGCTCCCACAACACCTGGTGACAACGAGCTCACTCTTTGGTTACACGCTGGGTGAAAGAAAACTTCCTTTGGTTCATTACGTGTATACACGTGCTCCGGAAGTGCGAGGGGGGTGCTTTAGTTAGAGCAGCTCTGAGAGCCGCTCTAATTCAAACGCCCGGAGTGTCTCACGTATCAGCGCCCCCGAGCTTAAAAATGTTGGTTGAGGGACTTCATGTAAAGCTCATCAAACGAGCTTTAGTTAAAGCACCCCCCCTGCCATTTTTAAGCATAGGGATGCTGATACACGAGGCTCTGGAGGCTGCTATCAGACTCGATTGAATGAGTCTGCCCCGACACTGCCACTGGAGCCCATCGCAGCAGCCTCGCTGCTCGTGTATCGGCGCCCTTAGTCCTTGTCTTGCCAGAGTCCGTAATCGATCCCCACCGACTTCTCTTCGCCCTGCGGGATTCAGCACCCCATGCTCCTCCACGAGCATCTCTTCTGCACTGACCGCGCCTCGCCTCCCCCGGCAGCCCCTCGCTGCCCTTCTCTGGACCCGCTCCTAGGTCCTTTCTGAGGCGCGGCGGGGCGACGGTACTTCCACAGCCTCCCAGAAAAGCCCCCTCCCTAACCCGCTCTCGGGCCGAGCCGGAGCAACCACGAAGCAAGCTTCTCCAACGCGAGGTCTGGGAACCACCGGTCTACAGAAGGCAAATCTACCCTGCCTCCTGCCTGGCTTCAGACTCCCGGGGGCTTAAGATACCTCAACCTGCCCAAGCGCAGCGTGACTCCGCGGCTAGAAGCAAAGGGGAAGCGAGGGGCCGAGGCCGGGGCCGCCACAGCAGCCGGCGGGGCCCGGCCCGGCCCGGCCCGGCCCG
>NW_017729032.1:20948194-20948458 GCF_001723915.1 Gavialis gangeticus | reverse complement strand
CCGGCCGCGTTACCGATGGAGATCTCCTGCGCGAAGGCGAGCGAGATGAGCAGCAGCGGCAGCCCCACGGCGATGCACGTCACGATCTTGTCCAGCGCCAGCTCCAGCCGCAGCCCCTTGTAGCGGCTCTCGGCCGGCTCCTTCAGCAGGAAGTCGGAGAAGACGTACTCGGTGGCGAGGTGCGCGATAGCCATGGCCCCCCACTTCCCTCCGCTGCTCTGCGGCGGCGGCACGGCTCGGCTCGCCCCGCCCCGCCTGCAGAGC
>NW_017729032.1:20930262-20943194 GCF_001723915.1 Gavialis gangeticus | reverse complement strand
CGAGCGAGGGAAACACCCCGGGCGCTCCCCCCTCTCCCCCCCCAGCGGCACCAGCGCGCGGATCTAGGCGCCGGCCCAGTAAATGGCCAGCTGGGGGGGTTTCGGGGCTCGGCTGCTCGTCCGCCTGGAGGTGCGGTGCCCCGAGTGTCTGGGCTGCCGCTGCCGGCCCCCACGGCTTCAGCCTGCTCGCAGAAGGCGGGCATGTGAGGACCGTGCAGGCCCAGGCGGTGTTGTTGCAGCCTGTGAAGCTGCATCTTGGCTCCTCCAGGTTAACGCTAGGGAGGGTGTGTGCCCCCACACCCATCAGCAGTGTGTAGTGGGTGCATGTGCACCCTCTGCGAAAAGGTGGGCAGTCGCCACTCACCACCCCCGCCCTTGCCACCAACACCACTGGCAGCGTCTGCTGGCAGTCCGCGAGCACTGCTGGCTACTCCGGATGCTATCTGCAGGCGGTCGCAGACCCCCAGTCAGCGCCTGTCACCGACACCGCCGTGGCTTCCTGCGGGAGCTCCCCGCTTGCCGCCCTCATGCTCCCGCCACCAACAGCACCGCCACCGCCTGTGGGAGCTCACCATGTCCCCCCATGCCCACCCTAGTCACACTTTGGATGGCAGTATAAACACAGAGGTATTAGCCCTGGTAGTCTGAAGTCAGGCAGGAAGCAGGGTAGATTTGCATCCTATAGACCAGTGGTTCTCAAACTTTTTTTTTTCATGGACCACTTGAAAATGGCTGAGGGTCTCGCAGACCACTTAATAAACTTTTTAATCAAAGCACACAACTATTTTAATATCAGTAGTCTTACCTTACAAGTACAGATATTCTCGATTTTCTGTGGACCACCTGAATGGAGCTCACGGACCAGCGGTGGTCCACGGACCGCTGTTTGAGAGCCTCTGCTGCAGACTAGTGATTCTCCACCAGGAGGTCCAGGTTCCTGGGGTAGCATGAGATCTTTTGCAGGGTGCATTGAGGTGTGAGGAGATAAGTATAGGCTCAGGCTTGTCTCCACCTGGCTGCTGCCTGCACCCTTTGCCGGGAGGCCCTGCAGTGGATGCAAATAAATTAGTTTTTGAAGTGTGGTGCTGCTCAATTCACGGGCAGTATGGAGATGCCTCGAGTCAAAAAAGGTTGAGACACACTGTTGTAGATTAACTAAATCAGAGATGCATACCGTAAGCTTTTGTAAGCAATGGGTTTGCTTCATGAGATGCATTTTCAGCAGAGATAGGAAAGTATCTGTTACCATGCAAAGCACTGGTGAGACCTCTCATGGAAGGCTGTGTACAATTCTGTTCACCCTGTTCAAGAAAGACGAATTCAGACAGAAAAATCAGGAGAATGTAATGTTTGTTTTACAAAAGATGACAAAAAAATCTTGGCTTGTTTGTTCGAGTAAAATGAAGGCTGAGAGGGGGTATGTTTGCTTCCTATAAATACATTATGGGGAGTAAATGCCAGGGAGAGATGTAAGCCAAAGAACAAACAAAGGTTACCAGAGATGTATAGCATAAGCTTTTGTTAAACAGATGGCTTTACTTGATCAGGTGAAGCACTGAATGAGGTAAAGCTATCTGTTTAACAAAAGCTTTATGCTATGCATTTCTGGTTTAGTCAGCCTGTAAGGTGCAAATCAACCCTGCCTCCATATCTTGCCTGTAACTGTGGGATAACTGTTTATTTGTACAGGGAAAAATGGAAAATTCCTCCATCTAAACCAGGGGCAGGCAAAATACAGCCCACGGGCCATATCCAGCCCATCAGGCAATTCCATCCAGCCCGTGGGGCCCCTCCGTCAGCCTGGCCCTGGGCTGCCCCTCTGCAAGCTGGCACCTCCATACAGGAGATGTGGCTCTGGCTGCTAAATAACCACCCCACAACCCAGCCTGGCCTGGCCCAAGCCAGCCCCAAGGTACGGAGCACCAGAAAGGCTTTTGCCTGGCTGTCCCATGGCTGTTTCCCAGCCCTTCTCCCTGCAAGTGGGAATTCAGGTAAGAGCCCTACCGGGCCAGGGGCCAGAGACTCCTGTTGTGGGGTAAAAGGGGCCAGGAGTATGGGGAGCTGCATGCTATGGGGCCAGGCTGTGCTGGCATTGCATGCTGCGGGAGGGCCAGAGTTTGCACTGTGGGGCTGGCCCTGCACTCTCCCACTAGGTGCAGCCAGAGACTCCAGATGGAGCTGTGCATTATGGGTTGGGGCTGGTCCCGCATGCTGCTCTTATATGCAGCCAGGGACTTGAGCAGGAATGCTATGGGGCTGGGTGCGGCTGGCCCCACATGTGCTGCCACATGTAGCCAGGAACTCAGGCAGGAGATGTGCACTATAAGGCTGGGCAGGTCTCGCTCTGCTTGCTGATACATGTGGCTCCAGGGACTTGCTCACACCGGGGGCTCTGAGGACCTACCCCCACACACTCCACCTGACCCCACACATACCCAAAGCCATCCTCCCCCAGCCCCCATGCACCCCCTCACCAGACTCCCACACACCCCAGTCCTCCACTCTCCCCCCACACACCCATGCACCCCTGGATTACAGATACTTTTGTGCATGATGGCAGGTGAAGCCAGGTGACTGAAAGGTCCCTGAGCCTGAGCAGGCAGTTGAGGAAGCTGACTGCAGAGAAGCAGTACCCAGGGAAACAAGGCCATCCATAAGGGTGGGACAAGTGCTCAGTCTAGAAGATCCCATTAAACACCTCTGTGATGCTTAGTTTCTGTTCTCAAACTGGGGATTTGTGTCTCCAGAGATAACATCCTAGTTAACAGCAGTATATGGAGATGAGAGATAACAAGACCTGATTAGTGATTACCTACCCATCAGCCCTCTTGTCTTTCTGCTGTTTGTGTACACAGAATCAAGCCTTTACCTCTCTCTAAAAGTGCAAAGTTTCAAGAAGTTAAATGAATAGAGGATATTAAACAAGAATGCACTTTTTCCGTGATTAAATTGAGGCTTCCTGACCAGTGATTTAAATCAAAACTGCCCTGCCCTGGGAGTTATAGTTTGTGGGAAGTGAGCTTTGTGGATGCAGGATGAATGTGTTTTAATTGTGCTTATTTATGTCTGTTGTATAACCAGAGGAAAGGATGTGGCTACAAGGGACAGACTGGAGGTCACAGGGCACCCAGCACAAAAACTTGCCAGGGTTGGGAGCCCAGTGAACTGTGTGAGGCTGAAGCCCAAATGCTGTAAGGGAGGCAGAGTGCAGAGATGTTTTGCCCTGGGCAGGGATGCCAGGCTGGCTGAAACAGGGCAAGACAGTGCCAATAGGCCTGAGGACTAGTGAGATAGTGAAGGCTGTGGAGACTGGAAAGGCCAGGCCAGAGACAGTGGGCCTGGGCCACCAGCTAACAGCCAGAGTAGGCCATACACTAAAGTTTGTAACAAGGGATCAAATGGCAACAGAGTAATATCTGTGAGGCATGGGCATGGCTGTAGGCAAAGACAGATGCAACAGATTTAGTCCTTAAGTCACTAAACCTTTAGTCCTTAAGGTCTGGGGGTGACGAATGTTGGGAAAGAGAGAGAGAGAGAGAGAGAAAGAGAGAGATGGCATCTACACTCACCTGTTTCTGGGGGCAGCCTCCCCTCATTACTTTCAACAAGACACAGCAGGTGAGGAAGCAGGGTGAGACCCCGGGAAGCAGGAGCAAGAGCCTGATAAGATCAGCGGGCCACTGCATTTGTCACATAGTCCCTTCCTGGTTTTATAGGCTTCCTCAGTCCTTAGGGGAATAGTAGGAATACAGGATTCAATTATTATAAGACCCTTATTTTTTCCAGACAGACTTACCCTAATAAATCCAGATTTTTGGATTGGATTGTCCTGATCAGATGTTGACCACAGAATGACTTCTGATGCCAGTTGTGATTCTTTTGGCTTCCTGTCTTGATACAGAGTGTCACCCCTTGACTGCTGGGGTCAGTCCTTACCTTTCTTACAAGCATGACATACATCCTTTGCATCTCCAAAGTGCCTCGTCATTTAAAATGGCACTTTTAATTGGCTTTATTTCTACTGAGTTGTATATTTTAATGCCTGCTAAGAGTCTGGTTGGAAATGGTTACAACCACAGGTTCTGAGTATCTTCCTTTCCTGTGACTGCTTGGGACTGGTTCAAATGTGAACACTAATGGTACTACTAGAGTTGTTCAGCACCCATAGCACATTTCCATGTCCCAGATTATTTGTATCTGGTTTATGAGAGTAACTGAAGAAATAACTGAAGGGTAGGATGTTTGAAGTGGTTCCCTACTCATCATCCCTGTAATGTTATCTGTTCTCCCCTTCATAAATTTGGCTAGGCGCTGCTGACTTGTACTGGATGTATGATTCTGAAAATGTTCAGTGGGTGTACTTTTCCTTTTCTGCATGTATTTAAGCATGCAAGCATATTGAAAGCATGTTTGCTTGGTGTGCGAGTAAGTGACATTGTCATATTTTATGTTGGTATTGTTTTAGTCTTCCTCTTCCCCTGTAATTTAAATTAAAGCTGGTATTTATTCCACTATAATGTTAAGAGTAAATGGAGCGCTGCTTGGATTCTCTGTTGTTCAGTCAACCATATGCCTAGCTCTACCACCTCCCGTCCTTCCATCTCTTCTGGAGAGGGTCCTAATTCTGGCTCGTCAGGGTATGGACCTACCCGTAATACTTCTCCTTCTTTCCATGGCTATAGGAAATGTACATGGTATATCTCTTTGGTTTTCTGCTTGTCAGGCTCATAATCTACTAGCACTGGAAGTGAACAGAGCCTGACTTAGCAGCAGGATGGTAACCCACCCAGTCACACAAAACACAGATGTGCCTCATGAAACATAAAAGTAGACTATGATTATTTTCAACAACTATTCTTTCTACCAGTGGACTTTTTGGTTGTGCTTTCCAGGTGGTCTGTCCTCATCCCCAAAATGCTATTAAAGAAACCAAGTGTCAACACCCTTTCTGTGCTGGAGAAGCTGGTATCCAGTTTCAGTGACTCATTCACCCAGGTGTGCAGTCCTTGTTTGCTCTGCTGTTATACTTGCAGAAAGCTATTTAATAGTGGTGCAATGATTCCCACATGAATTGGGAAAGACTGCTATGAGAAAGCTTTACACTGGTATGCCTGAGTCCACGTTAGATGTACTGGCATATCTATGAAGTGGTTAGCTGTGTTAGTTCTAAGGTGTCAGGTCTGCCCTATCTTCTGCCTGACTTCAAACTAACCGGTTCAGAGAGGCCTGAGCTTTCATAGGCAATCACCAGCTTTGCCATACAAGGTCTCCCTTCAGATCCCACTGGACTACTATTCTTTACCACGACTTCCTCAGGATCTAGAAGCTGGTTTCAGTGACCCTGTCTGTGAAAGATGCCAGTGAGGAAGACTGGCGTATGGAACCACTGCTATATAGCACTCATGCTTAGTGTATAGGGGGTTAGAAGGCCCGTTCTTGCAAGGTTTGGCTCATAGAGTCACCCATGCATTCCCTCCCAACTACTGTACTCCAGGAGATGAAAGCCATCCTATAATCCCCATAATGTTCTCTTATCTCAAGCCAGTCCTGTGGAAGATGCCCCCTACCCACTTCTAACCTCTGTCGTTGGGTCATGTCTCACTAGCACCTCACACACCTCCCCATTCAGTATCTAGGCAGTTGGCTTCCTGTAAACATATGTATATACTCAGGCTCAGCACTTTCCACTTCCTTACTCTTGTGTCCTGCCCCAACACCAAGCACTAGGACTTCTTGCCACTTGTGGATGATGGGGACCCTGGTTAGTCAGTCTTTACTTCCCGCCAATTGTAAACTGCAGATACCTGCATGGCACCATGAGAATAGACTTGTTACCGGCATGGCTTTCAACATCTCCCAATGTTTGGCCATCCTGTGGAGAAAGAGGGATGCTGATACACCCCTAAATAGAGGAAGTCATGCTGGTTAGAGAGGGATTTGGGAAGGAAGCACAAGTGTCAGCTTTCAGACCATATGCTGAGGTTCTGGCTGCTCTTCCCCCTCACAAGCTCATCTTTGCATTCCTCACTTGAGGCCCCACTAAGTTGCAAGACCTCCTGCATTATCCTTCTTCCTTCACACTCCCTGTAAAGTCGTTGTGTGTATGTGGTGGCAGGGAGGTCCACTAAGAGCATTGGAAGAAGAAGCTCCCTGATCTTAGTTTCAGTCTCCAATCCTGGCCCAGCTTCCAACAGCCCAGAGCTGTAACTGAAGGGAAAGCTCAGTTGGACCTTTTCAGCTTCCAGCTGAAGCATGCCTACTATGGACATAATCTGCCAGAAGTTTCCTGTGAAGCTCTACTGCAAAGTCATCCATCCTCTCCACAGCTCCCAGATGGGTGATATTTTATAAAGAGAAGTGTAATAAAACAAAATCAGATGAAACAAAGGAAAATCTTTTGTAGGGAAAAATTCTGCACTGGTTGAGAGGTTCATCAAACAATTAAAAAAATCTTTTCCACATGTAATTGCTACAGTTCTAGGATTTTTCAACAGTGTCCTAGTAAGAGTTTTAGGAAAGTTTGCACGAACCAGGTTTTACATCTTATTTGTGCTTTCACTGTTTTTTTAAGGGTTTTATTTCAAGAGGTAGAGGGGCAAAGGAAAAAAAGGGCAGATTCTATATTTGTACGAGTGAAAGAAAAAGGGAAAGCAATAGGGAAAAAATAGAAGACAAAACATGGCAAAGAGAGAGAAACAAGTTTCTCACACCTAGAGGTGTTTTGTTCCACCATTACAGACTGTTGCCGAGCTATTCTTCATGTTGTTGCAGTTATTTTTGAGCTCTGCTAAGAGACTTAATAAAGTAGTCCTTTATTTTTAAATTTTTTTTTATTGATGATCTTGCCCAGCTTGTATATGACAGCCTATTGAATTCAATGCAGAGCTTGGACTGTAAGACCAAACTCTGCTTACCAAACTCCCTCTTCTAACCAGAAACTAAACTGTGTTAAACTACCATTGCATGAACTGTATATCCCAAAGAATAGTTTAGTAAGAGTTGTTGCCACCTCATTTTTAAATCATGGGTTGGGAGATGAGGATGGAGAGGAGAGGGAAACAGATTTCCCATTCCCTCACTTTTCTAGTCCCATCTGAAAACACCCTCCAAAACCCAAGGAAATAGATTTATTACAACCTAAGGCAAAGACCAGGATAACGGTGAATGCTGAACCAGGGCCAACACACCACTAGCTGTTGGTGAAACTGAATCTTTGTGATGTCAGTGCTGCCATAGAAACCAAAGGGCAACACAGTGAACATCAAATCTGGCAGCAAAAGAGCATGGGAAGTTGAGAGAAGAGGTAACATCGAGACTGGCAGGGTCATCGCTGCAGCTCAGCTGACAGAAGGACACTTTACAGTCCTGGGTACGGTTCCATCGTCAACCTGCAAAGATGTCTCAGGAAGTTGACTGGCTACACAGCCAGGCAGGCCTGTGTAAAGTAGACTTATACAAACCTGAAGGACAGACGGACCAGGACCGTAAAGTGATCGCTTTTGTTGACATCTCCAGCCTGAATTTAAAAGACAATGATCCAAAAGCAAAGAAAGCTGCAAGCCAGTCCAGCAGCATCTCTGAACATTCAAATGAACTTGATCTAGTAAATATGGAGGAAAAGGAGGTCATTGTAATAAAAGACAATGAAAAACAAGATCATTCTAAGACTGAAGGAGCGGTTTGTCTTTTTAAACAAGGTTCAACTGATGAACTTAGCATTATGAGCTGGCTCAACAATGACCTTCAGAAATATGCAGTTGGATTCCAGCATGCACTGGTCCCTTCAGATAATCCACAGAAACACAAAGGTAGTGACAACTTCAGAAATACACCACTGTACCAGAACAATGACGCATCATTAAAGTGTGCTGGCTCTCAAAAAGGAAACAAGAGAGACACTGATGATGTTTCATACTATGTAAATAAACTCTGCTCCTTGGTTGCTCAACTGGCACAAAAGGAGATCACAGACAAACTGGAAGGAACTGCCCAAAACTGTATACAGCAAGCAATTCATGGATCCACTTATGAAGGGAAAAATAATACCTGTGGCTCTGTAAGCAAAATTGCAACACAGATGGTGAATGAAGCTGTTGAAGCAAGCACACAAGACACTCGTGGTATGCTTCCATCTCCCAAGGCATTTCAAGAGAGGACTACTAAGGGAGAAGATAATTCAGGCTCCAAGAAAACATCACTTTTCTATGGCGAGATGTCCAATCAAAAGGGCTGCAAACAAGGAGAGAAAACTTCAGATAAGCAAATGTATCAGCAAGCCCAAAACTCCAGGCAAGATGATTCTGGTACTTCTGTCAGCAAAGGGCTAATGGTTTATGCAAACCAGGTTGCTTCAGATATGATGTTCTCATTCTTGAAGACCACGAAAGTCCAAAAACATACACTTCCAGCTTGTGTAGTTTTGAAGAAAGTACTCCTCAAACATACCAGGGAAGTTATATCAGACTTAATAGACTCAATAATGAAAAATCTGCATAATGTTACAGGTGAGCTCATGACAAACTCTGATTTTGTTGCTACAGTGAAGAAAAATCTATTCAATGTAGCAAGCCAGAAGTCTACTGAAATTTTGGAAGCAATGGTGAAACGCCTTTTTCAGATCCTAGCAGAAGATAAAGGACAATCCAGGTCTCAAAGTCTAGCATTTACATCACTTAAATCAGGGTCCCAGGACCCAAAATCTCAAGCCATGCAGTTTACAGCAATGAAAAGTGAAATGGATAGCTCTGGAAAAGACAAGGATAAAGGAGGAAACAAATCCCAATCATCTTCATGCAAGCCTTCAGAAAAGCACTGCTCAATGGATAAGTACGCAAAAGACCTCATTGTGACTGCCTTAATGTTGATACAACAACATCTATTGCAACAGACAAACAATGGCAAGGACTCTAGTGAATCAAGTGCCACTTCATTTGGGTATGCTTCTCAGGATTCACATTTCGAAAAAGCTGGGAACAGCCAAAGTTCCAAGTCCCTGGCAGAGACTTCTGGGTCAAGGCCAGCAGGGACAAGGGACGATTACCAACAGCAGCTCAGCTCCCAAAAGGGAGACATATCAAGTATCCTCTTGTCCATCATACAGAAGGTCTTGTGTGAAGCTGGGTTCAATACAGAAAACAGTTCCAGTGAGACAAGTAAGAGCTTAAAGCATACTCCTGCCAGTGAATGCGAGCCCGGCAAACAGGCTGTAGCCAAGCAGCCCGATTCAGCCATGGAGCAGTTTGACAATATGGATCAGGTCAACAAGCAATTTATTGACCAGCTGGTGGAATCTGCAATGAAGTTGTGTCTCTTCATGGTCAAAGGCAGTGGCGCTGACTTAGCTATAGGTGACTCATCAGATGACCCCAATGCATTTGGTGCCTCATCTGCAAAAGCTCAAGCAACATCCAGGAGAGCTTCACAATCAAAACATAATGGAAACCCACTTACGGGTTCCTCCGCAGGTTCTCAAGTGATAGTGACCAGCCAGAATGCCAACAGCAGTTCACAAAACAAAGAGCTTCAGGCTATCCTCCAGTGGATGGCTGCTTCCCAGTTGAATTTGCCAAATCTGTCATTCATGCATGGAAATGAGGAGGATCTGAAGAAGCTTCCTTTGCTAGCCGAAAAAGCATCCAAGAAGGGCTACAGTGTGGGGGATATTCTCCAGGAAGTCATGAGGTACCTTGAAAAACGACAGTTTGATGCCACTGTGGGAAACATAACTCGTTGTGGGCTGATGGATTGGATGCTTAATAACCTCTAAGGAAGTGCTGACTGCCTCTCCCTCTCAAGTCACTTTGACCCAGCCAAAGTACCCAAGCCAGGTATCTGCTGGCACAACAAACACATGATTGCAAATGAAAGCTCTGCATTGAATTCAATAAGCTGGGCAAGATCATCAATTAAAAAAAAAAGCTGGGCAAGATAATCAATAAAAAAAAAAGAAAGGACTACTTTATTAAGCATTTCAGCAGAGCTCAAAAAAATAACTATGCAACTACTATTTAGAGGAATAAACCTGTTACCAAACAGGTATATATGAAAATTTGGGTTGTGGGGGAGAAGGATAAGCAGATGGGAAGCATAAATGAGGAACTAGGGTGGCTCCACCCTGAGTTGAAAGCCTTCCTAGGAAAGGATAGACATTGTGATTTTTGCTAGGGTGCTTTCCTTGAACACTGCTCTGAGATTTTATTCCACATCCAACTCTACCTAGCAGGTGTTTCATAAGTCATGTTCCCCAGCCCCCTAACCATTTTTCATTGCCCTGTGCTGGCATAGGCAGCCAAGGGCCGGGGCTAATGGGGCTCAGCCTCCACAAACTGGGTGGTAACAGTGGCTCCAGCGCCAGTGCCACTACAGTGCCTCCACCGTGCACTCCTGTGCCACTGTGCACACAGCACCAGTGTGTACTGGACTTGGAGCAGCCCTGCGAGAGGGAGGGACGGGGCAGGCGGGAACGCTCCACACCGCCCAGCCCACCTCCCCCCAAATAATATTTTCTAGTGCCGCTTATGTCTGCTGCACTCTCCAATTTGTCCACATCCTTTCCATAGTGGGAGGCCCAAAACTGGACACAGTACTCCAGATGTGGCCTCACTAGTGCTGAATAGAGGGGAGTCATTTCCCTTGATCTGCTGGCAACACTCCTACCAACAGGGCTGTGTTTTGGCTGTTCGATGGAACAGCGTTCTGTTTCGACTTTTGTTTCGAGTTGAAACGGCTATCCCATTTCGTTCCCTCAAAACAATTCTGCATTTCGAGCCCGTTTCAATGTTTTGCCCATAGGATATAAGGAGGAAGGTCAAAACAGGCTATAACTTTGTCATTTCTGGCCTGGTTTCAATGAAACTTACAGAAATGGTAGCCCCTTCTGAGGGCATGAAGCCTGACAAGTGTCAAAGAGATAGGTGCAGGGGGTTCAGAGAAACTGCCCCCCAAAGTCTTGAGAGCAAAACTCCTGTCACTTGTATGTGTGAAGCCACAGTGGGGTCAAAACTAAAGGCCTGCTAGCCCCTGCTGAGGCAACGAAGCCTGCCAGGTTTCAAGGAGATAGGTGCAGGGGGTTCAGGGAAACTGCACCCCTGGCTGTTGACAGGCAAAACTCGTGACATGGGTGCTTGTGCTACTGTTTGTCTTCGGGCAGAGGGTGGGGGGAAACCATTGCAGGCCTGGCTGCTAGGTCACGCTGCGGCCACGAAGCCTGCCGGCTCTCAATGAGATGGGTGCTAGGGGACGCTGGGTTCTGGGGCCCTGCACCTCTGGCTGTTGACAGGCAAAACTCGTGACATGGGTGGGTGACACTGTGTCTATGTGTTCAGATGCACCCTTTCTGGTGCTGGGACCTCTGCCCAACGTGGCAGTGTGCCCCAGTGAGGTCTCCTCCTCCCCTACAGCCTTGGCTCAGTCCACCACATTAAACGACGGCAGGTGAAAATAACGTAGGTGACCCAACACCAATAGCACCAGCAGCATCTAAGGTAGCCAGACAGAACTGTCAGGCCCTTCTTTCCTCTCAAGTAGGAACACCTAGTGCGTGTCTGTTAGGTGCACCCTCACTGTGCGACTCTGTGTGTATTTGTATTTAGGTGTGCCCTTTCTGGTGCTGGGGCTTTTGCAGAACACAGCAGTGTGCCCCAGTGAGGTCCCCTCCTCCCCTACAGCCTCGGTCCAGTCCACCACTGTAAACGATGGCAGGTGAAAATAATGTAGGTGACTCAACACCAGCAGCACCAGCAGCATCAAAGGTAGCCAGACGAAACTGTCACAGAGCCTTTCTTGTTATAAAGGAATTGCCAGCAAGAAGTAAAGATGTTGTGTTGGATGGGTATATGTTACTCGTGGTGTGTGATGGCTTATCTTGTGTTTTTATGTTTATGTGTTTATTATGAAAAACCCCCAGAATAGTTAGAGAAATATATTTTAGGAAGCTTTCAGGTTGAAAAATCCTTTGTCAGGCTGAGGAAGTACCTGCAGTCGGTGTGTCTCCTGGTCCTGTATGGAAGGAATAGTAAAGAAGCCAGAAGCTGGCCTGGCATGCAATGCAGGCAAGAAAGCCAGCCAGTGAAAATGGAAATGGAGGCATCAGGGGGTGAAGGACAGGCTGGGGTGAGGGGGAAAGGGGGGATGTAGCAGCTCAGGTAAAAGTGCAGAGGTACCCGGGGTGTATCCGGCAGGTTTCAGTGTGCCAGAACTCCACCGTGTATATTGAGTCCATGAGTTTGTGTACCTACTACCTAGGAGGCTGATGAAGTGCAGTTCATAGGCCCAGCTCTGAAAAGTGGTTTGTACATTCAAACAAGCACCTAACCACCAGAACTGAAGCCAACTTCCTACAGCTCAAAACACAAAACCTGCCAACTATCTCCAGTACCCCCACAAACTGCACACCAGAATCTATCAAAGACAGCAATACCCAACTACCTGTGGGGGCACATTCCTCACCAAAAATGCCTCCAGTCTCTCAGGCCTGATCCTGAGAGGGAACAAATTAAAAATCACTTTTCACAGCCAGGCTTCACTTTATCAGCCTCCTAGGTACAGAAACTCATGGACTCAGTGTAGATTAGACAGTGGAATTATGACACGCTGCAACCTGCTGGACATCTGACTCCCCAGGTACCTCTGCAATTTTACATGCGCTGCTACACCCACTTTCCCCCCCACTCTCCAGCCCAGCCTGTCCCTCACCTCCTGATGCCTCCATTTCCAGGTACTTCCTCAGCCTGAAAAAGGGTTTTTCAACCCAAAAGCTGGCATCCTGGGCAGCTAAGCCGAGCACACCGGGAGTCTCACAACTGCACTGTAACCCACAAGCGTCAGGCCTGTCAAAAACATGACAGGTCTGGGCTTTCTCCATTCAGGACCGTGTGCATGTATGCATTAGCTGGAGGTTATGGTGCCTCCTACCTGCCTTTCACCAGGGGATC
>NW_017729032.1:20920454-20930192 GCF_001723915.1 Gavialis gangeticus | reverse complement strand
CGGCAAGATAGGCAGCCACCAAGGTGTGAGCACTACCTGCCTGATGGTGGAGTCTGGTGGCTCTGGACCCCACCATAGAAGCCATACCCTTAGCCCATATTGGCAGCGCATGTGGTAGAGGACAAGACTGGCTCATGGATGGTGTGCTAGCATGAGACTGTGGATCCCTTGTTCTACATCCCCCTGCCTCCACTGTTCTGCCTCCCTAACTTTCTTTACCAGCACCTCCATCCACTAATTCAGTGTTTGGCTGCCGCATGCAGTGCCCTTCACCCTTGGGTCACACATGGTGGCCAGCACATGGACTGTACTGGACCGCAAGGGATCAAGCCATTTCCTGATGCCCTCCTTCAGCCTCCTCACCAGTGCCTGCACGTCTGGTGACAGTGGCCTGCCCCAGCCAGGAACACTGATCCCCTGGAAGCTCTCCCTTTGGCTCTCAAGTTTCCTCACTATGGGGATCACCTGGCTAAGGAGGGCATCAGCAGCGCTGAGGCTCTTGGTGGCCTCAAGGAAGGGCTTGAGGACCACCAAGATCTGGGAGATGCTATCCCACTCAGCTCTGTTCAGGGAGCTGCTGATCCTGATCTCCCCGAGAAAGCCCATCTTATGGATGGCCTTCTGTTGCTCCATCAGCCTGTTGAGCATCAGGTATGTGGAGTTCCACCAAGTCTCCACATCCTGCACGATTTTGTGCTGTGGGATGCTCAGCCCTTTTTGTTTATCCCGCAGCATCTTGCCCCCCCCACAGATACTCCAGTGGAAGTAGGCTGCCACCTTTCTGCATTTTGAAATGAGCTTGCTGGTAGTGGCGGTGCCACCATCGGCAGCCCTGTCCCCCTCCAAGGCATCCCTGACAACAAGGTGCAACTTGTGTGGCACACAGCTTCCAAGAGAAGTGGTGCTGGCTCCTACCCTGGGGGTCTTTAAGAGGAGGCTAGATGTACATCTTGCCGGGGTTGTTTGACCCCAGTACTCTTTCCTGCCATGGCAGGGGGTCGGATTAGACGATCTGCTCAGGTCCCTTCTGACCCTTGAAACTATGAAACTATGAAACAGTGGATGCCAACAAAGTTGGTGTCAAGAACTGCCTTGACTATATTGGCCCCATTGTCAGTGACCATGAACCTGCGGGTGAGCTCACCCTGCTCAGCAAGCCACTGCTGCACCAAGCAGTTCCTGGCCCCCATGACTTCTGCTGCTGTGTGGGACTCATCCAGTACCTCAGCTTGAAGGAGAGCCCACGGATGGCCTGACTGGTCACACCAGTGCCCTGTGAGGGAGAGGTAGGCATGATCTCCATCGTGGCTGCTCCAGTTGTCTGAGGTGAAGTGTAAGGCCACCTGTGGACCTGCCTTGCGCAGCTCCTTCCTCAAGTACTCCATTCATGCTTCATACAGGGATGGCACCGCCGTCCTACTGAAGGTGGTGCATGCGGGCACTTGTTATGATGGGACCACGAGCACCATGAGACACCTGAACCCTGGCTGCTCAACTAGGGAGAATGGCTGGCCATCGACAGCAAACATCTCCCCAGTTCTCTGGGTGAGCTTACTTGCCTTTGGAATGTGCCCCCCTTCCTGTCCACCTTTCTCCCACTGGTCAAGGGTGGCCTGCCTCTGCTTTGTGGGGACGGGGGCTTTGGAGCAAGCAGGGGACTTCCCTTTGGGCATGCTGGCACTGGTGCCAGGCTGAGGAGGAGCAAGGGCAAGGAGGTGGTGCCTGTGGAGATGCATCAGCATCCCCATGGTGCTCATATAGTTGTTTCATAGTTTCATAGTTGGTAGGGTCAGAAGGGACCTAATCAGATCATCAAGTCTGACCCCCTGCCCTGGGCAGGAAAGGATGCTGGGGTCAAACGACCCTGACTATGTGATTATTTAGCCTCCTTTCAAAGACCCCCAGGGTAGAAGTGAGAACCACTTCCCTTAGAAGTTGGTTCCAGATCCTAGCTGCCCTGACTGTGAAGTAGTGTCTCCTGATGTCTAGCTTGAACCTATTTTCAATCAACTTGTGGCCGTTATTCCTAGTTACTCCGGGTAGTGCATGGGGGAACAGGGCCTCTCCCATTCCCTCGTGGTCCCCCCGGTAAGTTTATATACAGCCATCAGATCCCCTCTCAGCCTTCTCTTGAGGAGGCTGAACAGGTTCAGGTCCTGTAGGCTGTCCTTGCAGGGCCTGCCCTGCTGTCCCTGGATCATGTGGGTGGCCCTGCTCTGGACCCTCTCAATGCTGGCCACATCCCTCCTGAAGTGCGGCGCCCAGAACTGGATGCAGTACTCCAACTGTGGCCTGACCAGTGCCGCATAGAGGGGGAGGATCACCTCCTTGGACCTGCTCCTGAACCGTCTGTGGATGCATGACAAGGTGTGGTTGGCCTTCCTGACTGCATCCCCACACTGCCAGCCCATGTCCATCTTGGAATCAGTAGTGACTCCAAGGTCCTTTTCTGCCTCTGTACTGACTAGAAGAGAGTTTCCCAGCCTGTAGGTATGGTGCTGGTTCTTCGTCCCCAGGTGCATCACCTTGCACTTGTCAGTATTGAATCCCATCCTATTCTCATCCACCCACCCCTGTAACCTGTCCAGATCTAGTTGTAGCCCATCCATCCCTTCTAGCATCCCCACTTCTACCCACATCTTAATGTTGTCCATGAATTTGAACAAGGTGCTTTTCACCCCCTTATCCCAGTCGCTGATAAACATGTTGAACAGTGCGGGCCCAAGGATGGAGCCCTGGGGGACTCCACTGCTCACATCCCTCCAAGTCGAAAATGACCCATCCACCACCACTCTCTGGGTGCGGCCCTCTAGCCAATTTGCAACCCGTCTGACTGTGTAGGCATGAATGCCACAGTTGCCTAGTTTTTTAATGAGAATGGGGTGAGAGACAGTGTCAAAGGCCTTCCTGAAGTCCAGAAAGACTACGTCCACCGCGACACCTGTGTCCAAGGATTTTGTGACCTGATGATCATAAAAGGCAACCAGATTGGTCTGACAGGACCTGCCTCTAATGAGCCCATGTTGGTTGCCCCTGAGCATAATCTCCCCTGCTGGTCCCTCACAGCTGTTTTGTTCTTTTGCCCTGCCTGGTTTTGGCTGGTTCCCTTGCTGTGGCTGGTTTTGGCTCGGCAGTGCAGGCAGATAGCGTACATGGGATCATTTGCCAGCTCAGAATGATCCCAGACCGCACCACCTGCTCAATTCTGGGATGCGGTTGCATCTGTGGATGCTGCTGCACTTTCCCCCTCCTCAGCAGGCAGAGGCACAGCAGGAGGAGGAGCGGACTCAACTGAGCCACTTGTCTCTACCTCTATATCAACCTCCTCCAAAGTGCCTTTTGGGGAAGGAGATCTGGGTCAAAGGGAAACTTGAGGGGTGTCGAGCACAAACTCAGGTGATTCCCCCTCCTTCCCCAGAAATTCCCTTGCTATGGCACTCGCATCCAGACCAGCACCAGCTATTCCTCTGGCACTGGAAGGCTCAGCATGGGAAGTGCCATAGGGGTGGAGTAGGCTGTTGTGCTGGTGCTGCTGGTTGTGGTTGTCATCATGGTGGGGGTGGGGATGGGGGGTTATGGCTGCTGCGCATGGACGGGATGCAGTCTTGGGCACAGGCAGTGGCAGTGGCACTGCTCCTCTCTCCTTGCTGCTTGTAGCAGTCTCATCCCTCTTAGCTGGAGGAAAGAGGCTGCATCTCAGTTTGGTGCAGGCAACTTACAGCTCTCCCTCCATCCCGTCTTCCACTCCTCCCTGAAGGCTGGCCAGTGTGGCCACCTGCCTTTCCCCCACACTTCATGATGTGTTTCACGTCCACCTTTTCAACAAATATATCAATGTATTTGTGTTACTATATGAACTCAAACATGTAGCTCTGGTGCAGTGAAGAAATTTATGTACACAATAAAAATATATCTGCCTGTGTATGTAAATTCAATAGCATTGGTGTGGTGCAAAGAATGAACGTATAAAAACAAATATATATAGTAAATTTCTATATAGAGTAAATTCTACAGTAACCCTATCCAAGTATAACATTCAAAAGAATAAATCAATGAATACAATAATAAAATAAAAGTACCTACAATAAAAAGGTATTCTGAAATCCCTCTTGCTAGGGTAGCAAGCAGAGAATCCTTTAGAAAATCAGTGCTGCTAGTTGTAGTGGTCTGACAGTGAGCTGCCAGAACAGACAGCTCAGTAAATGACCCAAGGCAGCAAGCAGGGGCAAAAAATGCTGCCTTTTTGCATTTTTTCTGTCCCTCCCCCAGAGCACTGGGGTTGGAAGGGTGACAGTCGCTGGCCAGCTACACATGTCAATAATGAGAGTGCTCCTTCTTCCACTTCCTCCCTCTTCCCCCTCCCTCCCCTTACTTTACTTTCTCTTTCCCTGCGAGGAAGCAAGCCAAGCTGTTGAAGGTAAGCTCACAGTCCAGCTTCCCAGTCAAAACAAAGAATTCCAATATTTAAGAAACTCTGTTAGATGTTCATAATAACAGTAAACTTTTATTATCAATACAGTGAGCTTTATTTAACAGGCTTAAATTATACTATCAACATATTTTTTGTTCCTATTTTAAAAATCATCTAGGAAGAAAAAAGAAAAATACCAAAATCATTTTTCTTTATTTATGATTCATTCCAAATGGAGATTTTGACATTATTTATATGCAGTATGCAAGTATTTTATACACATGATCAGCATGTAATGCAGAATAGGAGACCTTATTGTAAGGATAGCTAACTAAAGGAACGCTATCCTTACAATATCTGTGATTTCCTGGGTGGAATTAAGTTTAACCAGCTCTATAGGAAGCTTTAAAATTAATCACTATGATCAAAGGGATACTTATGGTCAGAATGTTAGTGCTATCTTATTTTTGATCCCTGTGCTGCAACCCTCACAAGTAGTTTGTGGTAAAGGACTTCCTGAATGACTAATGATTGCAAGATCAGGCCTTATCTAGCGTTTGTGTTTTGTTTTATTTAAAAAAAATCAAGAGAAGACAAAATTGAGGAACCCCCTTCACCCAAATAGTGTCACTGATACCACTTATATGTTGATAACCTGGGCATTAATGCAGGACATGATTAATTTATATGCAGGGAAGAATCAAAGGAATTTCCTGCAATGTTTAGAAAATTTTTAAATACAGAACAGAAAAAAATACATTATGTACCAGTTTGAATTTACTGTGAAATATCACACTCAAGATAAATTATTTCACAGATAAAATAATCTTTTGCTCAAAAATAGCTTTTGCTTTGGTACACACCTGCAAAGGCTGTAGTCAACATGAATACTTTTTGTTGCAGGAATAAACAATACCTACAAAACAAACTACCCACATTCAAGTATCACTATGTTACAGGACCTGATTCTGTTACCCTTGCACCAGGGATCACCTCCCTGACTTCCTGAGCAGTCCCATTGAAATCAGAGAGTATGATACTACCCTGCGTGAAGAAAGGTCACAGAATTAGGCTGACATTAAGCAGCAATTACAAAATCATCTTTCTCTTTGCTAACCTAGGATCAGATTTGTAAAGGTATTCATTCAGGTGTCTAGACATATAGATAGACACCCAGCATGATGCTTAGAAGTGCCTGGGTGATTAACATTCATTGGGTTGAAGCACTTTTGAAATCCCATTTAGATACCTTTAAAAATGTGGCACTCACTGCATAGTTCTTAAATTCCAGCAGATGCATCGAGCCACTTTCTGATCATAGGTTGGTATAAATCTGGAGTACCCCCAATGAACAAATGGAGTTTTTCCAGATTTTCAACAGACCCTGCAAAATCTGGCTGACTGAAAAAAGCTGAGCATAGCAGAGTCATATGGGCCAAATTCTGCTCTTGATGTTTTTGCAAAGACAGGCAATACTTTTGTTTAGCTCTGTGTGTTACCTTCCTGGCAAAAGGATTCTGTTAAAATCCGTCTCTCTAGGGTTAATATACTTTTTCTCTGAGAGAAAATCATTAATTATAAAACCAGGGGCATGGAAAAACTCCCATGGTTTGTGCTCTGGTTACAAATCCAGGAAAGTTAATGAGAATACATACATCAATGACAACAGGCTTTGGCCTCTGTTTCTGCTCCCAGCTCCTTAAAAGGGAGCAAAAGTAATCCCTAGAAATTTAACCTACATTGGTCAAAACTATCACTAGTGTTTGCCAGTCTCCATAGAAGATTTTGAGCTTGTTATAATGTGCACATAAAATTATTGAAGTTACTGTGGTTCCCAATAGGCTTTTTATTGCTTACTTGAGCTCAACCCCCTTGGCAATACAAACACGAACAGCAACTAGAGAAAACTTGTTCTGAACCCCCTAACTGGCTGAGCTGCACATAGCTCCAGTCACAGCTTGTTCCAAAATCTTGAAATAACATGGCCTAATTAAGTTTCACAGAGTGAGTCAGACATTTGATGCAAGGGACGAGGTCTCAGAGGCAAATCCTGCTTAAGATACTCAGGTGAGCACTCACTGACATCAGCAAGTATAAGCCTGAATCTGCTCCTGCCTATTTTGGTGACAAAGCTCCAACTGACTTTTGCAGAGCAAAATCAGGCTGCAAAAGCAAGCAGGTTGTGGCTGTGGGAGTCTAAGCCTGCAGCCCACATTCACACATGCTGAACTGCTGTTGCCAGATTAGACGCTCATTTTGTACATTTCCATAATCCTATACCTAGCCTGAAGTATGTCAGCAGCATGCCTTGAAACCCACTGCAGCTCTAAAGCAATCCTAAAAACAGAGCTATAGGGAATCGGTTGGCAGCATGCACTTGCGATGCATAGCCCCGTAATATGTCCTTTTTCTCTGGCATGTTATAAGGCTGAGGAGGATTAATACTGTTACCAGAAGAGTAAGTCCAATGAAAAAAAGGGCTACAAGAGTTGAACTAGCTTCTCCAGGATCCAGAGTTTTGCCAAAGAATTCGACTCCTCCTCTGTCATAGCCTGTCAAACAAGAAGCAGCTTGTGAGAAAGCTATACATGTCAATGGCCTGAAATCTAAATTACTGAGTTTTTTAAAATAGGTCCATACCCTTAACAGTAGTGCTGTCCTTTACAGTTTTTAGGTCATATACCATAGTTGTAACTCCGTCCACAGACTCTTGGTTGTCTGCATAACAAAAATAAAACTTTCAGTGAAAGCAAGATTTAATAAAGATTTTAGTGGTCTTAAAAAATAGTGAATGTATCATTTATTCTACCTTGGTAATGTAAATAGAAAATCTAATTAGGCCAACAAAGTCATGAGCTGATTGCCCACCAATCCAGGGTAGTTGAGGACAAAAATCCTCTTCTTTAGTGGTGTTTCATTTTAATCAGAGAAAAATATGGATTTGAGGTTATCTTTTTTAACTGAAAATTGGGGATTCTTTTAAATCAGAGAAAACCAGGATCCCTGCTAATCAGCTCTGCAGTAAAGTCTCATGTCTACACCTGCAGCCCTATTAGGCTGCAGGAAACTAATTGACTCTGCCCTAGGTTACTACTTGTAAACACAAGCACTATCCCACAGCGTCATTATTTAGTACACAGCAACGCAAGCATAGACAATGATGGGGCTGGCTGGGGCATGTGGGTGCTTCAGTGTGGGAGTTGTCTCCTGGCTAGCCCTACACTGGAGCACCCTTGTACCCTAGCCAGCCCCTCCACAGCATGCTGAGCTGGGTCAGAGCAGCCCTGGGCTGGCAGGCTGATCCTTGGGGCCTCTGCCAGCCAGGGCTGCTCCAACGTGGCTCAACGTGTGTGGTCCTGGATGCATATGTAAACATGGCATCTGGGAGCAATAAACTCTGGCGCAATATGCATTACATTAATTTCACATGTAAATATGTCCAGTGTTTTGTTTCCCAGTTTTTCTCAGTGCCCGTCCCAGAATACAGAAGTTATTCAGCCATGGGTACAGCTTGTCCATTGAATATATTTCCATGACAGAATGTGCACTTAGGAGACAAATTTATAAACAGTCCTTTCACCAGCACTAAAATGAAGAAGTTCTCTATGTGCACAATTCCCAAATAATTTAACAGGAAAAGCTCCCAAATATGGTACAAATTAAGTTTGATTTTGCATCTGCTACATGTTGGCAATTCGCACTGGAGTCAATGGGCTTTGTACTCTCGCAAGTTTGGGAGGTATGTCTGTTTCTATTCTTCCCTATCCCCAGCCCAAGAATTTTTTCTACTTCCCATTTCCCTTTATATTTACAAGCCTTTAAAAAGTGGACAGCTTTTCTTTAGCTGCTTTCCAAGCACCTCAAAATGAGTATTGGTTGGAACTTTTTTTCTCCTGTGGGAGATATTGAGTTTTCAGATAAATCCTGAAAACTGAAATATTTAGCTTGAAAACCAAAATATTTCAACTCTAAAACATCTTCAAGGTTCCTCATGGGAATTATCATTCTGGTACATTCAGATGCATCCTGTTCCTTTATTGTCTATATGTTGGACTCTCTAATCAAATGATATCTCCAGTGAAGCACCATGGCTTCTATGTGAGGGTGACTGTATGTTGTGGCCATCACATGGCTATCCAGGATTCTGGTAAAGGAGTTTGGCTCACAGGGAACTTGACCATGGATGATGACCTGAACTGTATCTCCCATGAAACATCAGTAGCAGGATTTCAGAATCAAGCAGAAGAATTTCTGTTTCAAATTCTGATCAGATTTTGGTAAACTGGGGCACAGTGGGTGCATCTACACATACGCTTTACTGCAGTTGATTAATTAGCTCCACAATAAAGCATCTTGTGAAGGAACACCTCAACAGGCTGGATACCTTCAAGTCAGCCGGCGCTGATGGGTTACACCCAAGGGTACTCAGGGAGCTGGCGAGCATCATAGCTCAGCCACTGGCACAGAACTTTGAGAGCTCTTGGTGCTCTGATGAAGTGCCCAATGATTGGAAGAAGGCCAATGTCGTGCCTATCTTCAAGAAAGGGAGGAAAGTAGATCCGGCAAACTACAGGCCCATCTGCCTGACCTCTATCCTGGGGAAAGTCTTGGAAAAGATTATCAAGGAGGCCATCCTTAACAGACTAGCTGAAGGCAATAGCCTGAGGGATACCCAGCATGGGTTTGTTGCGGGTCGGTCTTGCTTAACCAATCTCATTTCCTTTTATGACCAGGTGACTTATCACCTAGACGAAGGGGAAGAGATCGACGTCATATACCTCGACTTTAAAAAAGCCTTCAGTCGGGTATCCCACAATCACCTCTTGGTTAAATTGGCTAACTGCGGCCTTGACGTCACCACGATCAGCTGCCTGGGGAACTGGCTCTGTGGTAGGACCCAGAGGGTGGTGGCTGACAGGAGTCAATCATCTTGCTGTGCTGTGACCAGTGTCCCACAAGGCTCTGTCCTAGGGCCTATACTGTTTAACATCTTCATCAATGATGTGGACATTGGTGTCAGAAGCGGACTGGCCAAGTTTGCCGACAACACCAAACTCTGGGGTAAAGCATCCACACCTGAGGACAGGAGGGTGATCCAGGCAGATCTGGATAGACTCATGAAATGGGCGGATGAGAATCTGATGGTGTTCAACACCAAAAAATGCAAGGTTCTCCACCTTGGGAGGAAAAACCTGCACCATACATATAGGCCCGGCAGTGCTACGCTGGTTAGCTCTACAGATGAAAGGGACTTGGGGGTCATGGTTAACCACAAGATGAACATAAGCCTTCAGTGTGATGTTGTGGCTAGTAAAGCTAGCAAAACG
>NW_017729032.1:20856680-20915454 GCF_001723915.1 Gavialis gangeticus | reverse complement strand
TCTATGAAATCATCACAGTCTACATGTGCACTGGTATTAGAACACAGTAAATTAGTTAACTCTGCCATAGGATAGTACTGTCCCTGACAGTACTACAATACACAGATATAAATTAATTTACTCCACAGAAACACATGTGTAGACAGTGACGGGAGCTGGCTGGGGTACAAGCATGTTAACGTGTGGTGGCTGCCTGCCACGTAGCCATGCACTGTAGAACCCTCATGCCCCAGCCACACCCGACACGGCCTGATGCCGCCACCCAGAACCTGGGGCTGAACCCCTGGGCCCCCTGCCAGCCTGGGGCTCCTGTGCCCTGACTCAAAGTGCAGCGGTCCCAGGTATACATGTAAACACTGGGCCCGGGAGCAGCTGACGCTGCTGCAAACTGCACCAAAGTATTTCTTACAGCATGGGTAGATAGAGATGCACTCAGTGAGTGGCAATTCAGCTCTTAAAATCCTTTGCTCTGAGCACAAATCTACAATCAATCCAGGTCAAAGTATTCTCTGGTTTCAAGGGACAAATTATGCTTTAAGCATCCTTTAAATTTTGAGGCCTCAATTTCTGAGTGTCTATTTGTGAAACCTTGTGCCTGCTTTCAAAGTACCAAGCAGCTAGTTTTAGTATGAGCTGTTGCTGCTAACTGGGTTACCACAGAGATTATTGTTAGACCCAGTTTTTGGATGCCCTCTTGGATGATCTAGTAAGCTTTTTTTGCTTTTGATGTCTACAAGTGTACAGGTCATATTCACTAGTTGTTTATCTTGTTTAAAGCAGTAGGTTCTCTTGCAATGATCCCTTGTGACAAGACTTGTTGCAGGAACAGGGTAAGAGAACAAAACCCAGAAAACCAGTTTCCTGTATCGCCATCAGGAAGAAAAACTCCTATGAATCTTCACATGGTTTCAAAGCTGCAGGGCACATGTGTTTGCCTTCTCCCAGGAAACAGATATTGCTAGGACATAAGAATGTGCAATAATTTCCATCTCCCTACACCAGCAGTGCTGAATCTAGTATTTTGTTTCTTCTTTGCCTGCCCTTTTTCTGAGTAGCTGTAATCCCAGTGTGTGGTCAGGAAACAGCATTCATGATACTGTACCTGATTCATTGATGGTATAAGTTGTCTCCATGCCAGCATGAATGTGGTCAGCTACATGACAGTGCAGAAGCCACGTCCCAGGATTATCTGCTACAAGTTCAATTGTTTGAAATGTCCCAGGATAAAGGTCATACACATCTGCTCTGTGATCATTATCTGTCTGCAGCAAGACAAAACAGCATCGCTAAGGCTTCCATTACTGAATCCAAGAACTATGCATTCATGTAGAGGTTCTGAACGGAACATAAACTGAACTCCTTTATATGTTTATACAATGCCTAACTCAACAGAGGTGGTGCCCATAGGCAACCCACATTAACACAGATTGCTACAAATACTTTTTTCCACTTTGAGATATAATACATAGGACTAAACTGAACTCTAAAATACACAGGTACATTTCCTACTGGCTACACTCAGCTATTCACACAAGGTTCAGTGTGCTGAGTGTATTAACCATCACATAATATCCTACAGTAACCTCATTCTTTATTGTTGACATTCATTCATATTTCACCATTTAAAGTCACATTAACCAGGACCTTTACTAAGTTCTATCCAATTCTGTGGTTCCTTCACAGGCATAGCTCTCACTGAAGTCAGAACTGATACTGCAGTATGCCTGCTAGATCAGACAAGAAGCTGAGCATGTCCAAAGAAATTCCCCCTCACAATGTAAAAGTTTTGCTTTGCTTTCACCAACCTTGAAGATGAAGCTCTGTGCATGAAAATGGACTGTATGTATATCGATTTCATTTCCCATTCCTATCAAGTACCAGTTAGTGTTTTCACCCTTATTCATCGTTAGACCAAGAAGGTTGTTGTAGATCTTCCCATTAATTGCTGAAAGATTTACAAAGAGAGAGCGATTAATGTATTCAGTAATGTTCAATAATGAAATGTGGCACTGAGAATGATTTACTGCTGAAGGGAAACACAAGCACCAGATGGAGTTCATGCTTGTTTTTACTTTCTTTTTGCAGAGACCAAGGTTTAGTTTTCAAATGTCTGCTACAGTAACCGACAACAGGGCAAAGCAAGTGCAAAATGGGAAGTAAAACATCATCGCATCAAAGCCCCCCTCTCACTTATTCCACTCACAGGATTTTACACCAGTTTGATATTCAGTAGGACTGATTCCTCACTGCATTACTCCAGTTTTATTCCAGTGTAAGTCTATTGAAATCCAGTGGGGAACAAGTGGTGGATCAGGTTCGCTTTGCAGTGACGCACTGACTGCACTGGATCGGTGACTTTGCCACGACTGCACTAGGCTGAAGGGAGTGAAGAATCAGACACTGAGGGTATCTATACATGTGCCCTGGGCTGGGGAGGTGGGGGAGGGGAGGGGGCACTTTAAATTAGAGAGGCTCTGAGAGCCAATCAAATTAAAGTGCCCGCAACATCAGGGGCACTTTAGCTAAAGCTTGTTCAACACGCTTTAGTTAAAGTACACCTGCTGCCATATTGAAATGTGGCAATGCTGATTATACACGACATGGAGGCTGCTGGGGAGCACTAATTGGCACACTTCAGCAGACTCAATTAATCAATGTGTGCTAATTGGCACACGTCAGGGCAGAGGTCAGTCATGTATAGGTGCCCCAAGCCTTTGAACTTGATCAGTTTCTAATGTTATTGTTCACTCCATGAAGATAACACGATAAGAGAGACCACAGTTTGCATTTCAGTTTTAATACAGCACCTCATCTAAATATAACATAACAAGTTTGTTTTCCTCAAAATGGATAAGATTTTCCCACCTGCCGTACAGTTAAATGACCAAGTGAGTGGGCTTTACGCAGGGACTATGGGGAATGGGTGGGTGAAGTCCCAACCCAAAGTGGCTGAAGGGCACAGAAACAAGAGCATAACTTTTCTATGGCTCCTACAATGGCAACTAATCCGTTCTGTCCTGAGCATGAATGTCTGGCCAGGGAGTCACTATCACTCATCTACCTGTTTCTAAACATTAGTGTCAGGCTCTTGCCAAGTTTGTCACCGCAACTCTACTAAGACAAGGGGAATCTGCCAGTGTGGACTCTGCACCTACACTGCTCGCTTGGCTGATTTTTCTGCTTTGACCACTTACGCAAGGGTGACAAAGGAGGATTTGGCCTTTGAGAAACCAAGAAAAGTTAGTCACTCATGGCCAGGGATATATGCTGAAAGTGCCACCTATCCACAAATAAAATATTGAATTCTTCAATGAACTAAGAACTTGAATTCTTCAATGGTCTGATAAAGCTGCTGGCCAGGTCTGCATTTGTTGTCGACACGTGGAATGTGTAGTGGTGCTCCCCAGAAGCTTTCTATCCAAATGACAAACCCAGCCCAACCCTGTGTAGTGAGTAAGACTTCGTTTGTAAAGACTGTACCATAAGATTATACAATTGCTGGTAACATACCTCTCTAGCAAAGGATTATAAAAAAGGAAACCACCATTCTCTTGGATAAGCTGCTGCTGCTGTCAATTAAATCACATACCGTGCATGACGTTACTCTCCAAAAATTCCTCTGTGTAATTCAGATTATCAGGATTCTTATGAAGATACTTTTCAATATTTTCTTTCAAATACCAGGACTGATTTTCATCAAACACCAGGAACAGAAGAGCAAATTCACGATCAATATCTTTCCTTAGGCCTTTCTCTTTCAGTATTTCTTTTCTGCAAACTATTAATGGCCCAACTAAGCCACTATACATGTCCTGGAATTGAATAAACAAAAATATGGCAATATCATCTATAGTCAGTAGGACTATGTCATTAAATTACTTTCTAGCCATTTGAGCTATAATTGAATTTAAAAACTTATTAGTTATGAAATAAATAGATATATAGTACACATTAAATTATTTCAAAACTCATGTTTTTAGCTGAGATATAAAAATGACTGAGGTGATAATACTTCCTTAGTTCAGGCATTATTATATTTCACAGAGATGTAGGAACAATTTTCTATTATACATTCAAACTTCTAATGTATTTCTGTTATTATAAAACTCTCAAAATGGCAGATTTAAAAATTATTATTTCATGACTTGCAGATGCAAGTATATTAGTGAAAATGATACTTAGTGTTTAGTTCCCTTTCTTGATGTTCAAAAAGGATGATAATGTTTTTTACTTCCTGGGTTTTTTTCGGAGCTAATGGGAGAAACAAAGATGACTGTATGTAGAAATATTCTCTTGAGGCACATACTGCAGAGCCAGGAGATTACATCCCAGATCCACAAAAGGACTTGGGTGAATTGAGTGCCCAACTACAAGGACGCAACCTTCAAAATCCTCCGCTGAGTTTCATAGTTGCCCAAGTTTTCCAACAGTAGCTTCCAGGTGCCTACAGTTTTGCTTCTCCACATGCCCAGAACTGCCATTATCTTCCCTCTATAGCTCTGGTGTTTTTCTAGGGTCACTGTGGCCCACCACCACTATTAAAGAAAAATGAGCCAGTTCTATATACCCAAAGGAGTTATAGGTGTGGTCTGTGTCAAGGTACATTATCAAGCAGAAAGGCAGGGTTGCAGACACTTCCTTCTTTTGGCATTACTTTATGCATCTTCTCTTTCTGAGTCCTGGCTGCTGTCAATCCCATTCCAAGGCACCTAACTCCCCCTCCTCATTTTATATGGAATTTAGGGTGTCTACAGAAATCACAGAGCAGCATCACACTCACTCTATGCATGCTAGCTCCTGAACTGAGAGCATCTAACTCAGGGCTGAGAACTCATTCCTTGGGGACAAACACCTAGAAGTTAGGTGCTGCTGACTCTCAGTGTTGCCACACTGCAGTCCCTTTGTGAGTGGATTTGGCCCTAAGAGAGAGAATTTTGGAAGAGCAGTAGGATCTGCTAAGGCCTTAGCCCTTTCCAAATATGGCTACTTCACCTATGTGACTAAATAGTAGAGTAGTTCTATGAAAACTGGGCCTATTGTTACCAGCTGCCAAGCAACAGATTTTTGATCATGATATACAAAATTGACAGGATTGTCTGACATAGACATCCAAAGAAACCACTAACTGACTGGTAATTAATAAACCAAAGCACTTCTGGTTGTTTAAGAGTTAGTAAAACAGAAGCTCTTCTTCCTTTCAGCTTCACATATTCTCTATGCTACTCATGCTGACCTGCACTGCTGCTCATAAAGGCTAGGGGCAGACATTACACATAAACCAGTTTACATGATCAGATACTAGTTTAAACCTGTAACAGAACAGATGTTTAGTGTACATGAACCAGTTGGAAAATGGCTGAAACTGGTTTGGGATAAACCTGGTTGAATCAGACTTAACCGATTTGGGTCAAACCGGTTTATCTGTCCCAGAGCCCTTGCTGGTTTAAAATAAACCAGACTCCTCCAGCATCACAGCATGCTCTCTGGGCTGGGTGGGGCTCTATGCTCAACAGCAGAGATGGCCCCTCCTCTCTGCTCCCTGGCTTTAACTCCTGCAGAGACTGCAAGCACAGTAGGGTCTGCCTGGCTTCCCCCTGCCCCACCCCCCAAATCACTGCTCACTGCTCCCTCCCTCCCATCTCCCACAGCACAGACCCAGCCCCACGGACCCTAGGCATGTGGTATGCTAGCTAATGTCAAGAGGTGTCTGTGTGTGTCTCCAGTTTCACTGGTCTGACAGGAAGACAGAATGGTGACCGCTTAGGGCATTTTGGAGCTAATCAACAGGTCAGCTGGCAAGCTGTTTAAGTAGAGTTTTAACTAATGGAGAGAGGCTATTGTTTTGCTGATGCACTGATAAACACTGCTATCAACTTTCTTCTGGCTTGCTTGCCTGTCAGTTTGCTGCAGACAGTATAAAGAAGCAGGGAGGGAGATTGAAAAGCTCCGTATCATCAACAGATGCATGCACTGCACACACCCCCTTGCCTCAGAGTGCTAGCAGGGGACTGGGGGCTGGCGACACTCCTGCCCCTTGAGTGGGAAAAAGCCTGGGATGGTGCAGGCAGACCTCCCTAATCAGAGGTCCTGCCAGGGCCTGGCCAGGGCCCCCCTCAGCTCAGTACTGTGCAAGGGAAGGGAGGGCTGCTCTAGCGCCCCCCAGCTTCTAGCCTGAGCCACTGCAGGCATGTGCCTGAATTTCTTCAGTCCAGAGAGAATGTCTGTCCAGTTACAAACCAGTTCAGCCTAGCCAGGTTAGACTAACCTTCAAGGATTGAATCAGTTCAAGCTTAGGCTTTTTGAATGTCTATCCCTAGCCAAGTTGAACATTCATGAGGAGTCTCACCTCCTCCCAAACTACCTTGAAGTGTTCCTTCAAGAAAAACTTGGGAGCCAAATTCAGTCCACTGCTTTTCACCAACTGCATTGTTTCCTGAGTCTGACTCAGGCATTATCAGCTGGATGAAGTTCCCAGCCCTGAAAATCCTTCCTAGGCCAGTAGTCGGAGTAAAAGGTTTGCAGGATCTGGTCCAAAGTTAGGAAGTCATATACCAAGTAATGTAAACTTCAGTCACTGTTTCACAATTACCTTAACAAAATTCACTGTTGAATAATAAACCCAAGTGATGCAGTTTGGATCAGAATAACCAGGGCCGGACCTTTCTGGGACATTCCATCTGTATGTGTTTATTTCTCCTGAAACACAAGAGAGACAAAAACATTTTTCTAGTAACGGTGGGACATTATGAGTTCTTCAAAACAAACCAGAGATATGACAATGTCTCAATCAGAAATGTAAAGGATCAAGTGCACAATATTTGCACTGAAGCAAAGCAGATCGGTAACAAGTGGGTTTCTTTGTACCGATAACTTCTGTGATGTAATGGACAGCAGAAGGTGGCTCATGAAAAGGAACTCTACTTATGAGGCTGAAAATGTTACAGTTTTTAATAAGGAGGTGGGAGATAAAAGGGTTTTCATGATAATTGTATGCCATACAATAGTTACAAAATGACCTGAGAGAAGCGTCTCCAACTGTGTGGTGAGCCCTAATTTAACAAAACCAAGTCATTTGAATAGGGAAAATGTGTTTTGGGCTACATTAAATTCTCTGTATTTAAAAAATATTCTGGTGGATGAAATATTTGCCTCTTATATCACACTATTAGTTATTATTACCACTCGCTGGTATTATTAACAGCTAATATTATTAGTTATTATTACCAATACTACTACTGCTACCACCGCCAGACCACCTAGCTTCAGGAGCCCAGGAACCAGCACCTAATCACATGAGGGCCTGTACAAACGCTGAACAAAAGGACAGTCCCTGTCCCAAAATGCTAACAATTTGAGGTAAATACAAGAGATGGATGGATACAGACAGGGGATTACAAGGAAACAATGAGACAATATCAGTCAGCATGGTAGGCCATGGTCTCAGCATAGCCCTGACCTAACCACCAACAAATTGTTGTAAGCATTGCAGCAAAGGAACATTTTAAAGCATAAAGTGTATATGCGTGGGTGAGCAGGGTGTGCTGGCTGGTGTGGTGGGGAGGCAGGCGTTCTGTTGTGCTGGTCTGCCTTGTCAAAACTTAAATTTATGGGACAAATATCAACTGCTAATTTTCATAGTGATTTAATTAAGCAGGGTCCAAAGCGTTACCCTGCTTTGAGCAGGAGGGTGGCAGGGATGCCTTCTGCCCTACAGATCTACATGAAGTAATTACCATCCCTAGAAACTTCTTCACTGCCTGCTAAGCCAGATCCCTGAACTGGTGCGTGTGAGTAGGGGAAGGAGGGATGGGGCGGATCTGGGCTTTCTCCTGCCTTCTTCTCTTTGTCTTTGGGATTCTCTGGGGTTACGGAGAAAAGAGTCTTTCTGCTTCTCTGAGCTCAGGTTTTATGGTGCCTGGTGCTCATACAAGCAGTGCAAGGCGGTTGAGGCCTTATTTATTTCTTATGTGCAAGGATGTTGTTGTTCAGCAGCCACATGGTTCATGTTGCCGGGGGGTAACTGCAATAGAAATCTTTCCTGTGGGGAATGAAAAGTAGGGTACATAGTGGCAGTTAATTAAAAGGAAACCAGTTTTAACAGGTATTGTGCAGAACAAAGCAGTAGTATTCATGTCAGTGCAACATTGTGGGTGGACTTGATGGGTGCCAGGATTCACTTCAGAAGGTTTAAAGCATCACAGGATAATGCTTTATTCAGCATAAAGCCCTAGAGCCCTTCTGCTCCCCTGCTCTGATTGCATAAAAGGAGCCCTGACCCATGGAAAGATTGAGACAAGGGAAAAAGTAGTTATGCAAAGATACTGCTTTTCTCTGGCTAAACACAAATGACGGATTTCCCTTGCCAAAGCCTTTTTTCCTGGTATTCTACAGATATACAAGCCCATTGCCCCACCCTAAGTACCTGTGAAGTACCTACGGAGTACTAAGAAAGCTCTCAGCTGGGAGTAGCCATAGACAATCAGTCCTGAAATAAATGGGCTGTCTGTTTTTGGCATCTGTGTAGCTGCTTCAGCTGCCTTCACAAACTGCCCTTGTAGCCAAAAGAAGAGTCGGGGAAAGAGGAAAAGGGGAGCACATAACAGAAATCAGTGCTATATTTCTCACAATTTTACTGTAACCCTGCCCTCAGATGCACAGAATAGGTATTACAAGTGAGTCTCACCTCTCAACTATGAAGTGACAAAGATATGGCCCAGGGGCTGGCTCCATCATCCAGCCCCCAATGCTGCCACTGGGTCTGAACTGACCAACATGCTGCCAGCCCAGCCCTGCGTGCAGGGCCCAGGATGCAGGCCATACATAGCAACTACTCTAGCCCATCGTGGATCCACACTCCTTGCGTCACCTCCCCTAGCTGGTCTGGGACATATGCCCATGCAGTTCAGTCCTGGACTGGGCAGAGGGCACTACAAGTGACGCAGATCCTGGACTAGCTGGGGTGGTGCCACATGCAGTGTAAGTCTGGAATGAGAGCCACATGCAGTACAGGGTCCAGACTGTGCACTGCTACCCTGGATCTAGCATTGGGGGTGCAGAGGGAAGCAGAGACGTCCCTGGGCCTGATCTGGGCCATAGACCAGCCTGGTGCCACTCATCCAGCTTGTGGGACTAAATTACTTTGACACCCTTTTGATAGGGCAAATTAAACAAAACAGAAAGGGGTCTGTATTATCTAATAACCAGCAATATGTATTTGGTACAGCTGAGGTGCATGCATTTTGTAAGAGAATGTAAGGAAATAAAGCTGTGCAGACAACAGACGTTCTACTCTGAAATGTCCAAAATGTTTCTATTTTGGAACAAAACCTCAAATTCAATTTAGTTTTGGAATGTTGTTCTGGATTGATTAAAGTGTTTTGTTTTGATCCTGATTTTTATTACATTACAAAAAATTAGAATTAAAAAAATCTTGAAGTAAGAAATCATTTCACAACAAAAACTGGATTATATAATTTCAGAAATAACACGAGGCTACAGAGCCAGGCATAGGCAACTGATAGGGGGTGCATGGGGGTGCACGTGCTCCCCTAATGGGGCCAGTGCCCCCCCGACGGCCGACATTGATGCTGTCGGTAGGGCTGGTGCTGCCCCGATAGAGTCAGCAGCTTCTGCGGGTGTCCCCCCAGGTTCAGGAGGCACCAGTCAGTCATGGAGCCAGGGTCCTTTTCACTTGCTCCCAGGACTATTTATGAATTTAAGCATATATAGTCACTGAATAAAATGAACAAACAGAATTGAGAGCAGGGACTAAAACCAAGGCTACCCCCTTTCTCAGAGCAACACTAGCCTCTCTGGACTAGAGTCACATTCCCTCTTGTGTGCTTGCCTTCTGATTCACTCTACATTGTCTAATAGTCCAGCCCCAAAAAGAGGAACCTACCAATGAAGTTAAGGCTTTGTCTTGGGAAGTGGAAGATATGGGTTCAAATTCCCCCAGAGGGAGGGCATCCTAGAACCAGATCTCCCGTTTCCAGGTACCCTTTCCACTGGGCAAAAGGCTTGTAGACCTTTGTCCTCCAGCACAGTTATCAGCACCCTCACCAAGTGCATGGGCTGTCAGTAAAGCATCTGCTTGCTCAGTAAGTCTGAGCAGGCTGAATCACAGCCTGAAAGAAAATCTATCCATAAGTCTTTCCCATTGATAAAATGGGAGCAGTGGGTGTATACCTTCCTGGGGTAGAATAGGATCAGCCACATAAAACAGGATTGTCTTTTGGGGTGCACAACCTGTCTGCTGACTATCCCCAGAATGGGAGAACTACCCATCTCAACAGGGGGTGGGAAAGGATCAGATTTTGGGAGTATGCTGAGAATGACAGAGTAAGGTAGCCTTAAAAGTGGAACAAGATCAGCTCTCCTGAGGAAGGCACCTAAGTTTGAGGCAAAAGGCAAGCTAACTTAGAGGCATTTAGGGCTTGCCTACACTGTGGCAGCTGCCTGCCCATCCATGTCCACAAGCACTTTCCAAACCCAGAAGGATGTTAGTGAGGTTGCTCCTGAGGCTTCTTTCAAACACCCCAGAGACTGAAAGTTCAAGAGCAGCCCCTGATGATCATCCCTGGATGTTCACCAGAGTATCTTTGGGTTTGGAGCTTACCTATAGGTATGGCTGGGCAAGGTGTGCTCAGGGCCTGTGCTGCCTGGGACATACTGCAACCACAGTATAGACAAGGCTCAGAGCTAAACAGGACTTAGACCTTTTTGAACCAGTCTGAATCCTGTCCCTGGTTTGAAAATTGTTGTCATAGTTAGTAATAGCAGTACACAATTTATTTTTGAGCACCCAGATATATGCTAAGCACTTCACAGAAAGAAGAGAAGAGGCAATCTCTCTGACTCAACATCTTACACAAGCTGGTGTCTTCTCCTGTAAGAACCTAGACAGATGGACACAGAGAAATATAAACTTAAAATTTTCTGCACTAAAAAAGACACACGAGTCTGACAAAGCGAGAAAAAGGGAACATCATCCAAGTTCTGAAAAGGTTTACATAAGACCAAAGGAACTCTTTTATGACTCTAAAATAAAGTCATCATGCCTACCTGGGAGGGTGACTGGTGTTTCAGGTCTTTCTCCACTACCCACTTCTTCAATGCCATGTGCAGTTATTGAATAGGGTCTGCTTGCTTTATTCTTAAACACTATCAGTATAGTCTCTCCAACCTCAGCATGGATTAATGGCCCTAAATCAAAGCGACCAATGGTGATTAATATTGCTCTTTTAAAGTAAAGAAAGCTGAAGCTTTTAAAGAAATCAGATCAGTGAGTGATATTTAATATTGTTTTAAAAGCTGTAAATTTGCCGCAGTTTTAACTTAAATGCTTACTTTTGTGTAACATCACTGCTGTTTGCAATGAAATCAATAGAAATGAGAAGAAACCCATTGGTTAAACCTCAGAAGAAAGCCATAAGCAGATTAGGGGTCTTCATAGATAGTTAAGGATGAAAGATAGTCTCATCAAGCTATGAATACAATGGTCCAGCAGAAAAACAATATTCTACCTCAGAGCCCTCCAGAAATGCTCAGGCTCCATTAGCCTTTGAAGTCAGACCAGCAAAACAAGTCTCTCACTTTGATTGCTGAAGACTGTCTCAAACATGGTCAGCCAAACCTATTTTCAAGGAAAAACAGCCTTCTGGAGTTTTTTAATCACATAAAATTTTCTTTTTTTTCCTTTAAAAAAACAACCCTGAATATTTTTCTGTTTTTCAAAACTATCTTTCATCAATTTTCTATTGCGGAAAAAGGAGAAAATGCATTTTTAAAAAATTGCTTGCACAATTTTTCACTGAAAATACTTACCATTTTATGGCTAGCTGTAACCCTACTGCAAAATTCCAGAGACAAGAAGCACTCCAAGATATTGGTAAAATTTCCAATTCTCCAAACCCTACTCCAAACCAAACACCTAACATCTCTACTTTTTGCATACAAGAAAATCTCAAAAAACACAGTGTATGCAAGAGTTAGATAGGTGCTTGGACATCTCTGCAAACGTAACTTGTTACAAACTTCCTCCTGCATTTGGAAATATTTATATACAGTAAAATCCCTGTTATCTGGCATGAGTGGGGAATGCCGGGTGACAGTTACATAAAAATTCCAGTTATCTGAGGCAGATAACACCAAGCGGTGGCTGCATGCGGAGCAGCAGCAGTGCGGAGTGGTACGTGGTGGCAGCCGTGTATGAGCTCCTCCCCCCGCTTGTGTCTGGCCGGCCAGAAATTCCAGTTAATAGAGTATTTCGGCTTGTAGTGCTGGATAACAGGGATTTTACTGTACTCAGAAAAGAGTCTTGACAATCAATTAAATCTGAATTGATCTTGTGGGTAAAACCATTGAAAAAGTGTGCCAGATATCAGTATTGTCTCCTTTCTTTCTTGAGCAAACTGTGAAAAGGTGTGTATTTTTTTTAAAGAGATGCTTTTCCATGTTCTGTTTATTTTGTTAGTTGTAAGAGCTACTTGCCCAGGATTTCTAAGTGCTCCTCCCGTGCTGATCTCACTTTGTGCCTTGTAAAGTCTCCATTTGTGTACTCTCTGTACGCTACCTTCTTGTATTTTGAACCAATCCGATCTTCACCTTTGCTCACAAAAATATATCCATAGCTGCAAAGTAAGAAGGCAAAAGATTAAAATAAAAAAAAACTATCTAAAGGCTAATAAAAACATTTAATTATCATTATGTGCTGTGGAACACCTCTTGGCATATGTTGAAATTCACATTCATTGTTCCATATTTACTAGAATCTAAGACAACCCTGAATTTAAGACAACCCCCCAATAATTAGATTCTACATACAGAAACATTTATAAATTTATTATAAGATTTCAGGTATGGAGTCTAATTATTAGAGGTTTGTCTTAAATTTGTCCCCCTCCCACTGCTACGGCAGAGAAAATAATAGCTACAGAAATCAGGTAATCCTTTTCCCCTCTGCCCCTCTAATTCTGCCCCACCACCTCTACTTTCAGACCTTGCTCAGGCTTTATTCTCTCCCTGAACATGTGGAAGTGAGAGGCAATTTTGAAACACAAGGGACCAAAAACACTAACTTGGAAATAAACACACCTGTAATAATTTGCAAACAGAGAAATTACTAAGTGTACCTATAGACTTAGATCATTGAGAATTGATGCATTTAAAGGGTGTGTTGTTTTTTTTTGTGGGGGGGTTGCAAACTGCTACTAGTTTCTGCACAGGTGCTCCATAAACATGCTTTTGAGCAGCATTTTTGTATCTACTTACACTTCTTTTTAAATTGTTGTGGCTCAGGTCAAAATAGCCAAATCAGTTCCAAATTCAGTTGACTGAACAGAACAAAATCCTTCAAGTCTGTGTGGTGCTACCGCCGGCAAGTATCCTCCTTCCCAAATTCTTCAGCCTGGCGCTTCAGATACTCCCAAATCAATGGCAGGCACCCTACATGCAGGCCCCAAGTCTGGAGGTCTTGAAGTTCAGATGCCTGCCGAGTCTCACTCGCCCTTAGCCCACAGGCCAAAGGAGCAAGCTAGGGAGAGATCCTCCATTTCCATAAAATAAGCATGTAGCTGAGATCCTCCTACTGGGAGGCTACAGTAGACTCTCATAGCAGGAATACAGAAGTCTTCCTGAATGTAAAAGCAAGCAGGCAGCTTGCAACAGCAACAGGTATGCAAAGGGGTGACGGAGGAGAGGGGCAGGGTTGACCATGACAAGCAGCTGTACGAAAGATCCTTAAAGGCATGAATGACGCATGCCCCCGGCGGCTGGGGGGGGCACAGAGGCACTGGCAGTGGCAAGAGCACGGTGGTGTAAGTGGGGAGCTCCCAAAGATGCCGTTGGCGCTGTGGGCGGCAGGGGGGGCTGGCGAGCACTGACCAGGGTTGGCAACCACCCACAGACACCACCAACAATAATTGGTGACGCCTTTTCATAGAGGGTGCATTGCCACGCTCAGGTGGTGCAAATGAGAACAAAGTGACGGGAGTGGCAATATTCTTAAAAACTCCAGAGCTGAAAACAAAGCCAGTGGAAAACATCATCAGTGGCAGACTGCAGTGAATGATACTAGCAGTTGGGGGAGCAGAAATACAAGTTTTCAATGTATATGCACCACCTGAGTGGGAGGGGGGGAAGGTTCTGCTTAGAAAGCTATCAGTTTACGTGGTTGGAAGTAAACTGTGGATAGTAGTGGGGGAGTTCAATTGCATAACAGAAGTGGGTGACAGAACAGGAGTAGATAATGGAAATTTAGGTAGTTCATCCAGAATTGTTAGCAAATATAACAAAAGAAGAGTCACTAAGAAATGTGTGGGCAGGGGAGAAAGTTTTCACTAGAACTGACCTCACTGGAAAGAAACAATAAAGAACTGACTTGTGTTTGTATCAAAAGGAAGAAAGATAAGGAAGGAAGAAACTGTGTGTGTAGCATTTAGTGATCACCAGATGCTGAAGGCAGAACTGAGTCTTAGTAAGAGCTCCATAAGAGGAAGGGGAGCATAGAAATTAAATGTGCAACTGTTACAAGATGAGGAAGTATGTCAAGCATACACAAGACAGCATGAGGGGTAGAGAACACTGAAGACGCATTGTAAGAGTACCAGAAAATAGTGGATGATGAAGAAGAAGATGGGACAATTCTTTAGAAAGGAAGGCTGAAGAACTGTGGAAAAAAGAATGAAAGAGAGAGCTGTAAAGAGCTGAAAGACCTGAAAGATCTTGCAGGAGCTGCTAAAGGAAGCCACAGGAGGAAGACAAGTATAAGAAGAACTAGAAGAAATATGGCAAGAGGTAGAAAGCTAATTTAAAAGAAAGACAAGAGAGAAAATGTTTCTAGCACAAGCCCCCGAGTGGGAGAAAATGAAGAGTGGTTCCGATACTTTTCACCTACAGCGAAGCAGGCAAAAGGAGAACTAAAAGTGGTGCAGAAAGAAGGTGGTACCCAGGTGGAAAAGCAGGAGGAGGTGTTGGAGGCAACAAAAAGTTTTTATGAAACGCTCTATCAGAAGAAGGAAATACACAGGAAGAACATGAAGTATTTGCTGGATTAGAGAGAAGAGAAAGTAGAGGAGGAGGAAGCAAAGAAAATGGGAGAAAAGATAAGCTTAAAGGAAGTGGAGGAATGCTGAAAAATCTTTAAAAGAGGAAAAGGATTTTCCAAGATCTTACTGTTCAAGAAAAGGGAGAAGGAACTCTTGATAAACTGGAAAGTGATTACGCTTCTTAATATAGAGTACAAGATAATGGCCAAGATGCTGGCTTTAAGGATGAGGAAAAGCCTCCAGAAGATAATACATGAAGACCAAATATGCAGCGAACCAGTCAGAAGGATCTCCGAAGAAATCACGTGATCAGAGATACATTGTCCCACATCCAAGAGAGGAAAACACACAGTTACAGCTAATCTAGATTTATAAAAAGTGTATGGCAGAGTGGATCATGATTACATATTCAAAGTGCTAGGACAAAGTGCAGGAGTTCCCAGATTTATTTGTTGGATAAGACTATTGTATAGTGAAGTGGAGAGGCAAGGTCAAATTAATGGGCATCTAAGCAGGGCCTTTAAAATCCACAGAGGTGTGAGACAAGGGTGCCTCCTATTTGCCTCCTATTTGCATGTAGCAGGGAACTGTTAGCACAAAGAAAAAGAAAAGACAATGTCTTAAGTGGAGTAAAGATAGGCGGAGGGGGAGAGGAAAAACGTATATTAAACATGGAAGATAGAAATGTAGTTAGAGATAGACTTTTGATGGAAAAAGGGTGCTAAAACATACATCAGAGTGTGGAGAAGTGACAGGCACTGAACTAAATATGTCAAAAAGCACCATAATGGGAGTAAGAAACTGGAGGGACTTGAAAAAATCAGACCTTCAAATAAGAGAAGGTGAAAATAGAGTTCTAGGGATCCTGACTGACACTGAGGGGAAAAGTAACAGCATGGGAAAAAATGATGACAAGGATATGGCAAAGACTTTGGTTGGGGGCTGGAAGGACGCTGTCCTTTGCCAGAAAAGTGGCAGTGGCTAAGCCAGTGGCTATATGTGGGAACTGTACTCCTATGACATCGCATCAGATAACAAAAGTACGGAGGGAAATATGGGTGTAGAAAAAGATCTGGGCTGGCCTAGCAGGAGGCACTTAAAAGTAATAAATGGGAAATCGTTAGCATTTTGCAGGGGGAACTAATAATTCATGGTAGTATCAACTCTATGTTTTATGAATGCCTAGGTTGACTCCCAGCATAATTGTGCAAAATGAAAGCTCAAAATGTGCCAAAACTAGTACTTTGTTTATGTATACCAGAGCTGAGTTTTGTCCAGAGTACAGCTAAAATACTCTATCATCAATTTGCTTGTTCGTTATAAAAGAAGCTGACTCTTCCTGGGATCCATCATCTTTGTCATATGGCATACAGATCTCAATAAACAGTGCTCTGCTGGCTCCTTTGTACTCTTTGTTATTTTACTGCATGCATTTCCCAACCTGGTGCAAGTGGTTTGTCTCTCTGGGGCTGCCAAATTCAAATGCCCTTTCTTGTTCATTGGTAGCAAATGGGAACTGCCCTCTGATGCATCCATACATAATATGGCCTCAGGCCCTCTAACACATCTCCTGAATACCTTTTCTAATTGTTATTGAGTACAAAGTTCCTTCCATCCTAGTTCAAGGAAACAGTGAAAACACAGCTTGACTGTGGCTATGCTGGAAGTCCAAACTGTGTTCTAATGATATCGGAAAACATTTTGGCAAAGGTTTTGGACCGAGCTGATTTTGCAAAGTGAACAAGTAAACAGGCCTTCAGTTATTTCATCTTCAGTAAGGTCTTCCCTCAGGAGCAGGTGAGTTTGGAGTTGAGCAAACCTTGCATGACTGAGTTCTAAGGGCACATCCTCACTCCACAATGTACTGTGTGAAATACCTAAGCTTGCACTGATCAAAGTAACTCAAACCAGAAGAAACATAGCTTGATCTGCAGAGGAACTTACTCAATCCTGCTTTTTAGCTACACTGCTTCCAAGACTTGAGTTAGGATCTCTGCATGGAATTGTATTATGCTATGTAGACATATTAGTTCAAACTGAGCTAGCATGGGTACACACTGTGCTACACAGACACCCTAAAGTGCCAGAGCCCCTATAGCTTACTCACTAACTGTAAGAGTTCCTGAACCTGACCTTGAGAGAGTCAGGTTTAATTCCTAGCCTTTATAGTTCTACTTCTGTAACAGATTAAATTGTCTCTACAAAGAACAAGAAGAATACCCATTCCTGACCAAGCCAGATAAAAAAGGCCACATTTGAAAAGTTTGTGGAAAAGGTCAATATTTTTCAATTCTATAATGTATCTTCAAAAGTAGCACTTATGTAAATACAGTGGTTATTCATATGTTTCAGTATATGATGGATGGAGCCTTTAAGCACCTAAGTAATGCATTTATTGAAATCATCTAAGTGGAGTACCTAAGAAGAATTTGTCTCTAAAATTAGTATCTACAACACAAGTCCAGAAAAACCAACAAACCATAAAGGGACATCATCTACCTAAAAAACATTCTTCTGACTTTTGATTGCCATAATTGTACCTAGTGAGGTTGCAATGGAAAGAAATAAGAAAAATATCCTTTTAAATTTTGCAATTAGTTCATTTAACATATGTAGGAAGAGTTGGTTTCACTGTTTTTTCTCTATATTGTCATTCAGTCAAGTTAGTTTCCTCTCTTTGTGAGGAAAACATTTGAACAAATAGAAAAATATAACTGTAAAAATCTTCTAAATTCATTGGTGGCAGTAGAGGTCAGGACGTCACTCTACTTAGAGTTCCTATGTGAACCTCACACCCCATGGTCAGATTGGTACGGACAATGAGGGCTTCTAACTTCCTCTGTAGTGGGGAGCATGGTCCTCTTACTGGATCCATTAAGAGCATGCTTTGTAGTTGTGTGCCAGGGTTTATTGTATAGTTTTAGTAATAGGCTAGACAAGGATTTGTACAGGATGGTTTGGATAGGGAAGATCCTGCCTCAAGCAGGGGGTTGGACTAGACTCCAGCACAAGGTTACCATATGTCGAGGTTTTCCCAGACATGTCCTTTTTTTGGGTCCTCCCATCTCTGTCTGGCAGTTTTTTAAAATATCAACAAATGTCTGGGATTTTGCTCTGCCTCTGCTCGGCACTGAAGTTTTCCCCCAACACTTCTCAGCTTACCCTAGCAAGAAGCTGCTTGGGACTGGGTAGAACGGAGCGGAGGGCAATTGGATGCAGGGCGCACATACATATGGCTGGCATGCAGCCAGGCAGGGAGGTGAAAGCAGCCCTGGCAGCTGGATACAGGTAAGTCTGTGTGGGGCAGGGGTTGGAGGGCTAGAGCTTGGGGAATGTGTGTGTGTGTGTGTAAGGGATGAGTGTGTGAGGCAGGGCAGGTGCCTGCTGGTGCTGGAAGAAGCTGTCTGGGCACTGGGGCTGCAGCAGCAGGGGGGAGGCGCTTGCCCCTCCAGCAGGGGAAGTGGGGGGGCGCCCTTCAGAGGCAGCAGGGAGATGTGTGGCCCAGCTAGCGGCTCTGGGGCTGGTGCCTGTGCTTGCAGGGGCAGGGTAGCTGGGAGATGCTGCAGGGCTGCGGGGAGCGCAGGGCTGCAGGTCGGGAGTGAGGGGTACTGGCAGAGCTGGGGGGTGGGGGCCAGAGGGCTGTAGGTCGGGAGTGATGGGCACTGGCAGGGTTGGGGCAGCTGTGGCTTGGGAGTGAGGGACACCAGGGGGCAGGGAACTGTGAATTGGGAGCATGCGGCACAGGCAGTGTCAGGGGGCTGCGGGTTGGGAATGAAGGGTATCAGTAGGGACGGGGGGGCTGCAGGTTGGGAGTGAGAAGCACCAGCATGGTCTGGGAGGTGCGGTGCTGTAGGTGGCTTTGGAGTGAGGGGCAGAGGCAGGGCACGGGTCCCCCAGACTCATATTACCACCCCTCACCCTGACATGTGTCCTCTTTTTTGAAACTGGAAATATGGCAACCCTACTCCAGAGGTCTCTTCCAACCCTACCTTTTTGTGATTCTGTTCCACCCTACAGGTTGGAGGAGTAGTGTGAGGTCTATCCATTGGCCAGATGAGTAGTGTGGGATTGGTCCGCAGGCCTGATCCCATGTGTGGGGTCAGTCTGTGGGTGCAACCTCATGTGCCAATCTGGCTGTGAGTAGAGATGGTGCACTGGTGTGATCTGGCACTTAAGGCCATGTCATCTAGACTGCAGGGCTCCCCCTGGGTCCAGAAATTTAGTGGCAGAGGATTAGTGTCAGCGTTAACTGCTCTGGCTCTGAGAGCAATAATGCCACCACTGCTCCCCCCCCAACCAAAATTCTAGATCTGTAGGAAGCACCATGTGCCAATAACATGGCTCTGAAGGCTGGATCCTGCCCACAGGCCATACATTGAGCACCATTGCTATAGGCTTCTGGAATTGTTGAGCACCTTGGCAACCTCACTGTTTGGCTTTCAGTGTTTTTCTGCAGGCCTCTGGTCTCTGGAGGCTACCTGTTTAGCTATCTACAGAATAGAGAGTGTAGTTGCCATCCTGTGGCTGGATTTTCAGCAAAGCACAGCATCTACATTGCTAATGGGTACTGCGCATATCTGAAAATCTGACTCCTTCATTTATATGCCAATGTGAGAGATAAACTCTTTGGAAAATCTGTTCTCCCTGGCCTCCTCCTCTCCCCTCGTATAGGAGGAGCTTAACATCCCAGTCTTTTACAACACAACTTCAGTTAAGGGTCACGTGAAGGGTCAGCCTGTACAGTGCTGGATGCAGGATCCAGGGTTTGGACTGCAATCTATGCAGTAAAGACAGTCTCTTTTTGTGTGGTTGGTACAGCTCATAGCAGTATGGGGCTTCAACTGTGGTTGCAACTGCTAGCCACTACTGAGTTCCTACTATGAATAATGCATGAATCTGCTTTTCTACATAAACTAGTTTAAGATTCATTTAAAAACTAATTCAGATGTTATAAGGTCCAAAGGGTCCATTCTGCACATAAAGCCTGACCCCAAGCACAGCACAGAACAAGGCACCTCTACCCATAACGGCTGACATCAGTTTGGTTGAGCTAGAACATCTCAAACAGATTTCCTGGCTAGCATTTTGACTTCTTACTGTTCCCATAAGGGAGTGAATCAAAATCAGGGCTTGTGCCCTTGCTACCCCATTCCCAGACTGTAGAAAATACAGATCCAAACAATGTGTTCCCCCATTTACTGTAAAGAGCTAGACCAGAGGTTACGAAGAAATGGGCCACAGGCCAAATTTGGCCTGTGGGTCCATGTCCTCTGGCTCTGGGCCTTCCCATTTGGCACTGTGATGATCAATGGCAGCATTAACTGCTGCAGCTCATCCCACTGCCACATTTCTGGACCTCTGGGGAGCCCCACAGGCCGGATTCAGAGTACAGAACTGTGTCATGTGGCCCACAGAGCTGCCTACATGGCTGGAAATTTGAAGGTGGGAGCCCCAGGAGCCCCAACAGTTAAATCTGCCACTGCCAAATTCCAGCCCTGCAGGCCAGATGATGCAGCATCGTGCTCCAGATCTGGTCCATGGACTGACCTTAGACCAGCGATCCAACTCACAGAACTGGATGAGTTGAACACCCCCGAGCTATCTCAAGAGTGATCAACCTGCAGCATGTGTACCAAAAGTGACATGGGCAGCCTATGTATGTCATGCAGCGGATTATGGAAAGAGTGGGGTACAGAGCAGCAGACAGGACAGGGAGCAGAAAGATCAGGTGGGAGCAGAAAGCAGAGCAAGAGATTGGGCAGGGGAAAGGGAAGGGAGTGGTATTCAGGGGGGATGCAGGGCTTACCTTGTGACATGTTGAGTCCCCACAGAGCTAGATCATTACAAGCCTACAGTAGTGATGTTACTTTTGGCCACAAGGTGCCACTGTTACACTCTCCATTCTGGGTTAAATATTTTTCTCAAACAAAAAAGCCCCAGGAAGCAGGGAAAAGGGCACTGAAAAATGCAATCTTAGTTCCAAATATTACTAGTAACACAAAACCTCAAGAGAACCAGCGCATAAGGATGTGAGCCAGAAGTCTGTACTGTAGTTTACTGTCAAAAGATACACAGCAAAATGCCTAAGTTCAAAACTGCCCAATGGAGTTTAATGAACAAGGGTTCACAAAAGCTTGTGCTCATATATATATATATATATATACACACACACATATATACACACACACACACGCACACACACACACATATATATATATTATTTAGTCTATAGAGGTATGTATCTACCATGCCTTAGGAACAAATGTAAGTGCCATCTCCAAAAATAATGTAGGAGCCTAAAACTCATTGGAAGTAACTTCTGCAATTGAAACTTTGTAGCTTTAGAAACATTTACTGCCAAAATTACCTATCCAGTAAAAAATAATCATTTAAATAAAATGCCTGTGATGAATAAATTCTGGTACCAAACACCTCACACTTTCCAGAGAGCACTACTTAGGTTTTGTGAAACCTGAAATGCTGCCCGATTTTCCCACTCAAATATGTAACAGTCATAGAGAGGTTTGATGTTAATTGTACTTAAATACCTTTCTGCTTCTCCAGTCATGTTCTGTTTCCTCAGTGCCCAGCTCTTATTAGATGCATAGTCCCATTCTACTTCTTCAGCAGCAATGTAGAAAGTCCTCATGGTTGCATAGCGCTGCCTGGAGTGACCCGTGTTGGTGCAGCTATTCACTTCATACAGCTGTTTCATTCCAGCAACAAAGTGATCAAACGTTCTGCAAACCACTTCAAAAGTGCCTGGAAGAGAATGTGCTTGGGATTTACATAATTTAAAAGATCAAAAGAAAGGATTGCAAATAAAGTCCTTTGCTTTACACTTTAGCAGCCTGTCCCCAAAGCGAACCTAGGCCAGGATACCGCACTGAGAAACATCAGTGAAGTTGTTACAGATGTACAACAGGGTGGCTAAGAACAGAATTTGGCCAGAGATCTGTTCTAATGTAACATCAGTCAAGAGCTGTGTGTGAATATGGGTTTTGACCAAGTGGGTGCAAATATATGCTGAAAAGAAGATTCTCTACTATCACCTACAGTAGAATTGTACAGGGTGAATCAGGCCAGAATTTGGGCCCTTGAGCAAAAACTAATATGCCTTTCTGAAGAATTAGCCTTTTGCCAATTTTAAAACAGATACACAATCTTGTTGGAGCAAGAAGATGGGCTGAATGGCTTAATTTTTTATTTTCTCAGAACGCCTGTGATCATCTCAGTGATGCTTTTACTTCATCATACCTTTTTCCTTATGAGCTCTAGGGACAAATCATGAGCTGTTATTCAGACCAAGGTACTGAGAGCCAGGACAGATGGGCTAATTGTGACTCTCCTCCTGACTTGATGAAATGGCCTTGAATAACTCATCCAACTTCTCTGTGCCTCAATTATCTCATCTATAAATGGCTATGAAAATCCTCACCTGCCTCATAAGGGTGTTGAAAGGTGTAACTAATTAGAGCCAAGTGGTGGTCAGCTTTTGCCTGAATACATGAGGAAGAGAATACAAGAGGCCTCCCCTGTCTTATGTGCATGCATGGGGAAGGTGTATATGGATGGGGAGGCCATCAATGTTTTTGCCAAACCTGAGTGCAAGAACTGCTAAGCTGTCTAGAAGACATGAAGAATCAGTCATGTCAATCATGTGTGCACCCACCATTGGAGCTGGCTTCATGCTGCAGCCTCCTATTTATTAGAGGCCCAACCATGCATTTCTCTCTAACACTGATGAACAGCTGGGTTGCACAACTGACTTCTATTTTTTAAAAAAATGTTATTTGTTAATCAATGCAATTTATAAAATAACAGATCCTACATTCAAAAGCACATCCAATCTCCTCCCCAAATACACGCAAAGACAGATACCACTCTCCCACCAACAGCATTACCACGATACAAATCAATGTCCACAGAAGTCTTGTGCTCCTTTCCCCTTCCCCTCCACAGTCCCTGAGAGCTCCCCAGTGCCTAGGCTGATGTAAGTTTCTGTGTTTCCTCATTTCTACACAATAATTTACCCCTCCTCCTCCTTCCCAGAACTCTGAACAATACAAATCCCACTGTCCTCCACTCATCTCTACCCCCAATCCTCAAATTAAGTCCTCCTGATTTTACTGCAGTGCTTCTCAGAGGTCCCAGTCAGATCAGGGGTCATTATGCTGGGCCCTCTTCAGACCAGTGGCCAGGGACAGTTCCTGCCTTGATGAGCTAGTATAATGGTGGCTGTGGTCTCAGAAGCTCTGGCAGGCACTGAAGCAGTTTTACTGTCTGATCCACATCAGTTGCTATCCTGGACTGTGCTTATGTGGTACGTGTACTGATTTGTACTCTGAGCTCTGTGGATCTAAGAGGTTATGTTCTCCTTTTTAGTTTTACTACTTGACCAGCAGCTTCACAGCTGAACTGTTGATCTGCTAACCACCATAAAGCTCTGGCACTAGATACATGCCTAAAACAAAAGCCAATATCAGCAGAGGCTGAGGGCCAATTAAAATTGAATGAAGCTTTTAAAGTAAGTGTTCATTATTGCTTAACAAAGCAGTACACAACAACCTGAAGTTACATTCGCTGCCTGCTTGCAACTAATGCCACTTGTAGGACACCTCCACGTCAGCTTTATATTCTTTGAAGGGTATTTTATGAAAAAAGAAATGGCACTGAACCACTAGGAATACCATACTACTCCTGGGGGAACAGCTTTGAAATCCTTCTATTAGACATCTTATATCCACCAAAAAGGAAGCTAATTGCATGGTAGATACTTAAAGATCAGCTCATCTCCAAAGCTAGCCATCTGATTACTGAACAAAACTACTCCCTCAGCTAAGAAGGTTTATTCTGGATTATATAATAAAGAGAAATAATTAAAGAGTCATATTTCAAGAGTCTGAGGGCAGACTGAAGCACAGGTAAATTCTTGTGGTACCTAACAGGGCTATTTGCTCTCTTCTGGGTACTGTTCTATCGATAATCACATTTTGATTTTTTGTGTTGAGGTCATTACACACCAGGCAGCATATGCCCCAATCCTGCAGAGTCATATGCAAATGTTTAACTTTCAACACACAACAGTCCAGCCTCGCTCATTCTCTGGGTTGAAGGCCATAGTTTGTAAATGTCCAAAGGTAATATGTGCTGTATATCTATTTTTATTCACTGAATTCCCATTTGTACATTGAGAACCATACAGTCATACATTGAATCCTATGATTAGTTCCACTGACTTCATTTGGGACCCTGTACAACTGTATCAGTGGCCCAATGCTGCTCTCCTTTACAGTGGTGTAACTCTGTTTAAAAAAAACCAGGAAAGTCTTTTGGGTAAAATGCTCATTGGGTAAAATTCAGCCCTGTTCAGAGAGGTCAGCATAAGGACTATGTATAAGGTCTATGCTTCAATTCAGTCCCCAAAATAAATCTTAAATGATGCTTAGTCTCTGCAGGGTGGGAATTTTAACTTTAGTTAAAATGGGCCCCCCTTTTTTTAAGATGATATAGAATTTCATGACATCCTAGAGCTAGCTAGCTTCCTGTCTGGTGGAACGTCCCATTCCCGTCCATGTTTTTTGCTCCTCATTGTACATGCATACTTGAATTCAGTTACACTAAAGCCCCTACATTCACACCACTTTAAAGCCCCTTCACAGAAGTAGAACCATATCAAGGGATGTTCCTGCATGTGCTACTCAGGCCTTTTGTACCCTGCAAAGAAAGCAATATAGAGATGAGCTCAAAAACATACCCACATGGTCAGCCTGCATGAGTGCTGTCCACGACGAGTGGGGAAACAGGGTCAGACTGTCCCTGGTTGTCCCTTTCAAATGAATGGTGTTGCCTTGGAAATGAACTCCGTGCATGTCACTGTGGGTCCCTAGTGCGATCAGATGCCAGGAAACTTTGTCATCATTACACATTGCTAGTCCTGGCAGGTTACCAAACAAGTATCCATTTACAGCTGGAGAAGGAGAAAACAGTCCAGTTAGGAGGACGCACTGTAATTCAGCAAATATTTTACAGGCATGTCTAACAAAGGAACTCTGAGCACATCACTTTAATTTAGTAAAGGGGATATTTCGGAAGCATGGCCCTTAAAATTAAATTAAATGCTTGTCAGATATTCATATAAGCTCCTGTCAAGGTATCCAAGCTTTTAGATTTCATTCCTTGTTTATGAAATAGTATCTCATAATATGTCATATGATAACATCTTATAAAATACTAAACTGTCCCCTTTCATCCAAGCTTTTTAATGAATGGTTCAACCACTAATAGAGACCTATATAAAATGAGGAAAATGCTGCTGTTACACTGGGAGGAAAGATGGCAAGGTAGGAAGTAAACAGGCAAGGTTGTAGTCTTAGCCGACACAGACATCCTTTATCACTTTGATCAAGTCACATAACCTATGCATGATATATAATAATAATAGTAATAACATCTTTTTATTTAATGAGGGTTTGTGGGATTAAACTCTTCAAAGTTTCTAAAACACAATAGATCTTTCTATGAAAGGCACTATATCACAGTTATGAATTAGTATGAGATATTACCTCATGCTGTAAGAATGAAACAGTTCAAAACCTCAAGTTGTGAATTTATAGGAAATATGTTAAAATAGGCATAAGTATTCTAATAACCGAGGTGAGTAGGAAATGCACATGTAATACTTCACACATTTTCCTCCTACCTAACTGACAAAACTGGAATGATTGACTACAACATTTACTTCTTATTAATGTACATATTTTCAGGAAACAGACAAGGAAACAGATTAAGTGATTTTTCCAAGGTCACATAGCAAGTCTGTCAGAGCCTGGAATTGCCCAGGAGACAATCTTAAGGCTTGAATAAAATGCAGTGTATTACCCAAAAGTTCCTCCCTCATGCTGAGATGCACTTGTAGGTAGACCCATTCATTGCAATAGGATGGAGGTACTAGTCAACATGAGGCAAGGCAGGGGTGACCAAATTGTGGCACAGGCAGCCTCTGTGTGTGGCATGTAGCATATTACGGAGGAGCCAGGCAGCATGGCAGCAGATTTTTTTTAATTACATTTTGTGTTCCAGGTGAAATTAGCCAAATCAGTTCCAAATCCTGTTGACTGAGCAGAACCCAATCATTCAAGTCCATGTGACACTACTACCAGCAAGTATCCTGTGTCCCAAATTCTTCAGCCTGGGGCTTCAGATACTCCCAAATCCATGGCAGGCATCCTATTTGCAGGCCCAAGCCTGGAGGTCTTGTGGTTCAGATGTCCCTGAGTGTCTCTTGCCCTTAGCCAACAGGCCAAAGGAACAAGCTAGGGAGAGAGCCCCTATTTCCATAAAGTAAGCGTGTGGCTGAGTTCCTCCCTTTGGGAGGCCAGAGTAGAGTCTTGCGAGGTGTCCTGTCAGCAGTGCACTGGGCAGGTCTACACCCTCTACTACACAATGCCAGCAGATAAGGCAGGAAGCAGAGCAGTAGCATAGAGATGCATCCAGGGCACAGGGGCAGTAGTGACTTCCAGTTGCAACCTGATTGTGACTGTGAGCCTGCCAGCAGTAGCTGCAGTTTTTGTCCTCCCTCCCAACCCCTGCCAAGTCAGCTCCCGGGGCAGTTGCCCCGTTCACCCACCTTAGTTATGCCACTGAGGCAGAGCATCAGGTCAAACAGGGAACACAGCGCAGGAAGCAGGAAGTAGACTAGATGATCAGGAAGCAGAAAGCAAAGGTGCAGATCCGGCAACAGAACAGGATCAGAGCAGCACTCAGGGAGGGTGAAGGGCTAATTTGTGGCATGCCTGCCAAAGAGGCTGGTCTCCACTGAGTTAAGGTATCAGAATTTGGCCCTAGGCCAGACTGTCAATATCTGGCTGCAACCCCCAGAGTACCTCCCACTGAAGGCATTGTAAAAGGCAGAAGAGAATATAACAGAAAGTGGACATGTCTGATAGTCCCCCAACTCATCTTCCTAAATAAGACTGAAATGTCTTAATTGTAGGCACCATCCATCTTTCCATACCATGCATTTTGTTGGATTCCTGGAAATCTTCATCTTCTTTGTTTACTTTTGAGGAGTCCCCAGTAAATACCTCAATATTTCTGTCGAGGTACCAGCTGACATTCTCATCAAAGATAGTGAAGAGCAGATAAAATTCTCTGTCTATCCCTTTCTGCAGTCAAGGAAGAAGCAAAGGCATTAACACAGAAGGTGCCCACGCAATTACAGATGTAAAACGTTTTTCACGTTTTTCCTTTTCTCCCAGACTTTGCAGTGGGAAAATAAACACTCATTAGCAGTGTTGTTTGACCTTCTTCCAACTAGTACCTTATGTCACAAGGAGAAAAAAGTCCTCCCAAAGGAAAATGAAGAGGTCATGATTCTCTGAGCCACACTCATGACCCCAGACTGAGGATCATATTCTACTCTAGTCCCATCACCATGAGACCTGAGTTACATTATTAACCTCCTTACAGCAAGCAAGACCCAAAGTTCCTGATCTGGACCTTAAATGTTATTCAGATACAAATCTGAATAAGTAATTGGCATCAGAATCCAGCATCAATATTAAGTCCAGATACACTGGCCCCTTAGCATGGGGAAGATCATTCCCAGCACTGACCTTCATAGTCTGAGCCAGTTCCACTGCATAAGAAAGAAACAGGCATAAGCAATTGCTATGCTTCATGGTACATATTAAAAACAAGTAGAAATAAACTTAGCATTCTGGGTAGTGCTCCCCTGGGGAGGCACTAATGGCCTCTTCCTGACCTTCAAGGATCAGCTTACACCCTGAGGGATAGAATATTATTACCTTTATCAAAAGGGCCTGCACTGAGCAAGTCAAATCTGCATGTGAAACTCCTCAAAGCTACTCCCCACACATATTCAGTCCGTACAAATGTCAGAGTCAGCACCTGTGTTCCATCATGATTCAAAGTGTTCTTCCTACAAACTAGCAAAGGCCCCACAAGGCCAGAGCTGGTGTCCCGGACTGAATCAGTTCCTGAGTAGTACAGGTAGGTCAGGCATGGTGGATCGCTAGGTGTTGGGCCTATGGTTTCAGGCACTCTCCATTCGTATGTGAAGGTCTCGCCTGGTTTGACATGGGCTCCCAGCTTCTGATACCCTTAAAATACGAAACAAGTAAAATCAGGCCCCAAAATTGCACTTGTAAAACAGTTCCCAGAAAATAAGCAATAACTGCAGATCAGATAGAGTCATCAGTTTCTAAGTACAGGTTCTCCCTTCAAATCAAAGAAGCTCAAATCCTGTGCAGCCCTTATGACTTGCCAGTAAGCTGGGCACACACAGCTCCCACTTACGTTTCCTTACTGGAGCTGTGGCTGCTTAATAACCCCCAACAAATCTGACCCTGATAATTATTTCTTTTTGGCTCTGCCAAAAACATTTATCTTTACTGGGAATGGGTCCTGAGTATGTGTTCTGAGTGCCAACAGCACAATCCAAGCAAATAAGCACAGGCATCAAGAGATTTGTCTTTCTCTTTAGCAATTTAAATGAGACAAAACATGTTACAAAAACTAATCAAAAATATGATCAGATTAAGAAGAGAAAACATTTAAACCCATCCTATAAATGTGTAATATTTCATGTCAATATTTACAAAATATAACAATTGTTGCTATTTCACATTCCAGGTTCATCAGGCGAAGGTATCTCCAGGACTGGCCAATGCTCCAAATGCATCACAATATGCCATTGTGATTACAACATAGAAACAACACTAATGCCACAGCTAGAATTGAGAACCAGAAATGAAGTGGCTCAGATCACAGCCTAGTGTATTAACAATTGTCCCCAAAGATTCAAGAGAACCAATGAACATATGGTGCCAGATACTCACCTTGGTTACTCTGGTGCAAATGGAGACTACTCCTCGGTGGGCATGTCTACACAAGATGTTTACTGCAGAGCTGCCTAAATAGCTCCACAGTAAATGTCTTGCATGAACATGTGTGGCTCTATTATGCCACAGGAAACTAATGAACTCTGCAGCAGGGTACTACTGGTAAATACAAGTACTGTCCTGCGGTGGAGTTTTTTTAATCTGCAGCACGTGTGTAGGCACTGATGTGGCTGGCTGGGGCACCAGGGTGCTTCAGTGCAGGCGCTGCCTGCTGGCTAGCCCCCAACTGGAGCACCCTCGTGACCCAGCTAAACCCTCTACAGCACACTGAGCCAGGTCAGAGCAGCCCCAGGCGGGCAGGCTGATGCCCAGGGCCCCTGCCAGACAGGGCTGCTGCAGTCCTGGGTGCATGTGTAAACACAGTACCCAGAAGCAATAAACTCCAGCACAATATGCACTGGAGTTTATTGCTTTGCATGAAGGATGCGCTGACACGCTGTACTTACAATTAATTAATCAAGTCTGCTGGCGTGTGATAATTACTGCACTCCAGCATCTTGTGTATCAGTGTCCCCACGCTTAAAAATGGTGGCAGGGTGCTTTAAATAAAGCTCGTTGAACAAGCTTTAGTTAAAGTGCCTCTGCTGCCATTTTTAAGTGCCAGGATGCTGATGTATGAGATGCGCCAGGCACTTTAATTACAGTGGCTCTTGAAGCTGCTCTAATTAAAGTGCAGCCCTCCCTCCCCCCCCTCAACTTTGACATAGACAAAGTTATTTTAGAATATATGAGCTGCATGTAAACCTGCTGGCAAAAGTGAAATCCTTGATCCTTGTCAACGTTACAGCTAAAAATTTACCATCTAAGTAGGCCACACCCTCTGACAGCTTGTTGTAGCTCACGCCATGGGCCATAATGCTATAGTTCTTGTCAGCTTTGTTGGCAAAAGTAACTAATACCGTATCTCCCACTTCAGCTTTGATAACTGGACCTTGAAGAGAAAAAAAGGAATGGAGCATCAGGAAAACTGCCAATCACAGAAATATTTCCCCTAAAAAGAAATGCTATCCCAGTACCCAGCTGCAAAAATTCTGTCACTGCAGTAGACGGCACCAATATTTACTGTACCAAGTATTCCAAGGTGCTTTGTAACTTCAGTCAAGTTCTTCCTTCTGGTAAACTCAGCATCAGCATATTCTACATAGTGAACTTTCCAGTACTTCCCTCCTATCCTGTCCTCTCCCCGTGTAAAGAATGTTGCAGAGTTGCTAGAAATTAACACATCAGAATTATTACACAGACAATATTCATTCAGAACACTTCATTCATTTAGGGCAAAATCCTTCTCTAGGAAGAAACAGGATATAAGACTTGGTGGAATATGGGTCTAACCTGGTAGGGCAATACCCTGGATCCATGGTACATGTTGACTTTGTGGAGTCTGACCAAAAATTACTCAATAGAAATGTTCATTATAGAAACCAGAATGGCACTGCAGATCCAAATCCACCTTTTTGTCCTACAGGTTGGTTTCCTACAGGTTTGACTTGTCTGAAACCTTTCACCTTGGCCATTTATGCATTTCAAAAATAAGCCACTGGGCAGTCATCCAACTTAAGTGACCTATACATGAGCAAGACGCCTGCTCTGACACGTGCTAACTAGCACACGTTGGAGCAGACTCAATTAACTGAGTCTGCTACAGCATGCTAATTAGTACACTCCAGCAGCCTCCGCATCACATGTGTTCAGCACCTCTGTGCTTCAAAATGGCGGCGGGGGCACTTTAACTAAAGCTTGTCAAATAAATTATAGTTAAAGCAGCCCCACTGCCATTTTCAAGCACGGGACCCTGAATACATGTGACACTGCAGGGGCTTTTATTAGAGTGGCTCTTGTAGTCGCTTTAATTAAAGCACTCCCCACCCCGGAGCACATATAAAGACCCCTTATAGATTTTGGAATGGGGAAGTATAATAATTCTTAAAAATGAGAGGACAGCATGCCAAGGTACAGTGCATGATTGATTAACACTATGAAAAACTGCAAAGAGATCAAGGAAAATAGTGACAGAATATATTTTTTTGGAAATTTAAGAGGAAGTAAAGGTTGTTTAAGGATTCAGAAAGGATAAGAAGCCAACTTGAAGAAGCATCAAGAAAAGAAAGGAAGTTTATGCAGAGATTGTAAGAAGCCTATCTAAGGAATACACAAGTGAAGATGCTGAAAGAGGAGGGGTGGTATTGAGTTTTTATTTACCTATCTACCTAGAGCATTACTAATACACCTAACATTAAAGAATCAAGGAGTGTCTTTACATGTGCTCTGGGGGTGGGGGGAGGGGGCACTTTAATTAAAGCGCCTGCAGAGTCTTGTGTATTCAGCATCTTGCGCTTCAAAATGGCAGCAGGGGTGCTTTAACTAAAGCTAATTGGATTAACTTTAGCTAAAGTATCCCTGCCACCACTTTGAAGCATGGAGGTGGTGAATACATCAGACATGAAGGCTGCTGGAGCATGCTAATTAGCACGCTCCAGCAGACTCAATTAATAGAGTCTGCTCTGACGCACTGTAATTACAGCATGTCAGACCAGTGTCCCCACATGTCTAGAGGCACCCACAATGTCTAATGAACTGCTGCTTCATTGTACGGCAGAGGAACAGCACTGTTGGAAAAGTCACTTTTTAGATAAGAGGTGCCCTTTCAAATATGGGCAAAATCCAGATTAGATTAGGTACTGGTACTTGATTTTTACCTGTAATGGGCAGATAACTTCATTAACTTCTGCAGGCTAAGAAACACCTACTATATTTCAGCTAGTTACTATTTTAAGGTTGGATAAAGCAACCCTGATAACAAGTTTGTATAGTAGACTTTTGCAGCACAAAGGAGATAGGTACATAGTATTTGCCATAAAGAGGGATGTATTTTACATATTACACATCTAGCAAAATGAGTTCACAAATTTCTACTCACTCTGGTATATTTGATTATATTCTAAGGCCAGGACTCATGTCAGTGTAAGTCAGTGGTTCTCAACCTTTTTAGACTCAAGGTACCCCTTGTTTGATTCAAGGCACCCCTCCATAACTTTTGTGAATTAAGCAGCACTCCATTTCAAAAACTACTGTATTACAGTACTTGCTTTCTTGCAGAGGGGCTGGGCAGTGGGGGCAGGGCAGTGGCCAGGCAGAAACAAGCCTGAGCCTGCACTTATCTCCTCACATCTCATGGCCCCCTTTAAAAGAGGTTGTGGCACCCCAAGGTTTCCTGTCACTGGCTGAGCATCACAGGTGTAGGCATTTACATAGCACTAAGCACAGTGGGGCACTGATCCTGATCAAGGAATGTGGGCAATATCATTATACCAATAATCATAATCATCCACAGAAAAAAAAACGATATCACCATTTTGGCATCAGGTTTTTCAAAATTGCCTGAGAGATTCATTAAAATGAATGAGAATCCAGCATTTGCTGGATGTCTGTGAAAAAATCTCATATCTACTCTCGAAATCAAAAAGTTGAATGAAAGGCTGGGAACCCTACCTGCCAGTGGCATTTAAACCCTGCCCGGTGAACTTGTCATAGCCTTCAGGTCCATAATCCCAGAGCACTTCTTCAGCAGCAATAAAGTATCTTCTTTCTTTACCACTCAGTGAAGGCTGGGAAATATTTTTATTGCAGGTCTGAACATTATACAGGCCCTCCATGCCAGCTGAAGGGAAGACAAAGCCCACAAATAACTCTTATGCCAATGCAAAGTTCAAAATTTCAGTAGTCTCTTTGGAATAAAATTAACATACATTTGTTTTGCTATAAGGAAGTGAACTATGGGGATTGGGAGAACTAGCTTGGATTGTTTGGGCAAATCTCTATATTTAAAGAGTCCGTCAGCTGACTTGGGGCCAGACGCTGCCATGCTTACTTCTTGAGGGGAGCACACTACTGCTGTACAAAGCAATATTGTTGAAATCAGTGGGACTACGTGTGGAGGCAGCTACTGCTTCATATCAATACAGGTGGCAAAATCGGACCCTTAGGGCTCCTACAACGCATCAGAGCAGACTCATTTAATTGGGTCTGCTGGAGAATGGCACTCCAGCCGCCTTCCGCATCACATGTATCAGTGTCCCTGTGCATCCCCGTGCTGAAAACATGGCGGTGGGGTGCTTTGAAATAAAACATGATTGATGATCTTTAGTTCAAAGCACCCCACTGCAATTTTTCAGTATGAGGACACTGATATACGTGATGCACAGGCGCTCTTAATTACCGCAGCTTACTAATTAAAGTGCCCAGCGCTGCACCCCAAAGCACATATAAAAATGCCTTTGGAGCCTTATCCACTGAGAGGCTGAGCACTTCCTGAAAAGACAGGCAGTACTCTGGCTTCAGCATAGTGGAAAGGATGGTCAGTATCTCATATGAGGTGTTCAAACCCTTACTGCCTTTTCCAAAGACCACTGAAGTCAATGAGAGCCTCTGGACCAAAATGTTAGAGTCCAACTTATTTGGAGAAGCGCCTGTCTATCATATAATATTGGCACAGTTCCTTGATTGTGCAACATAGCAGCCGCAAAGTTTTAGCTTGCAAGGATCTCATACTGGCCTGAGAACAGCGCACCTTTTTATCAGGTTTTCTTAAAAGGAAAAGCATGCAATGTTTAAAATTATGTGATTCATTTAAGTTTGAAAAAGACTACGTCTTAAAGAACAGGGCCTACAAATGGCCTGACCCAGAATTTGATACTTACTAAAAGCAACTATTATATTTTATATGTTTCATATATATGAGAAGTGCTGTGTTAGGGCTGCCAACCCATTCTTGTATGAATTATCTTCATGTACACAAGTGGCACACTGAAGTCATTTATACTAGCTGATGATTTGTCCCTATATATTTTTGTCGATGACTAGTCATATGCATGAGATTTATTTGATGAAACAATTCAGAGATATTAATTTATGGACAAGTGTAGGACCCAGCCCTGTCCCTCATGTTAGACATGCCCCTTTATTTCCTTCTTTGGTCTAACACACACACTATAGAATCATTAGTTTTGTATCTGGAAGGATTTTGTAGCTTGGCATCACTGTACCTTGCAAATGGTCATTTACTTGACAGGCTAACAGCCACTTGCCAACGTTCCCTGCAATCATTTCTGCAGTTATGAAGGTAGCTGGAAACAGGTGGATGACATCTGACCTGTGGCCTCTGCTAATGACAGTGTGGCCAAAGAAATAGGTAGAGTGCATATCTATCTCGTTACCCATTCCAAACAAATGCCAGGACACAGATTCACCAGCGCACATCTCCAAGATGGGGAGATTTCCAAAAATGTAACCATTGATAGCTAAAAAGGAAACAAGAAAAAGCAAAAAAAAGTCTGTGAGACAGGAGAGAAATGAGAGTGCTAGGGCGTATCGACACATGTAATTAACGTGAAGCTCCAGAGTTTATTGCTATCAGGCGTGCCATTTGAATGTGTGCCCAGGACCACAGTACGTTGAGCCAGGTCGGAGCAGCCCTGGCCAGCAGGGGGACCCCAGCTCAATGTGCCAAAGAGAAGCTGACTGGGGCGTAAGAGTGCTCCAGTATGGGGCTAATTGGAGCACCCTTGTGCCCCAGGCAGCCAGGACAGCATCTACCCATGTGCTGCTGTGAAGTAAAAAAACTCTACAGCAGGATAGCACTTGTATTTACAAGTACTACTATGCTGCAGATTGAATTAGTCCAGCCTAACAGGGGCACATGTGTAGATGGTGACATTTACTACGAAGCTAATTAATCTACTCTGCAGTAAATGTCTTCAGGAGATGACCTTCTATTGACTCTACTTTAAATAATACAATGGGTCCTGCTCAGGAGAAATGCTCACACTGCCCATGCTGGCTCTGAATCTGAGAAAGGCACTAGTGTATCACTTGATGCTGAAGAGCAGTACTGAAAGGCTGAATGGCTGCTGAAGAAGAGGAGCAGCGTGCAAATACTGCCTCAATAACTGTAGGACAGAAGGAGGAAGAAGGGCTTTATAGTTAAGTCACAGGTCTGGAAAGCAAGTGTCCTGAATGCTACATTTAGCTTTGTGACAGACTTCCTGAGTAATCTTGGCAAAGTCAAGGTTTTATTGACATCTAATGTAGGCCACAAAAACAAATAGCCTGGTTTTGAAATGAATGGGATCTGTGGCCACTCAGCACTTCTGAAACTCAGGCCTTTTATGTAGAAGTTTTAATCTGGATTTAGGTGCCTGATTTTACATACCCAGATTTGAAAATTATTATGTTAATCTCTCTCTGCTTCAGCTTCCCCAACTGCAGACGGGCACTAATACCACTTAATCACATTGCAGGGAGCTATGAAACCAAGGCCCACATTTTTCAAAGTATTTAGGCCCCTAATTCCAGTTGAAATCAATGAGAGTTAGGAGTCTACATACCTTGGCAAATCCGGCTCTAACTTAAACCAGTGCAAACTGCTCTAGCTTCACTGACAGCATGCCAGGTTACTACAGCTGGTCCAAAGCCCTTTGAGAGCTGCAGCTACTTGCCATTTCTTAAAGTGTTTTTAGTTGTGCCTGTTGAAGTGCTTTCCAAAGGGTCACTTTCACCATCCTTCTTAGGAAACTAAGGCAAAATGGATTACATAACCTGCCTTAAACCAAACACAAGGGCAATGGCAGAGTGAGGCCTGGAAGCCAGACCTCCTTCCTCCAAATCCTGTTCACTCCCCATCATGCCATTTTTAAATTTGGTGGGAGGCTCTCCATAAAGTCAGTGGATTAGTACTTTTGCTGTCATTGCTCGCTAAGTCACAAAGAAAGAAGAGGCTGTCAGATATAATAGGGAAACTGGTCTACTAAAATGACAGCAACCGACTTACTACCATATTTACTCACATTTAAGATGACCCTGAATTTAAGAGGACCCCCTAATTACTAGATTGTATGCATGTAAAATTATAAATTTGTTTTAATTTAGCATGTATACAATCTCTTAAATTGATCCTGCCCACCAGTGCTTTCCCTGTGGCAGTAGAAGGGAAAGCAAAAACTGGAGGGGGCAGGAAGCCTGCCCCACACCCCTTGTCCCCTCATTTTTCACTTATCCCTCCCTGTACTGCCCATCCCCCTAAGTGCCTTCTCTTTCCCACCATTTGCCTCTCTCTTCCTTACCTTTGCAGCTGTGAGGGATGGAGCACCCAACCAGGCCAGGCAGTAGTAGCAGCTCCAGCTTCAGCCTCTGCCCAGCTGGGATCAGAGCTGGAGCTGCAACAGCTCCCCCTCCTCTCTTCGTGCCCCTTCTCCTGCTGTGTGCCTCTTTTCCTGTGCTCTTCTTGCACCTTCCATGGACACCTTCCCTGAGCTCCTCTTACTCTGTGCTCCACTCCCCCTCTGCCCTACATGTCCCTTTCCCCGTGCCCCTTCTCTGCACTTCGCTCATTCCATGTGTCCCTTCACCTTTGCCCCCCACCTCTTCCCCCATGCTTTCCCATGTATTTTATGCCCTTTCCCCTGAGCTCCCCCCTGCATTGCACATCCCTTCCACAAGTTTCCCCTGCTCTGCAGATCCCTATCCCCACGCTCCCCTTCTGCACTGCATACTCCCTTCTGCACTGCATGCCCTTTCTGTGTGTGTGGTCCCCTCCTCCCCCACACACACACCGCTTGCCCTTTCCCTGCATGGGGGGAGCATGGGGAAGGTGCACATGGTGCCTCTCTTCTCTTGTGCCATTTTCTTGTGCTCCACATGTCCTTTTCCACGTGCCCCTTTACTCTGAGCATCATTTCCCCTATAATCCCCCCACAGCCCTTTCCTCAAGCTCCTCCTACACCACAAGCCCCTTCCCCACACCCCTTACTGGCCACGTGAGCCGCAGCAGCTGCTTGCCTGGCCTGTACTTGGTTCTAAGATAAGAGATTTCCCCCTCGTGCTGACTGGGAGGAAAAGCTCCTTTTATATTCAAGTAAATATGGTATTGCGTAACAGGGTTCATTAGGTAGTGGCTCCTCACCATGCATTTTGTTGCTGTGTATGAATCCTTCATCCTCTTTATCAACCATGGTTGGCTCCAAACAGAATGTGTTTATATTCTCATCAAGGTACCAGCTGAGATTTTCATCTACAGCGCTAAACATCAAGGCAAAGGTTTTAGAAGCATCAGTCCTTTGCATTGTGGAGTCATCTAATGTTCCTAAACAGCAAACAAAGAGGAAAGGGCTAAAAAAGTCAAATCACAGATAAATAGGGATCCTGGTTTTCTCTGATTTCAAGAAATCCCCAATTTTCGGTTTTAAAAAACTAACCCAAAATCCACATTTTTCCGTGATTAAAATGAAACACCACTGATATATATATATAGCTCACCACTAATATATATATCTGCATATTAGTGGTGTTTCATTTTAATCATGGAAAAATGTGGATTTTGGGTTACTTTCTTAAAGCTGAAAGTTGGGGATTTTTTTAGCAGAGAAAACCAGCATCCCTTCAGATAACTACATTTAAAAGTGTACCCCCTTGCAGTGAGTTAGAATGCATTTATGAAATACATTGCTAAGCTACATAACATTTAGAAACCTAATGTAATCCAATTATTTGAATTCCATTTAGGGATGTTAATTTAGCTTCACATATGTTAGAGGACTGGAAGATCCCAAAAATCTCCTTTGCAGAATAAGTCTAAAGTATTCCAACAATGCAAGCTTAGATGTGAAGCCAGATTAGATTTTTTCCATGGTGAAGACCCCCTCTCTCTCAGGAAATACAGACTTGCCTGAAGCAGGAATGCAAAAGACATGGGCCCTATCATTACCCCAGATGCACAACACCTTCCCATGCACTGAAGATCAACTACCTTTCCCATATAAATACATATCCCACTTAAACCTGGATAAGACGAACATTAAGGTTTCAGACTAAAGCACTCAAGAATGTGAGAGCCAATGTTAAATTTCTCTGACCAACTTTAATCTCAGCCCCGATGTCTGACAGTCTTCCATGACACAATCACATGTTGTGTCTCCACAAAGCCACCATGATCCAGGTCCATGTATAGACTTGATAGAACTCCATGGATGGGGCAGCATTTTTATTACTATTTTTTGTTCTTTTTTCATGGCAGGCCCACTTATCATCCAACAGCCTCTGCACACACTGAGACAAGTGTCTAGCTGAAGTACAGGCTGACTGCAAATTACTTTCCTTCAGAGTAAAAGGGATTGTCTCTGAGCCCCAGTCCTCACCATGGAACGACCCTGGGGTGTCCCTGCTGTGTACTTTCCCTTGCTAAGGAGTGACACAATCTGAATCATAGCATTTACATCTGCAAACACAAATGACTCCTGAAAAGCCAAGTCCAGTAGATGGGTGTTATCAGTGTTTTTAACTCAGTACCTTTTTTACAAATCAGCAGCGGCCCAATTAAACCAGTGCTTATATCTCTAGGTGTATCAATGTGAGAATGATAAATCCATGTCAAGCACGCTGGGTCTGCTGAGGTGGGGGCATAATCGTTCTTCACTCGCCACGTATATGTGTAATTTCTACCAGGCACGACGAAATCATCCTCTTTGCTTTTGCCGCCTGTTCCATCTGGGTAGAGAGCTCCTAACAGGGAAAAGGAAATGGCAGTTTTTAGCTCCTGGACATTCTGCTTTTCTTACACACATTCATCATTCTTTCTGTTTATTATGTTTCTGAAAAATAACCTGTAAGTGTTACACGCAAAGACAAATAACAGTTCTGAAAAGATGCTGCATCCATGGGCTAGTAATGCTGTTGTAATTACCCAGTCTAATTTTGAGAGGTTTCCTCTACAGATGAGAGTAAAAGATTAGGGGATAAAAGAAAAATATAAAAAACTGACAAAGCAGAGGAACACTCCCGGCTTTCATACATGCTAGTAGCTGTGCCTGCAGCCATTAGAAAAATGTGCATGAGTTCCCTGAAATGGCTTACTTTAATTTGCTATGGAGAACAGGGACATTTGCCAAAGCTCCAGAACTGAGTTTATTATTCCAACAATTCCAAAGCTGGAGGCTGGAAAAAGCACATCTCTACTGGAGTTTATGAAAAAGGTTAAAAAATTTCAGCCATCAATCTGTTTCCGGGCCCACCTCTTCAACTGTCTTTCTTCCCTTCACTGTCATAACTTTATCCGGAAATCAATGGAGATACGCACAGCTGAAAGTCTGGCTCAGAACACACACTCCTTTAAGCAGTTAAATTAAATGACTAAAATCTTGGGATGAAACCCCCAATCTTCCACCGAATAACAAGACTAGCACAGGCAGCCCTGAATTCCCACACACTAATGAAAGCAAAAATATTGACACACAAAATAAAGGTGCCGGGTTGACTACTAGGGCCCAGAGAAAGCAAATAGTGCTTCCTTTAAGGGACACATGGCAAGGCAACTACAAGTTGAAATTTCTGGGTGTGCTATACAGGAAGTCAGACTAGTTAATAGGAACATGTCCACCAATGTGGTGCTAAGGGACACAGCCAAGTAAACATGCATCACCCACATGGCATGGGCCAAGTGCTGAGGAAATGTCAGGTGGTTACTTTTCGAGCATGTACATTCAAGTCTTGAACATGCTTAGTAGAGCAGCACTGGGCATGCCCAGCACTTACTGAAGCTACATTACAGTTGTTCAGCACTTCGTGTACACAGAGAGAAGGTGGGCATGTCTTCAAGGCAGTGAGTCCTAGCACAGTCCAAGATGGGCCTTAACTGCTGTAATTTTCCAAGAGAGTCTTAAAAATCATTGAAAGCATTGATGACTATGGGAGGAAATGCACACAGTGCATGTTAACTTTTCCTTAGGTATTAGGGTTGGATGTATGTGGCTGCGTGCTTCCACAGCACAACATTAAGTCAGTTCTGGAAAAGCCTCATAACGAGCAATGCAAGCATAATCATTTACTCTTAGAAATTTTGCTTGTACAGAAAGCAGCCCGCTGGAATGGTGACTTCCCACATACGCTAGAGGTGAATTTTGCCCTTCTCAAATTTTTGACTGAAGAAGAAAACCAGAAATGAAAGGAAGAACAAGGTTGTATTTCCATGAAAAATGAACAACATAATAAATAGTCCTCAGTTGCTACTGATAATTTTACTAAGGGCTGACCTAAAATTCTTTGAGGTCAGTAAACATCGCCCCACTGACTTCCATGACCCTTGGCCAAGGCCTTTCCTTACAGTAGTCACTAAACCAAAGGAAGGGTTGGGAAGAGGAAAAGAGCATTATGAAAGAGAAAAAAAATGGCTATAACTGTTTCTTACCTTCAGACTCTTTGTCATAGAAGACACCATGTGGATGCATGGAATATGGACGTGAACCAAAGTTCTTTAAATGGACAATAAAGATATCCTCTTCTTCAGCCTTCAAGACTGGGCCAAGGAACCCCAGCCAGGAAGCTTTGGGGATCTCCCGTGTGTAAGTACCATCTGTGAACTGCCTGTAGATAGCCTTTTTGTAAATACGGCCTATCCTGATGGCTCCTCTTTTCACGTAAAAACTTGCTTGTCTACAGCATGGAAGGCAAAAGAGTTAAAAGACAGAAATGCTTTGTAATGAACTAAACAAAAGTTGGTGCTTACAATTTATGCAGGTAAAGCTGTTTACTTCAGTGGGACAAGCCATCTAGCACCCTGATCTGACTAAAGGATCCTAGATCCTACCTTGGTATGGACTGCCATGGACCATGCCCTGCCCACTCCTTCCTGTTCTGGGTACGCAGAATGCTGGAAATGAAGCAATGCAGCTGGCTCTCAGCTGCCCTGAGCATGCAGCAATAAGCACACCCAAGACACGGTTCTTAAGAGTGGTGTTCTGGCCTATTTCTAGGGCAGCTACATTGCCTAACTTCAAGGCATAGTGGCCCTGTAGACAGAAGTCTTTCTTCAGTGTTTTCTTTACAGTTTCAGTTCCACTCTATTCTTCCTCTTGTAGAAAGAACAGAAGGGAAAGAGTACCTGGAGGGAAATCCCCAAGTGCCCTGTAGACCCAGAAAAAGGAGAGCAAAGTACAGGAATTAATTCTCAAGTTCTTTAACTCAGGAAATAATTCTGGCCCCAGCTTTAAAAAATTCCATGGACTTTAAGGCCAGAAGGGGATAAACTAAATATATTGAGTTTCCTTAGTCTATAAGACAGTCCATTACACTGACCTCAAATCCTACCTAAAGTTATTTTCTAAACCTCTTCAAGATTTCAAAATCCTTTTCGAAGTATGTACAGTACCCCAATAATAGTTTTATTAATGACAGATACAGGGTTACTGCCACCCCCTTACTGATGCTCCCTAGTTTATACATCCAAAAATAATGTCTGCCTCTTGGCTACAACATCACGGTAGAAGCCAACGTTCAATTGACTCTCTCTCATTTTTAGGGCAACCGCTTTCCAGAATGTAGTTCCTCATCATACTAATGGGATGTACATTCTTTGTTCACAAGTGTCCCAAATAAGCCAACTTTACCAAGCAAGCAAAATCCATCTTTACCACTCCACAAATTCTTACATCAACTACAAATTTTACCAGCAATGATTTTGATCATATTTTCTCCCAGATCAGTGATAAAGACATTGAACTGATAAAAATAATGAACAACTAGGCTTAACATCAAATTCCAAAGAACAACTGGCCACCTTTTTTAGATGGTCTATGGCTTTTTTTCAGGTGTGCCTGCCAATCACCAGTGATTGAACTGAGAATCTGTCCTCATGTAGCTGCTCAGGTGGATATCTCATGGAGATCCCTGCTCCTTCCCCCCATCTGAATGTGCCAACACACTATTTGCAGCTACTGTATCTAGTACCTAAACAGAAGTAGATACCTCTCTCTACAAGTATTGAGTTCCTCTTGGTCCTGTTTCTCTAGGAAACCACAGACTGCTTAGCACACACTGCTTCTGGTTATATTTACTACCTCCTGCTTCTCTTTTCTTCAGTGATGGATCCAGGATTTGGCAAAGGAGGATGTGGGAACAGCAACCTGGGCTGCAGGGAGGGCTGCAGCCGTCACTCCCAGCCTCTCTCCTCCACCCACTGGTGCAGGGGAACTTTTAAAAGTCCAGAAAGCAGGTAAGAATTCCATCCCCTTTTCCCTCCAGCCAGTCATGTCCCCTCCCCAGCTGTCCCACTCCCTCACCCAGCCTTTTGCTGCTATATTCCTCCCTGTCCTGGGCTCAGGGGAAGCTTCAAAGCTGCTTCTACCCACTCCAACTGGGTGCATGGGGACTGGGCTCAGCTGGGAGCATGATAGGACAGTGGCAGAAGCAATGGAGTGGGTGGTGGATTCCCTTATCCTGCTTGGTGTCTCCCCCCTTCCCAGCAGGAGTGGGCAGGGGGAACCTCTCAGCCTCATTGCTGCTGCTGCTGCTGCTGCTGCTGTCGCTGTCCCAGACAAGCCCAGCCCAGCCCAGCCCAGCCCTTGTGCAGCCCAACCAAAGTGGGCACAAGCGGCTCTGAAGCTTCTGCATCCTAGACAGCAGGAAAAGCAGCAACAGCAGAAGGTGGTAAGAGGGAAATGGAGGGGAAGGGACATTCTTCTGAGCATGGAGGACAAAGATGGGGGGGATTCTCACTGGCTGTGGGGACTTTAAAAATATATCCCTGGAGACTCCCACAATGTAGTCCAATCTGAAAGGGGCAGGGGGACAAATGTGCCACTGCACTCCCTCTGGATTCACTCTTGCTTTTCTTACTTGATCACAAAAAGATAATACCTGTCATATTTTCTGTTCTCTCCTGTTCCCTTGATACCAATTTGGACAGATATGTTGTAATGCTACCCAAATCTGGTTGCCTTAGGCTCTTCTGCTACGCAAGTTTATTAGCTGTGTTCCCAGAACTTATTATGGTTGGAGTGTTGTTGTACCCACGATGGTCCAGGAAATATACAAGAAGCAATGAGTTTTGTGATATCTTTTTAAGAACCAGAAATATTAGACAAGTGTTTGGGCTCTTTTTTTAGATCCAAAAAGGGCACTTGGTGCCCAGAAGCTTATCTAATAATTTTCCCAACTGCATAGTTGGTCCAATAAATGACATCACCGAAAAGCCTTGCTTTCTACACCTTGAACATTTGCTCCAGTACAGCCATCAATTTTCACATCATCCACAGGAAGTTTCTGTCTTCAAAAGGGAACAGAATATGGCACTTCCTTTCCCAGTCACAGAAGCTCTCCACCTTTGGTTATTCCTTATCAGCTATGAAAGAGATACAGAAAAAGTTCCTGTGTCCTTCAGAAATCCCCCTGCTAGCCGCTTCTGTTTTGCTGGCAAGCTGAATATTTTAAGCAGTCCTTTTTGGTCTAGACAAGGAACACATCTGTGCTTGTTAGTTTACATTGATTTTGCTCAGTTTACATTAGGATCATAGGAAAGTAGGGGTGGAAGAGCCCTCATAAGGTCATCCAGTCCGGCCCTCTGCTCAAGACATTATCCCTGCCGAAACCATCCCCAACAACTGTCTGTCTAACCTGCTCTTGAAAATTCCCAGGGATGGAGATCACACCACCTCCCCAGGTAGTCTGTTCCAATGCGTAACCACTCTCATAGTTAAAAAGTTCCTCCTAATCTCCAACCTAAATTTCATCTGCTGAAGCTTGAAGCCATTGCTCCTAGTCCTGTCCCCTAAAGCAACAGAGAAAAGTGTACCATCATATTTTATAATTAACCTTCAGGTACCTGAAGATTGTTATTAAATACCCCCTCACTTTTCTCTTCTCCAGACTAAACAGTCCTAGGTCTTTCAGACTCATAAGTCATGTTTCCCAAGCCTCAAATCAGTCTTGTCACTCCCCATTAGACTCTTTCCAATCTGCCCACATTTTTCTTGAAATGTGGGACCCAAAGCAGGACACAGTACTGAAGGTGAGACCTCACCAATGCTGACATAGAGCACAAAAATAACTTCCCTTCATTTGTGAGACATTCCTGATGATGCAACCCGATATGTTACTGGCTTTTTATTTTTATTTTGCAACAAGAGCATACTGTTGGTTCATATTCAGCATAAGGTCTACTCACTGTAACCCCCAGTCCTTCTCTACTGCACAGCAGCCTAGTCAACCATTCTACAGCCAGTATTTATACAGACAATTATTCCATCCTAGGTGCAGGACTTGAAACTTGTTTCTGTTGTATGTCATCTGATTGATTTTGGACTATTTTTCTAGTTTATCTAGGTCATTCTGGATCCTATCCCTAGCTTTCAGAGTGCCTGCAACTCCACCCCAATTCATCTCATTTGCCATTTTGCTAATCATGCACTCAATCCCACTGTCCAAATCATTAGCAAAGATGTTGAACAATATTGGATGCAGGACAAACCCCTGAAGATAAACCCCTGATCTATAATTGCCTGGATCTGCCTTCTTCCCTTTCATATAAATGGGCCCTTTTCCAATATTTGCCCATTTCCATTCATCTGGGATCTCACCTGACCTCCATGAGTCCTTGAAGAGTATAGTCAATGGCTCTGAAATTACCTCAGCCAATTTTTTCAGTACCCTAGGACATATCTCTTCTGGCCCTGCTAACTCAAAAACATCTTTTTCTCTCTAGGCATAGCTTTGAAACTAAATTGTATTAGTTAAGCTTGAGCTAGGTTTCCGCAAATACTCAATTAAACCAGGGTAATATTGTATTTGTTTTGTTTGTTTACCATTATAGATTTCGTATACTTAGCAATAAATAACTTCTATAGTCAAACTGGTGGTAACCGGGTGTATTTTTCCTTCTCTACTTCTCCTTCCCCACTTGCTCTGCAGCAACGCTTCTTTTACCTAAGCCAAAGATCCTTGTGAAGCCCAGAAATACTGTGGTGTCCACTCATCAAGAGGCTACCACTACTAGGACAGTTAGGGCAAAAGATTGGGACATGCTGAGTCTGAGACACATAAGAGAATCAGCTTGTACAAGCTGATTGACCCAGTTTGGCTCAGATGTGCCCTAATGAACTGAATGCTGGCCCACGATGGTGTCAGCTGGACACCCAGCCAGATTCAGAGGTATTCTGTTCATCTGTGTGCTTGTGTCTGACTGCATTTTATTGTTACCTTAATGAACTGATTCCTGGCATATGAGGGTGTCAGCCTGTACATGCTGATCAACCCAACTGGGTCAGGCGTGTCATGTTAATCTGTGTGTGTGTGTGTATTTGACTGATTTGGGTGGCTGGAGGAACCCAGCCGCACCGAAACTGAGTCCTGCAAGGAAGCTCTATTGGGGGTGAGGACTTGCAGAAGGGAGAGATACAGCTCCCTATAGAAACACAAGTAACACAAGCAGCACATTGATAGAATTACAAAGACCCTGGAAATGTATCCCTAATAAATGAGCACACCCCTAAGTGATAGGCAAATCTGGTAACCCTGATGTAATAGAAATGAACCTTATTTTGTTTGCTTTTTTTGTCTTCATTTTTATCACGGCAAAGCATTTTTGGTAATGGTATTCATCTTAGCTATTATGCTGTAGGGTGCAAAACATCCCCTAGAACAAAGAGATTGTAGGCACGTCTACATGTTCATTAATGTGCCATAATTACGGTACATTAAGTTTATTACCTGTAATAACCGGCACTAAGTTAATGTGCTGCAATTGGCGCTACTGTGCAGTAGTGACAGCACATGCTTTTTTGTGACTCTAATTTGCAGTAGACTAATTCTAATGTACGTTAGTGCATTAGCATGGTTTTTCTGCTGTGCTACTGCGCTTCTAGCATCTTTGTAAATGCGCCCATAGAGACCTTAAAGCAAAAAATGGCACCAGCTAGTACAAATACAACATCTTCTCAAAATCTGAAACCAGATTCTTCTCAGTTATAATCTGAATGGCTCTCTGAGCTTATGTAGCTACTTTAAATTATAGTAATCTCCACTGAAAAGTCAATACTTGCTAACAGTGACCAGTTTTTACTATGTTTGGATTACTCTGCAAAGCCAATAATGCAGCATCTTTATTTCACTGAGCAGCTACTATAGGCAAATGTTAAACTTAAATGATTACCACTCTGCTGGGGCCCCACAAGTTAAATGTCATTTTTCTTTTAAAATAAACAAGTTGCAAATTTTTCCCTTAATATATATGCTTGTCTCTCTGGCTGTGCCTACAACTAGCTGCTTCTCCTTAAAATGTCCCAGTCTTCCTGTGACTGGAGGAAACAACAGAAGAAGCACTAATGTAGACAATAGCCCAGACAGCAGTTGATGTTTTAGCCTGTGAGACGTGTAACCTGTTCAGAGCACTTCTGGCTGAGTCAGTGGTTATAATGTCAGAGCCATCAATATAATCATTACCGAGGAGAAAAAATGAGGGGGAACAGTTTTGTGCGATATTTTTTACTGGATCAACTGTATAGTTGGGAGAGATGCTAGAAAGCTATCAGGCATGAAGAGCCTTTCCTTGGGAAAGAAGCGGGGGCGGCGGGGAGGGCAACTGGGAGGAAACCCAGTTGTAAACAATGCCTAAGAACATGCAATGCCAAACAGGGCTGTGATTTTACAAAAATTCAAATGCATTTAACTTACCACGCAGTGACATATTTGAAGAGGGAGGGGAAATTCATAACATCTTAAGGGAAATCTTAATGCACAACTGGTTGAAATAGTATTATAGTAGTTTTGCTCCTATGGTCAAATTCCAACACACTTGGCTTTACTGGGACCAAGATTTGAGCGCTGACATCTAGCTGATGCCATAATGATAATTTATGGTGATGCAATTGGGTCATTTGGCTCCATACTGGTTTAGCTATTACTTAAGCTTCTAGAGTGAATGCATCACTGGATGCATCTATCCATGCAATGAATGTGATTGAATATACTTCGGCTCAATTTGAGTCAGAGTAAACTAATCCCAATGTCATTGTCTACACATGTGTTTAAATGCAGTAATTTACTGCACTGCTGGATACCACTTGTATCAGATGGGACTATGCAGTAGCACAGTAAATTAGTCTACTGTGCCCTAACTGCCATGCACATGTAGACAATGATGTTTTACTGCACAGCATAGTAGTCTGCTGTGCAGTAAAACATCTCATGTAGATGTGCACACTGTCATTTAGCTGGGGCGTGGTCACCAAATAAGTAAATTTTACAGATTGTGTTTGGTGTGGTGGTAACCTCTTTGGCATTGCTGGTTGTAGGTAAGGACAGCCCTTGACCCATATGTTTTACTATGGCGATCTACTGGGATGAAAGTCCCATCCCTTAGGCTAGGGACAGAAGTTACACACAAACCAGTTTAAGTGATCAGAAATTGATTTAAACCTGCAACAGAACAGATGTTCAGTGCATATAACCTGCTTGCAAAATGACCAAAACCAGTTTAAGATTAATCTGGTTCGATGTAGTATCAGACTTAACTGATTTATGTCAAACTGTTTTATGGAACTTCTGTCTCAGATCCCTTCCTGGTTCAAGTTAAATCACAGTCCTCCAATATCCCAGGATGCTTTGCAGCCCTGGGCTATGCCACCTGCTCCAGTGGAGTGGGGACTGGCTTGCCTCTCTTCTTCTTAGTCTGCTTCTTGCCTGCGTTTCTCAGCCCATAGGGACAGGGGTTGCCTCAGCCCCTACGAGTCTCAGGCAATGTCAGGAGCAGAGGGAAATTCTTCTGCTCCTCCACAGCCAGTTTTGCCTTGGCTGCTCTGAGTCTGAGGCAAAACTAATGCAGGGGAGCAGAGGAATTTCCCTCCACTCCCTGAGCTATCCCTGAGACTTGCAGCAGCTAAGGCAAGGGGTTGGGGTTGGGGAAGGAAGGATTCCCCTCAGCTCCCTGGGGCTGGGACCCTGGGCTGGGGTGGGGGGAATCCCCCACAAGACAGGGGCTCCTCAGTGCCCCATGCCGCTGCATGGGCAGGCACCCAGCCTGGAGGATGGCTTCTCCTTCCCTGTTGTGGCAGCTGCTGAAGCAATCTGCAGCTGGGAAGGTGGAACGGGGAAATTCCCCTCGGCTCCCCAAGTCTGCCTGGGCTGGGGAACCCAGGCTGGGGGAAACATCCTGAGGGGGAGGCTCCCCCAAAGTGGGCCAGCACCTGGAGAGGGGGCTTCTTAACCCCCTGTGGGGGGACAGCAGGGGGTTGGGGACAGCTGGCTGGGGGCAATGGCCAGCAGGCTGGGAGATGCACTCCAATGCCCCCCACCTACTGGTCTGAGTCACTGCAGGCTTCCCCCTGCCTTCCCCAATTGAAAACTGAATGTCAGTTCAGTTTGTTATCAGTTCAACCTATGCATCTTAGAGGAAGCTGCCTAGATTGAACTGATTCAGCCTTAGGCTTTTGACTGTCTGTACTTAGCCTTCAAGGCTGACTTAAAGTTAAAGACATTTAAAATGTTTGAGCCAAAACTAATGCAGAATTCACTAGAAGGAACCAGGACTCTTCATAAACAACTCAACCTTACCCTGAGGCTGAGGCAGACTGGGGCAGGTAGAGAAGGAGCAGCCTTCAAGCACCAATGTCTGGGGGTATTTTCTTATGGCAAAGCTTTGATGTCTACACTGGCACTGATGCTCTCTGGCCTCAACTCCCCTTAATGCAAATATCTGGATGCCATTCATGCTCCACTCAGATAATACACTTCTCTCCCCTTGGGGCATCTAACACTTCTGGAAGGGCTCATGGTACCTTCTCCCCTGTGTACCCCAATCCTCTGCAGTCTAAATGTGGCAGCTCTATTATCAGAAGTAGTACATGGGAAAGGACTCTTCCACCCACACATATGTATTGGCCTACTATAGACTTCAAAATTCAGTGCATTTGTATTCATCCATAGGCATGTTGTTCATATTAACTGTAACTTGTGAAATATGGGTCTCACTTAAAATACCCTGAATAGTTAATATCTGTATAATATCTGGAGGCTCCAAACAAAAATTAGGTTCCTATAAAGCTAGGTACTGCACCAATGCATAGTCAGAAAGAGCTCCTGCCTTCACAAGTTTCCAGTCCAAAGAGATAAGTGAGACAAAGGATGGGAGAAAGCATACGGAGGACTGAGGCGGAGATATTATGAAACGCAGGGTCCTGGGCCACGACTATGGTAGCCAGCCCTCCAGGACTGCCCTGTTGTCTCCAGGAATTAGATATAAATGACAGTCATCTGGTAGATAAATGATAGGGCATTCATTAAAATAAATATTAAATGTTGAATCCAATTTATACAGTAATCCAGTGGGTTTTTAAAATGCAGTAGTAATGTGCATTTGCCTTCCTGATGTAAAGTCTACTCAGTACAGTAGATCAATCATTAATGTCAATGTCATGTGATGAAACCTTCCAGAATAGATTCAAATACAGTTGGCAACCCTAGCCATGACGGAGAATCCTAGACAGTACAGTAATACAAACAGAAATACTTTCAGGAATTTTACAAGCAAATTCACCTTGGCCATCAACGACATAGCCAGGAATTGAACCCAGATTTCTCGAGTCCTTGTCATAACCACATGACCATCTTTCCCCCAAAACAACAATGTTACTTCCAAATGTTACACTTCAGGGAAGAGACTATCAAATCAAATCTCAGTAAATCCACAAAACCATGAAAACCTCCCATTAAAACTTACTATTCAAATAAGGTAATTTTTTAGAATATGCCTCTAATAATACAGCCAACAACTCTGATTTATTTACTCACAAGTGACCAAGAATCAGTGATTCTACATTTTTCAGGGTTGTATTGGATAAGAAATCAGATAGTTCCTGAGGGATAGCATTCTTCAAAGGAACCCATCCCTAATTTATATGTATCAGTACTCTTAGAGTCAGTTTCATTTGCAACCTCTTTGTCTTGGTTTTCTCTACAATGAAACTGGAATCATAGGAATGCTTTGAGGATTGATCAAAGTTTGAAGATCAGCAGAAATCTGAGAGGCAAATTCTAAGCTAAGCAAATTGTAGAGCACAGCCCACCCAAAGCAAACAGTTCATTCCCATCTGGAATCCCATTAATCCAAAGGTTTTGTGGAACCAGATTATCCAGCACTGTTGAACTGTTTTAACAATTGATTTATTTGAAATAATTACTAAAAATTAAGGCTTGTATACACAAAGAGTTATTCATGACTAGCCATTTTTGACTAACTACTGCCAATCAGATATTCCTGACTAACTGCGTCTGTGAATGTTCTTATTCCAAATAAGACAGCTTTATCCCAAATCAGTTAAATCCAACATGGGAATACATTAAGATAATTATGAATGAGGGTCTCTTATACTAGAATAATTAGTCTAATTAAACAAGAGATAATAATGAATACCTATTCTTTAACTTCATTGCCTTACTTTAGTCTGAAGTAATTCCCCTATGTAAACAAACCCTTAAGATTTAACATCCTGTAAAAATTAACTTATCACAATTAACAAAGAAAGGGCTTGAAATTCTTAATACAAAAGTTTCCCTACCTCTGTTAATGAAATAGTGTAGACTTGAAAGTAAATAAACTGCTTAGTATGTGGGAACACAAAGGACAAAAGACTGCAAAAATATTACTAAAATTGCATTTTAGATTGCCCTAGTCTTCGCCCTATTAGAGCAAGTCATCTACAAGATCCAAAGAGCCACGCATATCTTCTTCTGGGACTCCAAATGGGAGAAAGTGGTGAGGACCACACTGTACAAAGCAAAATGGTTTGGAGGCAGAGGAATGCCAGATGTCCTGCTATTCCTCTGGACCAAGTACATAAACCAGATTTGCATATTGGCAACAGGGACAGAATCCAAAACACCCTGCTTTGTAAAGTATTTTGCAGGACAACTACTGTGACAGGGGCGGGTGTACACGATGACCAATGTGAGCCCATGGAACATGGAATCCCCATGGTTTTATGAGGTCCTGAAACACTTTGGGGACAAATACAAACTGCATGATGAGGCCCCACTTATGCTGGTGACCCACCACAAGATGCAAGAAGTGTTAAGGGCATGAGACGTCATATTGTCTGTGGAACTACTAACTGGTGACAGCTGCCAAGCCATGTGAGAATGAATCTTCCACAAGGACCTACAGAAGGAGCACAAAGACTTGAACTGGCAGGTAGCCCACTGGGCACTCTTTGTGCAGACACAGAAAAACAGTGCAAGGCAGAGAGGCCCGTCCAACTTCCCCAGGCAAGCCTGTCAGTGGGAGGCATAAAAAAATCAACTGCCTCTTCTGGGACTGCTCATATGCCAGAGAGATGTGAAAGAGAATATGCATACTCCTAGTGGTGACAGGTTTCATAACCATAATGCTGGAGAGTAAGGCTAAGATTCAGACTGACCTCAAGAAATTGGAAGATTGGACCAAAAAAAAATTTCATGAGGTTCAAGAAGGACAAGTGCAAAGTCCTGCATGTAGGATAGAACAATCCCATTCACCAGTACCAGCTAGGGGCTGACTAGTTAGGCAGCAACTCTGCAGAAAAGGACGTGATGGTTACAGTGGACAATAAGCTGAATATAAGCTAACAGCATACTGGTTTGCATTGGTAGGTGTGTTGCCAGCAGGTCAAGGGATGTGATTATTCCCTTCTATCCAGCACACATCTAGCCACATCTGGAGTACTGCATTCAGTTTTGGGCCCCCTCTACAGAAGGAATGTGGACAAATTGGAGGGCAACATAAATGGTTAGGGGGCTGAGGAACATGACATATAGTTTATTAGCTTCATAGTTGTTAGGGTCTGGAAGGGAACTTTGCAGATCATCGAGTGCAGCCCCCCGGCACTTGGGCAGGAAAGACTGCTGGGATCAGATGACCCAAGCAAGATGGGCATCAAGACTTTCCGAAGATTGCCAGGGTGGGTGACTGTACCACCTCTGGCAGGAGCCTGTTCTAAACCCTTGGCACTTGACTTGTGAAGTTTTTATTTATGTCTAGCCTGAAGTGATCCTCAATCAGCTTGTGCCCATTATTTCTTGTCCCCCACAGGGGGCCTTGGTGAACAGATGTTCAGCCCACCCTTGATATACTTATAGGCTGCCACCAAGTCCCCTCTGAGTCTTCTCTTCTCCAGGCTGAACAGTCCCAAGTCTTTCAGCCTTTCCTCATATGACCTGCTCTCTAGGCCTATAATCATGCCCGTGGCCCTCCTTTGGACTCTCTCGGGCTTCTCCACAACCTTCCTCAAATTCAGCGCCCATAACTGGATGCAGTACTCCAGCTGCGGTCTCCCCAAAGCTGAGTAGAGAGGGAGGATGACATCTTTAGTCTTGCTCGAGATGCCTCGGTGGATGCATGCCAGTGTTTGATTAGCTTTGCCAGCTACGGCATTGCATTGGTGCCTCCTGTTCATTTTGTTGTCTATCATGACATCCAGGCCTTGTTCAGATGTGGTGCTAGCAAGCGTAGCACTGCTGAGCCTGTAAGTGTGTTGTGGATTATTTCTCCCCAGATGGAGCACTTTACATTTATCTGTATTGAATGACATCTGATTGAGGTCCACCCACCTCACAAGCCTATCCAGGTCGGCCTGTATTGCCAGCCTGTCTTCAAGCATGACCACGCTCCCCCATAGTTTGGTGTCATCGGCGAACTTTGCCCAAATCCAAAGAGTTGATGAACATGTTGAAAAGCACTGGTCTGAGTACTGACCCGTGAGGGACGCCACTGGTCACCCTCTACCATGATGACCCAGTACTGTCAATCAATACTCTCTGGGTCCTACCATGGAGCCAGTTACCTAGCCAATGGACTGTAAAGTAGTCAAGGCCACATTTTCCTAATGTTTTCATGAGGAGTTCATGGGAGACCAGGTCAAAGGCCTTTTGAAGTGCAGGTATATGACATCAACCTCATTTCCTCCATCCAGGTGGTGAGTAACCTGATCATAGAAGGAAATGAGGTTGATCTGGCATGACCTGCCCATAATAAAGCCATGTTGGCTATCCTTCAAAATACTGCCTTCTCCTATGAGGAGAGGCTGAGAGAACTGGGCTTATTTAGCCTAGATAAGAGAAGACTGAGAGGGGATTTAATACCACCTTCAACTACCTGAAGGGTGGTTCCAAAAAGGACGGAGCTAGACTGTTCTTGGTGGTGGTAGATGACAGAACAAGGAGCGATGTTCTCAGATTGAAGCAAGAAAAGGTCAGGGTAGATAATTAGGAAAAGCTTTCTCACTAGGAGGATAGTAAAATACTGGAACCAGTGACCCAGAGAGGTGGTGGAATCTTCATCCTTGGAGGTTTTTAAGACCAAGTAAGACAAAGCCTTGGCTTGGGTGATCTAGTTAGGGGTGGTCCTGCTTTGAGCAGGGGGTTGGACTAAATGACCCCTTCTATCCCCTAATTTTCTATGATTCTATGATGGATGCATGGGCACATGGGTGTGCGGTGCTGTGTTGCTACACCTATGTTTAATTATAGGTCAGTGTTTTCAAATTTGCTTTTCACTTCTGTGTGTTCAGGGAGAACAGGGTCTGACAGTAAGGATGGGAGGGAAGATGCTTGAGGGAGAAGTTGGGTGAGGACAGAGTGCAAGGGGACTACCTGATCCCACAAATTTATTTTCCCTGATATAGCAGAAGGGGGAGGGTCTAATTCATGACAAACCTCCAATAATTACATTTTATACCTGGAAAAATTAGAACAAATGTATAATTTTCAGTGTATCAAATCTAATTTTTGGGGGGTTGTCTTATAATCAGGGTCATCTTATGGCCAAGCAAAGTAGCAATGATTTCTGAATAATAATAAGCCCCACTTTTGAGTGATTTTTTTAAAAGTCTGAAACACATGAAGTTTATGGGTTTCTAGCCAAATTATTATTTCATTAAATAATAATAATCTTTCAGTTTTGCAAAACTGAAAGACTCCAAGAAATGTAAATAAATTTGCACCTTTTCTCCCACAGCTTTGCTCAGACTTAATCATCAGTCATTCCTCTTCTAACAAGCCAGTCCATTTCTTCAGTTTTGTTCCATAACCATCACACCCATTCTAAAGCAAATGTGTGAAGCACATTTCTACAATTATGAATATGGCATTTTTGGTACTTTTGTAGTAATGACTTGTACATTTGCTCATGTTTTTAAAAATTGTTTTAAAATGTTGTACATTGGCGCATTCTTTTGAAACACAACACACAGGAGGGATGGAAAAATCCTGCCTTGGCCTGGGAATGCCTGGATAGACATATAGGCCCTTTCCATCTCTAACTTGGATGACTGTGACATGCCTCTTCCAACATGGGCTTCTCCACCTGGGCAGAATGCCAGTGACATCCAGCTCTATCTCAATCCTGGTACATTATCCCAACCTGTTCTCTAGAGCAAAGAAAGACCAGAGGAAGGGTCCTTAATTTTCTCCAGGATATTAAAAAAAACAAACAAAAAACAGAATCTCAGAAATGTTCTCCACAGATTATAAAGTCCCTCTGTTCAGCAGCAGAGCAGCTATGCCAAGCCATAGTACTACTCTACAGCAAAGCCTGTTCTTCAAGACTTCCTACCTGGAGCGTAATGAAGGGAGATTGAATCTTACCTCTGCATCAGGAGGTTGAGGTGAGATTCAACAAGGTACTTTAGCATGTGCCTAAATTTAAATCTGAATAATCCCATGGATTTCAAGGGAACTAACTCGCATGATAGTTTTGAGCACCTACTTACATAGCTTCCTAAACTAGAGTTAATGTATATTATACCATCTACTTACTACTTATCCCACTTTTGGATATCATATATACCTGAATCCTGATAAGTCCTCCTTTCCCATCTCTGTCTCACTTGTGGCACAGACATACTCAAGCTCTTTGCTTTTTCATTGTGTTTACCTCTGGTCAAAGGTAGCAGAATTATGATTTTTGCCTTGGGCAAATACAGAAATACCCAGGCCTTTGTGAAGTAAACACTGGCAGTTTTTAAAGCTACAATAAAATAAAATAAAATACACTTTTATTTACTTTTTGAGAATTAAAAAACCTTACTTTCACCCTCCCATATGGTAGGTTCTCCCTACCTTTCCCACACCAATCAATAACAGAAAAAAGTTTATTTTCGAAAACTGAAAATAATAATGATTCAATCCAACTCCCACGCAAGTCCACGGGGGGCTGCTGTCTATTGTCTTAAATGGAGGTTGGATCAGCACTCATGTGCTTATTGCAAAAACATCAGCCAGTGCTGAAAAAAGACCAAGTCTCCTAAAGATACAAACTTAAGACACTTAAACCAGTTATGCTAAACTAGTGATTTGTTGTTTGAGACTATAATAAAGATCTGATTTACCAGAAATATGAGCGACTTACTCGTCTTCTGTGAGGATTTGTCCTGTAATCAAATTTTTCCCAGTCGGTGCATAGTCCCAGTTCTCCTCCACAATCCCAATGTAATAGGTTCTGGTTGCTGCTTCTACTAACACAAACAGCAGAGGGAATTTAAGAGCAAAAATGCAGCTGCTAAGCTTCAGAGGAAACATTTGTAGTTTTAATTGCAACTCAGGCAGCATTCACCAGGCAGCTCACGCTTCCCTCCCTCCGGCTCTCAGCAACTTCTAAATAAGAAAGGGACAAAGCAAAGCTCCTCCTATTCAGCAGTTTGGAGCTGGGATAGGTAGAAAGCCTGGACATGCAGAGCAGGCTGATGGGGGGGTTGCCATGGTGACAGGACTTTTGCCAGTCTTTCAATGAATGTGTAACTGGCTTGTTTGTATTTGCCTTTCAAGTCCAGAAGGCAGTGTTTTTAGAAGTGTGGATGCTTGTTTGTCCCTCCTTTTCCAGCACCGGGAGCGTGTAACATTAGGGCATGGTTGGATGTTGATCCTTTCGCCATCTCTGTCACAACCACAGACACACATATTCCTTTTAATATTTCTGGAGATGTAAGCCATGAGCTGTTTTGCAGAAAACTTTAAAAAAAAAGCAATCAGGCCTCTTCAAAGGTTTCAACTTTGACACCTAGAAAATGGAGGCAGAGAGAGAGGTTGTTTTGCAATTTTATTTTACTTCTAAGTGATAGGGTGCAAAAAGCCCAGGAGCAAGTCTAGGAGAGGGTCAGAAATTGAATACTGCTCCCCCCCAAAAGCAGTCTCCTACTCATCCTCCCACTCCCAGCACCTTCCTACTGGACATAAGAATAACACAAGATTTTCACAAGTATCCAAGGAGCAGGCAGGTATCTAGTGGGATATTCTAAAGCACCTGGCTGTCTAACCCCCTTTCAAATCCATGGGGTTTGGGTGCTAGGACAATTATGAAAATCCCATAAAGCGCCTATCTGTATCTTTAGCAACCTACATCCCTTGGGAAGACCTGATACTAAGTAACTCAAAAGCGCCTATCCCATTGATTTTCATTGGAGACGTGCTCGGGCATCACTCAGTCACTTTTTCCAAACCCTGCTCGCTCTGTCTGACCTCAATCTGCTGTCTTCCCTGGCAGAAGGACAGATTGGATGACTGACAAGGCCTTTTCCAACTCTAATGGCTGTCCTCTGAATCACCAGCAATTATGAAAGCAAGAAAACTTTAGTTCAGTTCACCACGGAAACCTTGAACAGAGCTGGTCTCGGCTGAGCCAGGAAACAGTGCAGAATGCCTTACTGGGTTGGTTTGTGAGTTTCTGCCTTAAATATTCCTCTTTGAAATAGATATATGTAGCTTTAACCTCTTAGCTAAAGTCCTGGAGACCTGGCTAAGTGACAGGAGAGTGAAAGCTAGAACTATGGATGGAGGGGAAAGAAGGGAAGTGCTTCCTTTGGTATCTGTAATTAGTTAGGTCATGCCAATGGACACTGTAGAGCAGCAGTTCCCAACCCTGGGTCGCGATCCAAATGAGGAGGCAATGCCAGTGGTGCTGCACACAAAAGACAAGCCATGCGTGTGCTGGGAGCTCACCTGCCCCCAGGCCACCGCCACCCTCTGCTCCCAGCAATGGGTCACAGAAAAAAAGGGTTGGGAACCACTGCTCTAGAGTCAGTTCCTGTTTATGCCCTGGTCTGGGCCAAAGCAATTGGGAGGGCGATCTCTGCTTGTTACATTGCCTTGCCGGGAGTTATTTTTAGATATCTGGTTGCTGGGATGCATGTATGACCCCTCTCAGATGTTCAAGATCAGACCATTCACACATCTTATTCTTCTCTCAACCAGTCTTGGTTCAATCCTTATAATATGATTAGAGGTTTACCCATGCACAGGACTGTCCCTTAAAACAGTCTTTCCCAACCACTGTACCGCAGCACAAAAGTGTGCCATCAGAAATTCACTCGTGTGTCGCTGAATCGTGCCACAGCAATGAGCTACAATGAGCTACAATCGGTATGAGGATGGGGAATGCCTTCAGAGGTGTGCCACGGAAAAAATGTATTAATGTAAGTGTGCCTTGGGCTCGAAAAGGTTGGGAAACACTGCCTTAAAGTAAGGTTCATTATCTCTATCAATTTACCAATAAATAATAGAAGTGAGGAGTAGCTATTAATATAATGGCAGTGCAAACACATGGCTTAAATCTGAGTGATAAGGAGCACTCAACAAAGCCCCTCTGCTGCCCTTGAATTCTTGCTTATCTCTTCTTATCTCTTCCTCTGCAACCACTTTCCAGCTGGCCTCCAAGCATCTAACTGTATTCTACTTCTGTAGATGCGGCCAGATACCTTCTAAAATGCTGATGCTAGTATTTTGCTCTTCAAATAACCCCCTAAACATGACTAAAAATTAATTGCCGGGGGCATGTCTATTGCCGTAGTGGCATGCTCCCCCATTTTAGCATGCCGCTACGGTGATGTAGTGAGGAAATCTAGCCAATCGCCACACACACGGCGCAATACAGGCAGTTACCGTGCTGTGCTTTAGTACTTCCAAAAGGAAGTACTAGTTAGGTACTAGCACCTAACTCTAGTACTTAACTCCGCTGCTCTAGAGTGTCCATTGACATGACCTGACTAACCAAAAGGAAGTACTAAAGCACAGCAACATGTAGACACACCCAGAAAGAAACAAAAATGGGAGAGGTGGAGATGGGGAAGCTGTCAGAAAGTTAAGCTGAAGTTACTGGTATTTGTTATTTTGGGTTCGAATTCCTTTGAGTGGAGAGGGGTTACCCAAGGCCCGTGAGCTGGATCCAGCCCAATAAGAGGTCCAATCCAGCCCATGAAGGACTGACCAGATATGGAGTATCCGTGCTGCAGAGCTATACTGTGCCAGCCACCGCCTCCACTGTGCTCCCCTCCTCCGAACAGCCTGTTGCTCCTATACATCTGCTCTTCCTTTGCAGCAGGGGTCAGGATACAGCTAGGGTGAGTGCTACAGCTGGTTGCCTTGGGGGAAGCAGAGGCAGAGACTTTCAGCTGCAGCTGCAGCTACAGCTGGGTTGCAAGCTTTGACTTGTTCATGCAAAAGGCTGCTGATCTCTGACTCTAAAGCAGAAGTTTAGAGCTTGCTCTAAAGCCTGCTCTAAAGCAGCGGTTCCCAGTCTCTGACAGATTGCACACCACCCATTTAAAATGATACAACCTTAAGTACCACCAGCAAATTTTTCAGTTTAACTTTAAGTACCACCAGCAATTTTTGGTCGTATAAAGTAATTATAATAAATCTGTTAATGCATACCACTGACAGATTTTCTGCATACCACTGGTGGTACATGTACCGCAGATTGGGAACCGCTGCCTAAAGTTTAGAGCAAGCTGACCAGACAGGCTAGTGAATTCTCCAGCAAAGCCTTACTCACAGGAATTGCCCTTAGACAAGGCATTCCATTGAGGTAAGCTGCACTATATGTTTCAGCTGCAGTTACTCATGAGTTTGGCTGTAACCAATGTTTATAAGGTTTCTTTTCATAAAATAATAAAGGTTGTTGTTACAACTCCTCTCTGCTGGAGTGGTTAAGGAGCAATTGATTTCCTTCCAGTACTTGGCACT
>NW_017729032.1:20849613-20851680 GCF_001723915.1 Gavialis gangeticus | reverse complement strand
GTGGTGAATATGATGGTGGGTGATAGAATGGTGACAGACTCTTCTCAGGGCTGTAGAGGACAGGAGAGGATTGCACCAGGGGAGCTTTATGCTTTAAATTGCACCAAAGAAGATTTAAAGCTTGGTGCTTCAAATTGCACCAAGGAAGATTTATGTTAACACTTAGGAAGAATTTAACTGGGAGAGTGACTGAGCATTGGAAGTTCACCTAGGGAGGCTGCCACTGGAAGTTCTTATTTGCAGGTAAGGCAAACACAGGTAAGACAGGGATTTTCCTGCCTTGAGCTGGGGGGATTGGACTCCTGAGGTCTGTCCTAGCCCTATTTCTCTATGATTCTATGAAATAAATGAACTCAGAGTAATTTCCAATTGCCCGCACTAGTGTCCCCTCCCACCCCCACTTCCCCCGAAGCCAGAGACAGTCAGTCCCACAAGCACCCATGGTATGAGTTTTGCTTGTCCGCAGCTTGAGGGGCAGTTCCTCCCCCCAACCCCTGCACCGATCTTCTTGAAATTTGGCAGGCTTTGTGGCCTCAGTAAGAACTACCACCCCTGCAGTTTTCACCCCACTATGTCAGAACGCCTAGAAGTGACATGAGTTTTGCTTTCAAGAATTTGGGGTCCTGTTCCCCCCCAAACCCCTACACTGATCTTCTTGAAACTTGGCAGGCTTCATCCTCTCTGCAGAGTTTCACCCCTGAAAATTTCATCCAGCTCGGACAAAAAACAACAAAGTTATAGATATTTTATTGTTTCCCCATTAAACCCCATGGCCGGATTTCTTTGGAAGCTCCGAACTGCTTTGGGAAGCCTAACGAGGCCAGCACTTCAACCCAGATGTGCTGCTTTGGACCCCAAAGCGTTTGAAGCTTTTTCAAATCTGAAGCTCTGTCTGAAGCCTTGTGCAGCCCTAGCAGAAAAAAATGAAAAGATGTTTTGCCTTTCCATCTGGGAAATTCTTGTGAACTTCCCCCAGGCATTATGACAGTTGAATTAAACAGGACAGATGTGCCTAAACCTTTCAGCAAACAGAATGAACACTGGCAGCTCAGTGAAATTATTCCTTCTCTTTCAAATCCAACTTTTGTGGAGGTTTGCATATTTGTTTTCAGGTTGTATAACAACAAAAAAAACCCTTCTAAAGCTACATATGATAAACACCAAATACCTGTTGTGAAACAAGCCCTAAAAGGAATTCCCAGAGCTCTGGTATGACTACCTAATGACAGGAACAACTTTTCTTTAGTCACAGCTATTTCCTGGAAAAGTCCAGATTTCATATTCTCACAGAAAAAACAAACCTGTTTCAGTAATTTGATTAAGTTAAGCCACTTTGTAACCTCCAGATTTGACCACTTGTTTTTTCCACTCAGAATTTCACCTCAAAAACATTAGGTATTTTGTTTTAAAAGAATAAGAAATATTAAAATAATTTAGTCTTTTTTTCCTCTCCTGCTTCTAATGCACCCAGCTAGCACAGTTCATATTGAAAGAAAGATGTAACTGTACCACAAATGCAGCTGAGCACTACCCATTCATGCCTCTTAGTGACAGAGATTGTAGAGACACTCCCTTAATAAGACTACAGAAATTGGGAATTGGGGTTAAGTAAGTTAGTCAGAGCCAGACAAAAGGTCTGCAGAGATTGCCTACTACTCCACAAATAAAGTTTATTGTATGCCTATGTTTATTAAATCTGGTAATCACCACACCTCTGTTCTTATTATTTTATATGATAATGGGTGCATGCATCTACATGAGCTATGTACTGGGCAGTTGACTAATTAGCTGTGGAGTAAGTGTCTCTGCATCTACAAGTGCACCCCTATTAGGCTGGAGTAAACTAATTTACTTCACAGCAGGATAGTATTTTTTACTCCACTATCCTGATGTGGAGTAAAAAAAACTCTGCAGCAGTGCATGTGTAGATGCTGCCTGGCTGGCTGGGGCACAAGGGTGCTTCAGCGTGGGAGTTGCTTGCCTGCTAGCTCCACACTGAAGCTCCTGTATGCCCCAGCCAGCCCCTCTGCAGCACATGGGGGGGGGGGGGGAGGGGGGGGGGGCCCC
>NW_017729032.1:20845418-20849603 GCF_001723915.1 Gavialis gangeticus | reverse complement strand
TGGGGGGGGGGGAGGAGAGGGGGGAGGCCCCAGGCTGGCAGGCTGAGCCTCAGGGTCCCCTGCCAGCTGGGGATGCTCTACCTGGGCTCCATGAGCTGCACATGAATAAACTGTGGAGCTTATTGCTCCAGAGTTAAGTGTTCCCAAACACATGTTCAACTGGTGTGCCAGGGAGCAATTAACTCTGGAGCAATAAGCTCCACAGTTTATTCAGGAGCCATAATTGCACATGTGGATGTACCCAGTGTAAAGTTAAGTTGCCCATGGAAGCTGGCGTGGTTATTAAGTGGAAAGGAGCAGTGTCTGTGCTAAGTAGCTTAAGAATCAAAGGGAGGAAGACAGGAAGTTTGAGATCCCAACATTTACAGGTGGGGAACTGAGGCAGGGGAACAGAGATTAAATGGCTTGGTTACACAGAAAGCTATCACACAGTCAGAAATTGAACACTACCTTCTGAATTTCATAACAGCATTTTAACTGTATGACCCTCCTCTTTCCCTCCCTTCCACCCACGTACGCTAACTACAATGACAATCTGTTAAATTAAACATTTCACTCAATTTCTTAACCTTGTTTGAAGACAGGTATTCAGAGCTGTGAGCAAATCTCACAATGTTCAAAGGCCAGATTCACTTTGTAGGTTTGAATACTCACATAAAGCTTGTTTGAATTTCCCCAACTTTGAGTTTACTTAGTTTGGCTGGAAATTTTCACAAAAAGCAGCTTTTCTTACAAGAATTGTACCACTTCTACCTTGAATCCTGGAGCAAAATTCTCCAGGAAAAGGCTTTCTTGAGGTATATGGCTATTCGACACCTAGCCAAAGTTTGCACTATGAAATATTGCTAAGTCCAAGGAATCAGTGTAAAGAAAGTCTCAACGAGTGTAGGAACATATAACCCCAAGAATAATAATGCTTCACTGTTCTCCTATTTCAGAGCACTTGACAAAAGCAGGTGTCATTATTTTCCAGGTGGGGACACTGAGTTACATAGAGGTGACCTGACATGCCAGGTCAATCAGTTGCAGAGTAGAGAACAGAACTGAACTGCTTTGATTTCCTACCCAGAACCCTTGCTGCTGCACAGAGCTCCCCTAGAAACTTGGCTCACTTTGTATTTGAAAATAAGGGGCTGTTTACATTTAGATATTTACAAAACTAATTGTCCAGGGAGAAGTGTGTTGGAACAGAGCTTTTGGCAGCAAACCCCTGTGTGGACAAATTTATTCTGAAATAGCTCTTTAAACACATTTTCAAGGTGCAGATTTGCTTTATATTAAAGATTGAAACACGGAAGACAGCAAAAAAAGGCTCCTCATATTTGAACCAGTGCAAACAGTCACCTTTATTCCAGCACATGATATTGTAGCCTTATGCCAGGACTGTATTTAGATTAGGGATGTAAATAATTAATTAAGTACCCATTTAAACTCCCCTAATGTTATCAGTTAAAAGGTTAATTGATAACATGCATTTACCAGGGACCAGCCGCTGCCTGTAGTCACTGATTCTCCAGGTGGCAGCAGCGGGCTGGGAAAGCCAATCGCTTGCTGCTGCCGCCTGTGGTTTTATAGGGATTTATGGGGCTGCGGTAAGGCTTGCTGTTATTTCCTGCAGCCAGCCCCAGCTCCTAGGTAGTTGTTCATAGGCAACAGGAGCAGGTTGGGAAAGCCCCTTGCCTCCCAGCAAGCACCAAGCTGGGAGGCCAGAGCAGCGCCGGACTCTTCCCCATCATCTGCCCCAAGATGTGTGTGCACTGCTGTTGGCAATGAGCTGGGCTGGGGTTCCACAGACCCTGGTGCAGCTGCTGGCAGCCCCTCTGCCAAGAGCAGTCTGGGGTCCAAAGCTGCAGGGATGGTAGCCCCTGCTGCGGCCACGAAGACTGCCAGCTGTTGAGGAGATAGGTGCAGGGCTTCTGGGTTCTGGGGCCCTGCACCTCTAGCTGATGACAGGCAAAACTCATGACATGGGTGCTTGCACAACTGACTGTGTCTGTCTTGGGGGGGAATTACTGCAGGCCTGGCTGCTAAGCTACTGTGTTACCAGTTACCAATCAACCATTCACTCAGGGACCAGCTCAGTACATAGTTGCTACCTATTGTAACCAGGTAATTATCAACAACACCTACAAAACCACACCCTAAGGAGAGGAAAGAATACAGACAATCAACTGCCTCAAGACAGAGACAGTCAGTCCCACAAGCACCCATGTCATGAGTTTTGCCTGTCAGCAGCTAGAGGTGCAGGGCCCCAGAACCCCTCTGCACCCATCTCTTCAACAGCTGGCAGGCTTCGTGGCTGCAGCAGGGGCTACCATCCCTGCAGCTCTCATCCTGCTGCGCCTTAATGCACACAGTGTCACCCATGTCATGAGTTTTGCCTGTCAGAAGCTTGAGGTAAAGTTCCCCCCAAACCCCTGCATCTATTACCTTGAAACTTGGCAGACTTTGTGGCCTCTCCAGGGGCTACCACCCCTGCAGTTTTCACCCCCACCCCCCGTGTTATAATACCTAGGCATGTCGTGAGTTTTGCTTTCAAGAATTTGGGGTGCAGTTTCTCCCAAACCCCTGCACCAATCCTCTCGAACCTTGGCAGGCTTCATGCTCTCAGCAGAGGTTACCATCTCTGCAACTTTCATCCAAATTAGACAAAAAACAACGAAGTTATAGATATTTAATTGATTCCCCATTATACCCTATGGCTGGATCTCCAAGGCAGCTTCAGAGCCACTTCAGCCGAATCGAAGTGGAAACCCGGTCCGGAGCTCTGGATTGGCTCTCTGGCATCTGAAGCAGCCTGTTCACATCGCTAATTTAGATCACTGTTTTGAGAGTAACTGATTACAGGAGAGAGAACAAGAGGAACTTGAGGCTGGATCTAGTTTCCAGTAAGGAGAAATAAGTTGTGTAATCACTCACCAGAAGAAACTGTAAGTTCAAAACAGGAACTGCATTAAATGGCTTAGGAGCAAAGTGCCTTCAGCCTCAAAAACCTAGTAAAAATTAGAACCAAACCAAGGAATACCTATCCTAATTAAGTGAAGCTCTTCACTTGCTGTGACTCCTTCTACAGTGTTAAAAAGGTTGATCAGTAGAGAGAACTTAAGGTCTGTTCATTTTTATTGTTTTTTCTGTTGTGTTGATTATGGCAGCTCCTCAAAAGTCTTAGAGTTCATCTTTATATCACCACTGTGAGGTAGGGAAGTATTACTATCCCAGTTGTACAAATGAGGAAACTGAGGCCGAGGAGGTAAAGTAGTTTACCCAGGGGTCATACAGAAAAAAATAGTCCAGACATCCTGCATTGGATTCAATCCTTCTAGCACAAAATTGTCCACAATGTCTCTGAATAGCACTCACTTGCCTAGACTGGGAGCCATTTGAAGGTGGAGCTGTCTTCACATATATGTTCTTAATGAGAGCATGTTCTAATGAGCAGGGTCTCTTATATCTGTTGTACCTGAATTTTGCTACCATCTTCTTAAAAGGGAATATCAGATATAGAGTTCTATTAGACATGGGAGAAGTTTCCACATGGGTTTCTACCCAAACAGCATGCCATAGTCACTATAGGCTGAAGACAGCAGATGACATTTTCTCCTTCAGCATAGCTGATTGGATCTACCTGCCAAGACACACTGAGATCCACATACAAGTCTTCCTGATGATACCGGCAGTGAAGGCACTTAGCAATTGCCCATCTGAGTGGTTTAGTTTGTTAGTATATGAGATTATCCAAAAAAACCCAAACAAACCAAAAAACAAAAAAAAGAGGAGTGGTGCAGGAGGACCTAGTATATCCATATATGGACAAAGAATGCACGTTTCTCCTGGGGTGCATATAGACATTCAGGGAGGTTATGTCAAGATGAAAAAGGCCACCTGATCCAAGGTAAGTCAGGATGGGGGTCTAGCAGATGGCTTGCAGGGGGCAGGTAATGTCTGTGGAGGGAGGAATCAGGAGAGAAGGAAGCAGAATCTGCAGGGGGACCAGGCAGGGTCTGCAGGAGGGCTCAGGGGAGCAGGCAGGGTCCACGGGGGTTTGCTGGGATCTGGGAGGGATCAGGGGGCTCACAGGGTCTGTGGGGGGATGAGGACTCTCTTCCCATCACCCCCTAAGACCAGGGACTATTTTTAGCTTCCCCAACCCCCTGCCCCACCCCCCAGATAAACAATGCCCCCATC
>NW_017729032.1:20840600-20845351 GCF_001723915.1 Gavialis gangeticus | reverse complement strand
TGGCACCGGAAGTGGCTTGTGGGATGGGGGGTTTGGTGGGATTGGGGTGGGGTGTGGCTGGTCTGCAGGGGTGAAGCATTGTCCCTCTGGAGCCAGGGAGACTAAAAATAGCACAGTGCTAGGGAGTGGGTAGGGAAAGCACAGCCCCACGGCTGGGGCTGGGGCCAGTGGCTGGACTTTCCCAGCCCTGAAGTTGCACTTGGAACTGTACAGAAGTTCAAGACAGTTGTATCAGTCTAAAAATGTCTGACCCCATCTAGGTGGACTTCAGAAGTAGGGTTAACTTAGATGGGGTTTGCTCTTTTTTTAGACCAATCTAACTATCCTGATCTTCTGTACAGTTTTCATTTAGGTCCACCTAACTACTGTAAGTTCTGTACTTGGGGCAAACCAAGATAGATTGGGTGGCCATTTTGAATATGATCTAACCTCCCGCTAACCTCCCCAGATGCCTGTATCGAACCCTAGTGGAGGAAAAGGCCACCTGAAAGAGAGGCGTCTAAAATTATGTTGACCTATGCAGCATATATTGTAGTTTTTCAACAGCTTCATTGACACCAGACCAAATTCACTATAGGCGTAACTGGGTGTAGTTCTTTTGACTTTAATAGAATTGACTTTTGTACTCCAGTGTAAATGAGACCCACTGGGCTTCAGATCATTACACTGCACCATCTTCTTTCTGGGCAAGTGAGAGTTATGGCAAGAAATTCAGCCTCTGAAGAACGAGCTGCAAATGATTAAAGTAGACAACTGAATAACAGGAATTCAGAACACTGGTCCCCAGGGCAAGCTGCAACTGGTGTGACTCCTTCAATATATTAGGTTGAAGGATTTACTGAAGAGGTTACTGGAGAATATCTCATAGGATTTGCAAGGGTTGGTGTCTTACCATATGGAAAAAGCATGATTTATGCCAGGGGTGGTCAACCTGTTACATGGGTGGTACAAGTGGCACAGGCAGCATCTCTGTAGCACATATAAGATCAGGGAAGGAGCAGGGAGCGGTGGCAGAGAGGACGGGGAGCAAAAAGTAGAGTAGCAAATACAGGAGAAGGGGACTTGAGTGGCAGTTGGGGGAAGGAGGGAGCTAATTTTTTTGACATACCTGCCTAATTTATACCACCTGTGGACTATTGTCAGCATTGGTGAAGTCCTTCATTTATCTAAAGAGCACTGAAATGAAGACCAGTCTCACCACTCGGAGAGAAACTGTTGCTTTTTTAAAAAGGAGCCCCCTTAGCCAGTTGGATTAGAGACCCCCAAACTTAGTATTAAAAAGCAAAAGGCAGAGAGTCAAGGGGTGAAGTGTATGTGCTTTCTCTCCACAAAGGAACAAACCAAGTCCTTTTCCAAATCACCATGTGCTGTCACTTGAATGCTGAGTCCTTAAGCACTATGCAGCCCCCCTGCTTTTATACAGGTATCTATCAAAAGATTTCCCACTTGTGCAATTATTATCACTCAACTCTTACTCTCTGCATCATTTCTTTTCAGGGCTTCTTATGAGATCTGTGCACCCTGAACTCTCCTCATTGCTCATGTATAGGTGTCCTGAGTGACTATATATGAGCAAGAGTGAGAGAACGAGCACAAGCTTGGTGGTTGACCTACTCACACAGCAGCCGAGACACCTGGGCTCTAGTCCTGACACCAATGGCTGCTTAATTCCTGCGAGTGGGAAACCACCTACAGGAAACCATGAGTGTTCCCCTCCTCTCTTCCATCCAACCCTAATTCTGTACAAGACGATGTTTAGAATCCTTTTCTGTGAAGCGGGAGCTATGGATCCAAGTCCTCTTGGACACAAGGGGTAATTGAAACTTGGCCTCACAAATCATAGATGAAAGCTGTTATTGCTGGATAAAGAGGGAGGTCCTTCTCTGGCTGTTCTGTGAATCCCAATTATTTCTCCATATGTAATTGTTCATAGAATTCAATCCAAATTTGCAAATAGCTTTGGAACAACTGAAACTGCATTTTTCAGTGAATATGTTATTTACTGGGGAAAAAAAATTCTCACAGATTATTACTTGAACCTGGTTGTGTATATACCTTAAAAAGTACCTCTTTTTTAAAAAAAGGTATATAATGCTATGGGTGCTGGGTGTATAATGAGTTACAGTCTTTTAGATCTGAAGCATAATTATTACAAAATTGCCATCTTCTTAAAGGAGAAGCCATCAGTATTTTTGTCTGTCCACATGAAATCTCTTTCCTTCAAGCTTTCTGCATAAATACAACACCAAGAAAGCTAGGCTTGAAAAGATGAACTATCCAGCACCTACACCCTTTCCTATAAAGTAATATATTACAGTCCTTATGTGTGCTACAAGCTCCCTCTAATGGCCATTGATGGAGGGTGTTTTTATTGCTGCCATCAAGTCACTTAGGATGAAATGCACCCTGTGAAGAGGACTAGCACCAGGATCTGTGGTATACTGGACAAAGGGCAAAGTTTTTGAAAGACAAGGCCTTTGGTTGTTTTATGCATCTTTTACCTACCTCACTTATAACCCTCTCTCCATTTTAACAACCTTTCATCTGACTTCCTGTCTTTCGGGACTTGTCTTCACCATAGAGTTAACCGAGGTTATAAATAATCTGTTCTTAGTTTGAACCTTGTCCACACACAAGGACTCTTCACAGGAAGGTGGTGGTATTTTTAAATCAAGTTGCCCAGCCTGTCGGGGTGTAGGCTGAAGCTGAGAGTTTTCCAAACTTTAACTATCTATATAACCACCCTGGTCAATTCAAGTGTTAGCTGGGATAACTTGAGAAAAGTTTAACTTACCTTGGCTCAGTTGGGGTGATTTAGCATGGCTCCATCAGCACCAATCTAGGTGACTACTATCAGCTGAGGGCCTGGCTCTCTCTAACTCAGGGGCTCTTGGTTTAGCTGTCAGTTTTGTGTCCTTCCTTCTGGACATCTGACAGACGATGGCCTCCATTTTCAGGCTGAAAAGACTACTGATCTGGGCAACTTAATTGTCTGGAGTCAAACAGGAAATGCTTCTCCAAAAAACCCAAACAAACAAAGCAAAGCAAACAAACAAACAAAAATACCCCAGTAGCCATTTTTGAGAACTTAGCCTGCATCTAAAATTACGATCTCATAAAAAGTGCCTAATAAGCTCCAGAACAGTAGCGATGCTCATGATATATGATGCAATTTTAAAAGCAATGTCATTTAAAAAAGTATATAAACTTGCATGCACCTATTATCTAAAGACTGCAAGTGCTTTGCAAACATTAATTAAACTCATAACACCCTGGTGAGGTAGGCAAGTACTGTTTTATTATCCCCATTTGACACCTGGTAAACTAAGGCAAACATTAAGCTATAAATTTTTCAGAAGTAGCCTCTAATTAGGGTTTCTTTCATGTGCCCCATTTTAGACAACAACCATAAGTGTCTGCATTTGGGCTTCCAAATCTTGAAGCAGCTTTTCAATAGGTTTTTTTTGCCCCCACTTCTTCTAACTACTTCTAAGATGAAGCTCAAACAGTCTTCAAAAGGGTTTATAGGACGTGGGTGCCTATGGTGGCAGTGGACTGGTTTTAGTGCAAGAGGTCTCTTACAGCCCTATTTGCATAAGAAGCACCTAAAATGTAGGGTCAAATTTCCGAAGTGCTTTGTCCAAGATAACATAGTGAAAAGAGTTTGGGGGGGAGGCGAATATTTTTCCTGCAATGTGAAACTTTCTAAACATCCTGTTCTCCACTGGGAAAAAAAGACTTCTTGAAGGTTTCCCCCCTCTCCCTGCCATGAGTAACCAGAAATGGAAGAATTGCAAGTGAGACCCCTCCAAAGAATCCAAAAAGCTGGACATCAGCTGTATAACCACTAAGCTATTAGTCCTCTTGTTTTCAGTGCATGTTCAAGTCCCTGTTTTTTGCAATTCAGAACAGGGATTTGAACCTGTTTCTCCCACAGGTCCAAGTAAGTACCCTGACCAGTTGGTCTGGGTGACTATTTCAGAGTCTCCTTCTGGAACTCTTCTATTTTGTATAAGTAAATATTCATTGACTACAAACAGAGAGATTGATCCTTATGGTCCAGTGGGCTAGCACATGGGAGACCTCAGTTCAACGCTCTACAATGCCACTCCCCAATATCACAAGTAGACCTGATACGCACCAAGAACATGAGGACCCAGGTTCAGCAAAGACTTGAACTTGGGTTTCCCAGAGACTAGGGGAGTGCTCTGACCATAGTTTTTCCTGAAACTAGGAAAAACTGGCTAGTTTCCTCTGCATTTTACTTTTATTTCTTCAGTTCATTTGTGCTCAAATGAATCCCAAAGTTTAAGTGAAACTCACAGGAGGAAAAAACCTATGAAACTATAAAAAACAAAAACTATAAAAAATATAGCATGAATCCTGCAAACCAAAAGCTAAAATCTTTGCATAGCTCTAATATTAACCTTAGGAGTACAAGCTGAACACTAAATAATCTTGCATTACGAACAACATTGGTACAGGACAAAGGTCACCCAGCATTGCAACCTCTGAGAGATTATGAAGCTTGCGCAATGTTGTCTGTGTTCAAAAATGTCTGAGTACTTAAATGAATGTTAGGAACGCAGGGCTGAAAGAGAGCTCATGATGTCCCCTAGTCCAGCCTCCTATTCAAAGAAGCATAGTCCCTGACTAAACCTGAAGGAATCCACAGCACACATACAAGTTGGGGATCTCCCCCCTTGTGAGCACAGAGGCGGAAGGGGATCTTGGAGTCATTATTGACTCCA
>NW_017729032.1:20840100-20840589 GCF_001723915.1 Gavialis gangeticus | reverse complement strand
ACACCTGTCTGGGGTCGTGTGATCCCAGTGTGTGCTCCTACCAGTGATGGGGGCTCAGACTAGATCATCTGTTCAGGTTCCTTCTGATCCCAAACTACTATGAAACTATAAACCATCCCAGCCAAGTGTATGTTCAATCTACTCTTGAAAATTACCAAGGATTGAGATGCCACAACTTCTCTAGGTGGCCTGTTCCAATGCTTTACCACCGGCATAGTCAAAAAGTTCCTCCTAATCTGCAGCCTAAATGTCCTCTGCTGCACCTTGAGGCCTCTGAGAAAAGCATGTCTCCATTCTCTCCATAATTGCCCATCAGATATTTTAAGACTGTTATCAATGCACCCTTACCCCATGCCAGTTGTCTCTTCTCCAGACTAAATAACCCTAGCTCTTTCAGCCTTTCTTCACAGGTCTTGGTTCTTAGGCCCCAAATCATGTTTGCTGCTCTTCTCTGGACTTCTTTCAATCTGTCCATGCTCTTGTTGAAGT
>NW_017729032.1:20831889-20835100 GCF_001723915.1 Gavialis gangeticus | reverse complement strand
GTTCTTAGGCCCCAAATCATGTTTGCTGCTCTTCTCTGGACTTCTTTCAATCTGTCCATGCTCTTGTTGAAGTGTGAGGCCCAAAACTGGACACAGTACTCCAGGTGAGGCCTCACCAGAGCTGAATAGAGTGGAAGATTCACTGCCCTTGATTTGCAAGTGACATTTCTGTTAATAAAACCCAGGATACTGTTTGCTTTCATTTACAATACTGTTGGCTCATATTCAGTTTATGGTCCCAGCCCCCCTCCACAGGGCCACAGCTCCCCCCCTCCTCCCCAGGGCCATAACCCCTCCCCACAGGGCCACATTTATAATCACCTATTTTTCCCATGCTTACCCTTCCTCAACAGGTTACACCTATCCATGACCATACCCCAATCATGTGAACTATCCCACCATGTTTCTGTAATCCCAATTACATCATAATTGTGTGTTTGTAAGCAGACCTCTATTTTTTCCTGTTTGTTCCCTGGGCTTCTTGTATTAGTATAGAACCACCCCAGGTGTCCAGCTGGTTGTCTTGTCTTCTCCCTGAGAGCATTGCCAAGATATCTGCTACAGCATCCACTTACTAACTTTTTATCCAGGTCCCCATGTTCTTTACTTACCTCTGAGCTTTTGTTTCTACCCCCGGTAAACCCAGTTTTGAGATAAAGCCAGTGGAAAAAAATGTACCTAATAACTCTGTAGATAAATACTTGGTTGTGAGTCTCATAAGATGTTCTTTCAGTCAGATATCCAGGTTGTAGCCATATTGGTTTAGAGGAAAAGGCAATCAGGAGCTCCGCTATGAGTCCTGATTGCCTTTTCCTCTAGACCAATATGGCTACAACCTGGATACCTGACACATAGAAGATATCAAATTTTAGCTGATTTTTAAAATTTAAATCTTCACATTTTCCCAAGAAGGAAGCAACAGTGGCCACCTGAAACCTGAGATCCTGCTCCTGCCTTTCTTTCAAGGTAATTTGCATCATCACCAATCCTCACAGGAGGTGAGAGGCTCCATTAAGGGTGTTTGTGCCCAAAAGCTTGCAATTAAAGATTTTTTTTTGCAAAAATCTTGCTGGTCTAATAAAAGATAAATTCAGTCAGAGGCATATCAGGGCAGCTCTGCACTGTGAGCAGCAGCATTGTATGGGATAGCAATAGCTCCTGACAGTGACAGCACAGCCAGCCAGGAGTTGCAGTGGCTGCTGTTTTTGCACATCCCACCTTCCCCCACTCCAGCTGGGCACCAGGGCTTCTGCCCTGGTCACCCCACCCTAGTTATGGTATCGATTTCAACCTCCTCCCTCCCTCCCCCTGTCTTAATCATCATCACTAACACTAGCTTTTACAAATAACCACCAACTGTGCAAACAACTCAAGGTTTCATTGAGATTGCACAGTAGCCAACATACTGTCAACAGATAATATGCGTCTCATTTCTCAAGGTCTGTCTCCTATTTGTAGCCACTTCTCACTACATTTCTAGAGTATTGTCTGAATGAAGAAGAGAATGGATCTAAGAAAAGGAAAGGTATATGAAGGAACAGTATGAAAACAGGAGAGTTAAAAAAGAGAGTAGAATGAAAAAATCCCAGGGTGATTTCTCCATTTAAGTTCACTAATACTGTATTAGCTGATGCCAAGATAAGTATTCACAAGAGACTGTAACAGCTTGTAAAGAGGGTGGAGTGTGTGTTTAAGCCCAGGTCTGAAATAAATTTAATACCATCTATTAGAATTCATGGCGGTGGCAATGCATAGGGGGTGCACAGGGGTGCATGTGCATCCCCTGAGAGCTCTGGTGCACCCCCTGACTATCCTGCTCGCCACTTAGGCAATGGGCAGGGGGCAGGCAGGAGCACCAGTGGCCCCCCCCCCACGAGCGCCAGTCAGGGAGTGGGAATGCCAGATGAAGCGCCGCAGCCACTTCCCGGTCAGCGTGATTGGCCACAGGGGACCACCCCCCCCGCCCCCCAGTCGGTGAGACTGGCCTCCAATCACCAACGGGTCGCTGGGGGGCCATGTGCCCCCCCTGACTAAGGTGGCACCAGTTGCCTATGATTCACATTCAAATACAATTTAAATAAAGTAGTTTGGTGTACTGTGTTGTTTTATTACATATGCTATTGCTGTTTCTGGTAGCACTCACAACATGCTACACACTTTCTAAACAGAAGATGACATCCTTTTGGTGAAGAGTTCATAAGTATTTCCTTATACAGGCAGTCCTCAGACTCATGACACAATTGGTTTCTGAAAACCGCACCTTAAGTTGAAACATTATAATTTGGAACTAATTTTCCCATAGGAAACAATATTATAAATGGGGGATTGGTTCCTGAACCAAGGTCTGATACCCTATTTTCACCCAAAATAACCCAGAATTTTGTACAGTACTCAATCTGTTATATAAAAAAAATAAATGTAGCTATTTTACTTGTCTATATGTAGTTATTTATGTATTTATATTGTAAATAGCAATCACATTTATTTGGAAGGACTTCTTTGAGGTGACTTTGCTGGACTTTTTGAAGGGTTCTTGGTTGGACTTTTTGAAGGTATCTTGGCTGGAGTCTTCGCAGGAGTCTTGGCTGCAGGTTTTCCTGGAGTCTTGCTTGCTTTCTTAAAGAAAATGCGCAAGGACTTTTAGACCGATGTTCTCTTCTTTTGCATGTAAATTTCTCTGTAGCAGCTGTACATGCTGGATATGCCCCTATTCACTGATGCACTGTGTTCAATGTTGAGGTCATTTTCCTCACACAGGGACATGGCAGCTTCCAAATGTTAAAATGCCTCAGCCAACACTTTTGTTGTCAAGACTTTACGAGGAGGAGTCTCTTCAAGAGTGGGTGCATCTTCTTCCTCTGCCACTTTTTGCTGTTCCAATTCAATGAGGTCCTCATTAGTTAATTATTCAGAATGGGATGCCAGCAACTCATCAACATCTTCTGATGCAACGTCTAAGTTGAGTTTTTTGCCCATTTCAACAACATTTTTGGTCACCTATTCAACAGTGTCTGTAAAACCTTGGAAGTCAGACACAAACTTAGGATGCAATTTTCTCCAAACATCATTCAAAATTTTTCATAGATTCATAGATTCATAGATTAAGGGTCGGAAGGGACCTAGTAGATCTTCTAGCCCGACCCCCCGCCAGGGCGGGAGAACAACAAAAACCCCAAAAAGAGAAATGGGACTCAAACGAGTCCAGCTAGGT
>NW_017729032.1:20817614-20830637 GCF_001723915.1 Gavialis gangeticus | reverse complement strand
TGGAGCGGTCCGTCCCGGCTGACTGCTCCTCCCAGCAGATGTCTGGGTAATTAAAATCGCCCATGACCACTACATCCCTTGATTTTAGTGCCTCTGCAAGCTGACCTGAAAATTCCCTGTCCAGCTCCTCCTCTTGGTTGGGGGGTCTGTAATAGCTTCCAAATTTGATTGTTTGACTTCATTCCATGCCTCACCAATGTTCTTAACTGCATGGTAAATGTTGAAGCCCTTCCAGAATTCCTTCAGAGTTGTCCACCTTCCTTCTCAGTTGCCCTGGTGGCCTGGGCAAATGTGCACCTAAGATAGTAGGCCTTGAAGGATGCAATTACCCCCTGGTCTATAGGTTGCAACAACGAGGTGGTGTTGGGGGAGAGAAACACCACTTCGATGTCAGTATGCATGTCATCAGGGATGGTTGGATGACCAGGAACATTGTTGAGGGTTAACAACGCTTTAAATGCAAGATTGTTTTTGCTGCAATAATCCCTGACACTTGGCACAAAATGATGATTAAACCAATCATCAAAAATGTTCTTATTGACCCATACCTTAGGACTGGATTTCTATGTCACTTGGAGAAATGCCTTGGAATGTCCCTTGAAAGCTCTGGGGTTTTCTGATTGGTACACAAGTAAAGGTTTAAGTTTAAAGTCACCTGCAGCTTTGGCACCAAGCAAAAGAGAGAGCCTATGTTTAGCAGCTTTGTACCCTGCCATGGATTTCTCCTCTTTGGCAATGTAGGTTCTCAATGGCATTTTTTCCCAAGAGTCCAGTTTCATCAACATTAAAAACTTGCTGAGCACAATAGCCACTCTCTTCAACGATTTCAGCCAATGTCTCAGGAAAAGCACGAGCTGCCTCTTCATCAGCACTGGCAGCTTGACCTGAGACCTTGAGTTTATGCAAATTGGCCCTGGCTTTAAAATCCATAAACCACACCCTACTTGCAGTAAAAGGCTCAGCATTAGAACTCTCCCCTTGTTGCTCTATGTTTCTTAGAAGAAGAAACATCACTTCCCCCCGATTTATGCTTTTCTGCCATTATTATGGGCAGTTTGGAAAAAGTTTGGAAACCCGAACAGCGCATGGGCAGCTCGGTGAACTTGTTGAAAGTACTGTACTGTACAGTACTGGGACTTATTCTTTATTCAGTACAGGTACAGTACCGTAGTGCTGTAGTGGTAGCGATGAGTGAGCACCAGAGGAGCAGCCAAGCAAATGGCTCCTAGACGAGTGGCACACTGCTAGTCTGGTCACGTGTCTGGAAGGGCATGGAGGGTAGGGGCATGTGCCCCCGGATCTGCCCTGAGTGTAGCCCACCCCTCCCCAACCAGATCAGATCTGGGGGGGGTCACATGTCCCTCCCCCACCCTCCTCCATGCCCTCATGGACAAGCAGCAGGAGCCGCTGGACAGGCTGCGGCTTTTCCTGCAGCCGCCTGGCTCAGCCCCGGCACTACCTGCCTCACCCCAGTGGAAGCAGCCGGGGGACCAGATGGATGAGCTGTGGCTTCTCCTGCAGCTGCCCAGCATAACCCAGGAACTGCCTGTCTTATCCCAGTGGGGGCAACCAGGGGAGCAGCTAGATGAGCTGTGGCTTGATCTGCAGCTTCTCCCACGGTTGTCTGGCGCAGCCCTGGCACTGCCTGCTTTGCCCCGGTGGGGGCAGCCAGGAGAGAAGCTGGACAAGCTGCTGCTTCTCCTGCTACCCATAACCCCTGCTCCCAGAGCCTGATGCAGCCCCAACTGGGCAGCGTTTGCCCCACCCCCTGTTCCAGCCCTAACCCTCCTCTCCCACTGGGGCCCTGATCTGCCCCCGCCATGGCCCTTCCCTTCCCCCTCCCCTTCCACTGACAAACCTGTATCCAGCAGTCAGTGTTGTAAAGTTGAAACCCATGTCGGCACTTTGAAACCCAGGTGTCAATTTGCAAACTTCGTAACTGCAGTTTGTCGTAACTCGAACCATCGTAAGTCAAGGACTGTCTGTAGAGCTATAAAACTATGAGAAATACTAGTTCCCCAGAGGTGCAAGCTGCATACTCTGAATAACATGCATCAGTATATCTTTTATTATTTGATATTTGTCACATTTAATATTTTGAAAAAAGGAATGACAGATTCTTTTTCAGGAAAATTATTTTCCCCACTTGAAGAAAAGTCTGAATATAGAATCATAATAAAAAGAATTGAAAAATAAAATGTGTGTTAGTACCAGCAATGAGATAAATTCCCTTGTCAGTTATACTTAGGGCAATTTGGAATAATGTTTTATATTCTGGTGGAGTCACTATGGTTTTATATCAGTACAAGTAATAACAGAATTTGATCCTTTACACACTAGAACATACTAGTTAGCAAACCATTTCTACATTAATAATGATACACAGCTATTAATAGCATAAATGGAGACTAAAATATGCCCTAAAAACAGAATAGTAGCATAATTATTTAGATATTTAAATCAGACTCTGTATAATACAAGATTATGTTATGACTGATATGGTTTTGATTCTTGTTATAGACTGCACATTTTAATATGGTAAGAAAGAGAGAGAATGAATAAATTTACCTTTTCTCATAATGTGTGCCCTTCTGCATACCTGGAAAATGAATAAAGAGTTTATGGTTTAAAAAAAGGAAAGATAGCAATGATGTAGAATTAATATAACCAGGAGGTATTGATCAGTGGAACACAGAATGCTTTCAATCAATAACACACGGTGACAGACATACCTCCTCAGCTTGGTTACTAGCCAATTCAAAGAAAGTTCAGGGTCTTTCTAAATAACTTAGGATAAATTTTCATTTATTTAGGTCAGAACCATCCCTCCAGGAAGTCTGAAGGGAATCATCATCATCAGACAACGAGTTTAGGCAAACTTCCCATTTCAAGATCTGAAGCATTAGCCACCACTCTCCTGTCTGTGCTCTGTACTCACCTCCACTCCATTTTTTTTAACCTGCACAGCCAGGTAAGTTGTTCTAATTTACTTTTCAGATGCAGATCTTACAGCTGCTGTGAACTGTATGTATGAGAATCTCAACCCCTTGTTTTTAGCACCCTTTCCCTTTGAGCAAGGAGGGCAGGGATGGAAAAACTACTGCAATAAAGCCTGCACAAAGGGGTTCCATCTTCCAACTGGGTCTTTCATTTGTTTTTAAGAAACCTTATAAATGTGACAGATGCTGTATTTCTTTTGGCGGTGAAAAAAATATAGTGATGATACAGATAAAAATGTGTAAATGAAAAATCATAAAAACATCTAGATTTTGATGATGACTGAATCCTAAAGTCATTGAAAATTAACGTTTAAGACAATTTCAGGGCGTTTTTATTATAACCTTCTTCTATTGTGTTCCTAGTGAGTACACTCATTACTATTAAATTGTTAGAACTACTTTATTCATTATTAAAATTGCTGTTTATTTATAATGTGTACTCGATTGTGATTATATTAATAGTAATATTTAAAAAATAAAGGTTAGTACTTTCAACTGCAGGAGCTGGGCTCAGTTCTATTGCAGGACATCCTATTGTCCCATATATGAAACTGGCTGTAGAAAAAGGGTAAATGGAAGAACCTGTCCATTGCTGAGCAGCATTCTTTTGCCTCACGCTTCTGCATTTTAGACCAAATCATTTTAGAGAACGATTCATTTTAGAACTGAAAATTATACTCTCCATCTCTCCCTTATGTTTCATGACAATAACATCTCATTCATTCTCAGTCCACTAATCCTCAAACCCCAACTAGCCTTCTCAACTGATTTCTCAGCAGATTACTGAACTTCTTATACTATAAGAAATAAATAAATCTGAACAAGGACATTGATAACTTGATGCATTAAGCTAAACTACTACTACTAATATGATAATAATCATAATGTAATAATTATGTTTTCCCATAATGTCTATGAGCCCTAGTCATGGACCAGATACCCACTGTGCTAGGTGTTGGGCAAAATTAGAACAAAAAGATGACCCCTGCCTTCAGAGGTTTACAGTTCAAGTATAAACTCTTCCCCTCAATGCCCAGTTGCACATTTTCACCCCTTCCAGTCCCATTCCTCCTTCCCATCACTGATACTGTCCATGGCTGAGCCAGGGTTGCAGGGGCAGATTCTACAGTGGCCGTAACAGGGATGGTAGTAGCGTTCAGGTTCCTCCCGGCCTGGTCTCCCCAGGTGTTCTCTACCAGCCTGGGAGCAGGCTCGGAGAGGGGGAACATAGCTGCTGCCTCCACTGCTGCTGCTCTGGCTGAGCCTGGCTCCCCACACAGTCCAGATGCAATGGGATAAGAGCAGCTCTGGAGCTTCCCTGCCCCCGGGCCAGCCAGGAACAGTGGGGACAGCAGCAGTGGTGCGTTGGAGAGGGAGTGAAGGAGAGATGCTGCTGGGCATATAAAGGGAAAGAAGAGGGAGCAAGGGAGGGGAGACAATTCTTATGTGATTCAGCAGGGATGCAGCCAGCCTTGAAGTGTTGGTTGCTACTCCTGAACCCCCTTTACAGGTGGGAAGCAAAAGAATGCTGCTCAGACATGGACAGATTCTTCTTCTCCAGGTCCTTGTGGAAGATCCTCCCCGACACGTCCTGGCAGCTGTCCCCAGGGAGTAAGTCCATGGGTGACACAATATCTATTTTCCTCACCACCTCCTGTATCTTGCAGTGGTTCATTATTTCATAGATTTCTTAGACATTAGAGCTGGAAGGGACCTCACAAGATCATTGGGTCTGGCCTCACTGGACCCGATGGGGTCACTGGGCCTTTTCCCTGTAGTTTGTACTTGCTACAGAATTGCTCCAAGGTTCTGCAGAATCACAGCAGTTCCCAGGCTGCTAGACTCATGCATGGCAGTATGTGCACTCCCCAAGGTTGTAGCATGTGACTTGCAAAATACTTCATGAAGCAGGCTGTTTTAGACCTTGCCCTGGTTGTCAGCTTGAAGATCTGCCTTGTGTTTTGCCCAGAGGAATAGCAGGACATCTGGTATTCCTTGGCTCCCCCTGTCCGGTCTGTCTTGTACAAGGTTTTTCTTGCCACTTTCTCTCATTTGGAGCCCCAGAAGAAGATATGTATGGACCTCTGGATTCTGTGGATAATTTGCTCTGGCAGAGGCGGGGTGCCAAAGGAGAGGGGGAAGACCAGTGCAGTGTACAGAAGCAGCACTGCTATCAAGAGCATCATGTGCCCCCTCATTGACCGGCACCGTTTGCACCACAGTCCTAGTCTCTGTGACAGAGCTGGCTGATGCAATTGAAGAGCTGCTGGCTGTATCTTTGAAAAAACTTATGGCAATCAAGAAAGATCCTGAATGATTGGAAAAGGGAAAATCTAGTGCCCATCTTCAAGAAAGGGAAGGAGGAGGAACCAGGGAACTACAGACCAGTCAGCCCCACCTCAGTCCCTGGAAAAATCATGGGCCAGGTCCTCAAGGAATCCATTTCTAAGTACTTGGAAGAGAAGGTGATTAGGTACCATCAGCATAGATTCACCAAGGGCAAGTCAGGCCTGACCAACCTGATTGCCTTCTATGATGAGATGACTGGCTCTGTGGATGCGGGAAGAGCGGTAGACATGATATATCTTAACTTCAGCAAGGCTTTTGATACCGTCTCCCACAACATTTTTGCCAACAAGCTAAGGAAGTACAGGTTGGATGAATGGACTGTAAGGTAGATAGAAAACTGACCGGATCATTGGGCTGAGAGGGTAATAAAGCAATGGCTCAATGTCTACTTGGCAGCCAGTATCAAGTGTAGTGTCCCAGGGGTTGGTCCTGGGGCCAGTTTTGTTCAAGATCTTTATCAATGACCTGGAAGATGGAATGGAGTTCACCTTCAGCAAGTTGGCTGATGACACCAACCTTGGGGTGTAGTAAATGTCCTGGAGCATAGGGCTAAGATTCAGAGAGACCTAGACAAATTGGAGGATTGAACCAAAAAAAAGCTCATGAGATTCAATAAGGACAAGTGTATAAAGTCCTGCACTTAGGATGGAACAATTTTATGCACCAGTATAGGCTGGGGCCAATTGGCTAAGCAGCACCTCCGTAGAATAGGACCTGGCAGTTACAGTGGACAAAAAGGTAGATATGAGCCAAGAGTGTGCCCTTGTTGCAAAGAAGACTATGGCATGCTGGGCTGTTAGTAAGGGTGCTGCCAGCAGATTAAGTGATTCTTCTCCTCTGTTTGGCACTGGTGAGGCCACATCTGGAGTACTATGTCCAGTTTTGGGCCCCCCACTACAGAAAGGATGTAGACAATTTGGAGAGAGTCCAGCAGAGAGCAATGAAAATGGTTAGGAGGTTGGGGCCCATGACTTCTGAAGAGAGGCTGAGGGAACTGAGTTTATTTAGTCTGGAGAAGATAAAACTGAGGGGGGATTTAATAGCGGCCTTCAACTATCTGAAGGGTGGTTCCAAAGGGGATGGAGCTAGATTGTTCAGTTGTGGCAGATAACAGAACAAAGGACAATATTCTCAAGTTGAAGAAAGAGAAATGTAGGTTAGATATTAGGAAAAAATCTCTCACGAAGAGGGTAGTGAAGCACTGGAACAGATTACCCAGAAAGACTGTGTAATCTCCATCCTTGGAGGTTTTTAAGACCCAGATAGACAATACCTTGGCTAGGATGATCTACTTGGGGATGGTCCTGCTTTGAGCAGGGGTCGGATTAGATGACCTCCTGAGGTCCCTTCCAACCCTTGTTTTCTATGATTCTATGAAATGTAGCCATACCCACACGAGTACACTACTCAGCCACAGCAGTACACCCTAATCACTGTCTCTCAAGCCTGCCTGCTGTCACCTACAGCCCCACTCTACAAACCCCTATGCTGTTCCCTGTCCTAGTGCTTCACCTTCCCAACACTGTCCCCTGGCACACTGCCTTCTATCCACATACATTTGGAGTCTCATCTCTTCCTTATCTTTCCCTCCCCTCTTGGCTGGCCATTGACCAGTTTAAAGTGTGCTGGGACACTGCTGCACTATGCAGGGGGCAAGTTGGGAGCCAGTGGTGCTCTTGAGCACCTAGCAGTGGGAAAATGTCTTCTAGTCTTCACACAGCTAAGGGACTATGAGGAAGTAATAGAAGAAGCACAAGTAGACTTCTTGTGCCTCCCTGCCTAATGACTATGGAAAATCCTGCCATTTCTTGCACCATCATTAGGGTCCAACAGGCTTGAGCTCAAACACTCAGACTAATAGCTGCCTGTGGAATCAGTGTATATTGTGGACAAAGGCTGGGGCCTTATTCCCAGTGTCCCTTTGCATTATACCATCAGACTGTATTTATAGTCTAGCCCTTTGGCTCCAATATATACAGCTTTATTTTGTGCAGTAAACTTCTGTCTTGACTTTCCTATTTTGTGACACCGCACACAACTTAAAAGGTTGTGGCAGGAAAAAACTGTGCCAGCCTACTGCAAATCAATGTGACCTTGGGGGGCATTGACCAATGAAACAGTGCCTTAAAAAAATCAATGTTGCAGTGTGATACAATCTTTACATTGACTAACCAGGCAGAGTTTGGGGTATTTCCTCATTCTTTGAAGAGAAGCTTCTCTTTGTTTAATGGAATCCATTGCTTGAGAACATATCTGTGCCTCTCAGACTGATACTGGGTAAAAGAAAGATAAAAACATGAAGCCAGTTAAAAATTAACATTGGTGTGTGAAGACGTGAAGCATCAGTAACCATTTTATTCCTGTACATCAAGGTAAGTACATCAAGATATTTTCTTACTTCCCTCAACTTTACAGGATGAAACATATTGACAGTCTTAGTTAAGAACCAAAAAGCTACTGCAGCAGCTTGCCCAAAGTTGTTAGGAGTGGGTTTGGCTGTTGTAGGATTAGCAAAAATGCTTGTGTCTGGTAAGTCATCACTAATTTTTGTATCTCAGTCAGAATCAGCTGTGATTTAAGGAGGTGCAAACCGCATTGACTTTCATGGGAGAAGCACTTACTAAATTTGCTTGTTGATACTTAGGTAGATTTCTTTGGAGATATCAGTGATAGTGGACCAAGTTGAAATCACTGTAGCTCAACGTCAATGGAATTATGTTGCTTTACACCAGCTGAGGAGCTGTTGGTGCGGCTACAAATACAATTAATGTGCATAATTTTTTTGCATAGAAAATTCAGGTGCATTAAACTGTGACCCAGCACACATCTAAATGTGTGGCCATTGAGAACAAATTTGATCCTAACAGGAGTAGTTTAGTCCAGGACTGTTCCTGCCCTGCTCTATGTGCCCCTGAAGCAGTCAGGGGGAGTTCCAGGCTTGCCAGGTGCCAGCACCGCTCTGGCAGGGGGATCAGGTGCTGGTCCTGATCTTTGTAGGGCTCCGAGCCACATGGAGACTGGGACAGCTCTCTCCACCCCATGGGGCCCCCTTCTGCCTAGGTTGACTGGGAGCAATTTGCTCCCAGTCAGTGTCTACATGTGTGCTTCAGCACATTAATTTAATGCACCAATTTGTAGTACCTGTATCTACTGGTATTAGAAAAATGGCACATTAGACTTCCCAGTAATTGCTGCACATGTGTAGACAGTGATGCTTTACTGCATATCAGTCTACTGTGCAGCAGAGTATCTCATGTAAACGCGCCCTGTGTGGAGGATTATACACGTGAATGCTGCACAAGGTTTTTAGAATCCGTCTGATCTGACTTAAAACAAGGGGGTAGATTATGTTTCCTTGTTTGCTTCTGATTGAATAAACAAAACAGTATAGAAAATAGGCAAGGGTTAGCAGACCCAGGAAGGGCATGGGTTAAAATGCAATGCGAGGGCAGGTGAGAAAATGTTAAAATGTTAAAGTACATACACAAAATTGAAAAGGAAATAAGTGAGACTGGAAAATATCTAGTGCTACATCCATTCTGTCCCCTCCACACACATCTTCTGTCAACTGAAAAAAAATTATTCCCTTCAACCTGGGGCTTTTTAAATATCTGCAAAGTGTCCTGCCCAATTTTTTGAGCATTATATAAACAGTTTGCAATGAGAGTGAGACAGGTAGTCCTTTGGTTAAACAACTATTCTAAAGCAGCTAAGAGCTAACTTGCTCTTAAAACTTAATTACTTTTCCTTATGCTTAAAAACATTCACAAAAGTATGGTTTATAATAAGTGTTGTAATTAAAACTCTGTAGCAGCACAGAACAATGCTAATTACTCTTTGTAGAAATGCAGACTCAGAAAAAGACTTCAGTAGTCTCTACTGCCTTTTGGTAATCCAGTGGCTCTTGGCATCCTTTCACTGTCTCCCATGGCATATATTTCCAAGCACCAGTTGCCTTGGTTTAGGGCTGTCAGAGGATACATGGCTCACACTGTTCTGTTTAACAGTTCCCAATGGTGCTGTCCTGCATGGATTTATTTTAAGCCCTTTTTGAACATGGCTATTCTATTTGCCTTTACAACTTTGTGTAGCAACAAGCTCCACAATTATGCCCCAAGTATAACAACCAAGTCAAAACAAACAAAAAACCTCCATGTCTTGTTTGTTTTAAACATGTCTCCTACTAGCTTCAGTGGATACCCCCTAGTTCTTGTTTTCCGGGACATGGTGAATAATAGTTTCCTATTCACTTTGTCCACACCCTTCATGACTTCATAGATCTCTATCACACCCAGTTCAACCTTCTCCTTTACGAAAGGAAGTCCTAGCCCTTTCAGTCTCTTCTATGGCAACTGCTCCATACCTCTGATCATCTTGGTTGCCTTCCTCTGCACTGTTCCCAATTCCATTATATCCTTTTTAAGACATGGAGAGTAGAACTGAATGCAGCATACAAGACATGGGCGCACCATGGATTTATACAGTAGCACAACTGTGGAGGGGAAGAGCTGTTTGGGAAATTTACTGTTGTTGTTGTTGTCATGTATTGTAAGCTGCTTTGAGCCTTTCTGGATAGAGTGGGATATAAATTGAAAATAAAGCAGACTACATTATTATTTAGATGCCCTTCTTAATTATACTCAACATTTTAATTGGCATTTTTGGTCACCACTGTGCACTGAGCTTTGCTTAGGGGTTTTTAACTTTGCTTAGATATCTTCATGTCTTTTTCTAGACTGCCTCTTATGCATGTGATGCCTTCCTTTAACTCATCTCTAAATCTATTTAGCTACTTCCTTCTTATGCCTTCTCATGAACCACCTCTGCGACTGTACCTAGGAGGAGTCAGCCAGTGCACATTGGCTAAGTTGAAAGGTATTTCAAATACACAGCTGAGGATCAGTTGGGAAATAATAATTTAAAAAAAAAATAGCATTACAAAAATGTGCGTAACACTTCTGCCAGGGACTGGATGGCAGTAAGAAGGGCTAGGTTCAGATCTGGGGTTCCACACCAACTTTTCAAATTTAGCTTGAGCTCCCATCGTGGCATGCTTGGAGCCTGGGTAGCTCATCCAGGGGCATTGTGGAGGGTGCAGAGAGAGGGCTCCTGCCACTGTGCACACCTTGGGAGAGGCACAGCGGGCACATGGTCACTGGATATGTGTGTGGGGAGGAGGTGGGCTGCCACTGCGGGCTGGGTTCTGCGTCCCATTGCCACTGCCTCGGGAATGGTGTGATGCCACATGCCTGCTGCGGCTGGTCCCCAGGGCCGGCTCCTAGACAGGCTGCCCAGGCTCTGACCATCCCATGACCTGCCCCAGAGCCTCACTCACCCCAGCCCCTCCTCTGCCCCGCTCCCTCCCTCCCTGTGGGGGTCTCGATCTGCGCCCCCCTCATGCCCCTTCCCCGACTTACCTGCTGTAGTAGGCAGCCGTCTGGCTGCAGTCTTGGCTGCATGCAGGCTCTGTGCCTGTCTGTGTGCACCCCTCCCCACCTGCTGCAGCTGCCCACAGCCCACCCCCAGACTGTCCTGCAGCCCTCTGTGCTACCCCATGCTCGAGGGGGCTAAGCCCCATTAGTCCCGGGCTTCCGCCACCTATGGCTGTGTGCCTGCCTGCCACACATGCACAGTTAAAGTATCTTTTTTCACAGTATATTCGTGGAACTACTAGGATCCATTTGCCAAGATCAATGGTAGTTCTGTGCAGATTCTGTGAAAAATGATACTTTACCCTTGCACATGCCGAGAATTTTCAACAAGAAATCCGCAATTTTCTCAGGGCCCTACTCACATGCCTACAAATTTCACAATTTAGGAGGGAGGGCAGATGAATACAAAATCTGTCCACTTGCCCTTTATAACTGACCACTTTAACCTCAAACTGTATTAGCCAAGACCACAATCAGTAAAAACCATGAGTTGCCCCTCAAACCTGCATATTAATGAAGGCATGCAGATAAAGAATACACAGTTACAGAACATAACTGTCATCACACAGAATATTCTATTTGCTCTCTCCTCCTTATGTTTTGCTTTCTGCATCTCCTGTCACAACATCTGAAAAAGTGAGCTTCATCTCATAAAAAGCTTGTGATATAGCACCCCCCCACACCCACACACACTATATCTTGGTTAGTCTGCAAGATATAAGTCTACTTTGCCTTACATGTAGACCATAGGTAAGGGTTACTTTTGCATACATTATGTATAGAGACCTACCCAAGTCCAGGAGGCAGGAGGCTGATTTTGTGGGCAGATCGCATGGCCTGCCGGCATTTTTGTACCCTGCCCATGCCTCCAGTTGGCCGACGGGCCCTGGTCCCCTGCCCCCCTGTTGCTGATTGGTGGAAAAGGTTGTCTGTCAGTCCTGCCCCTCACTGCTGATTGGGTGAGCGCTGTCCATCATGTGGCCCCACCCCTTGCTGCTGACTGGTGGAGGGGGTGGCACTGCATGACAGGCAGCCTTTTCAGCAAATCAGCAGTGACAGGAGTAGCAGCCATCTTGCGTGCTCCCCTTCATGTTGCCACCCCCACTCTCTCCCTGGCAGCCTGTGTAACTAGGCCACAGCAGCTGCAAGGACTGCTGTTTCCCACTGAGGCGTCAGTCCCTCCTGCCCTGCCCTGGATTTTGCAGACATCACCTGATTTCATGATTTCTGTAAAATTGTGAATTGAGTAGGTCCCTAATTATATATAACACACAAGCCATTTATAGTGGTCATTTCCCCGACCTCCATGCCTCACAGGTTGCTCATCTTACATCAACCTAAATTATGCTCTTCCTCTTACTCTTAGACCTTGTCTTCCTCAGAAACTCTACTCAGTTCAAGCAAATCAGTAACCATCTGCCAACACAATCACACTGGGGCTACATACAGATATTCAGGGAGCTTAGACTGACTTTTTAAAATGGCCATCTGATCAAACTTTGTTCACCTTACATTAGTTAGGTGGATGTGTGTGTGAACTATACAGAAGTTCAGGACAGTTAGATCAGTCTTTAAAAAAGGCTGACCTGATCTAACAACCCCCTTCCCCCATCTTGACTTACCTTAGCTCAGGTGGCTATTTTAACACAATCTAACCTCCCCAGATGTCTGTACACAGCATAATGCGACCTTCCAGTGCTGACAAAGAAAGGTGAGATTTGTATGATGAAGCAGGTCCTGGATTCAAGCAACAATAAGAGGCACTAGCACAAGCTGAGGTTTCTTTTTCTCTACTTGCAGTTTGGACCACTGCAGCTGCATCAGTAAGCAGGCTTTGCTTGCCAGTACCAGAATTAACACCCAGTTTAGACAAAGTCATCAAGGGGAGTCTTCCATGATTAGCAACATGGAAAAGTTTGTCTGTTGTCACTGCGGGAGACAATATGCTTTAGCTTCCACCAGGGAGTACAAGATTCAGAAGATATTTTTCAGTACAGAAGGGGATATTTTGGGGCAGGACATTATTTCAGTTGGAGGGCTGCTTAACAAGTTTTGGTGAGCTGTTGAGGGCTGCAAGGGCAGCTCCACCCCATGACAGGTGCCCTGCCACCTGGTCACCATCTTGGGACTGGAAGTCCCACCCCCTAATCCCTGACCTTTGCCACCAGAAGTATCTCCCATAGCCCCCAGAAGTACTCCTTCTTGGGGATTTGCCATCTTGGAACCAGAAAAAAACCCAAATT
>NW_017729032.1:20812343-20812614 GCF_001723915.1 Gavialis gangeticus | reverse complement strand
TTTGATCTTCTGCCAAGGTTCCCTGGATGAAGAAAAGGTTAGTGTCTCCAGGAGCAATGGTTCCACTATCAAGAAAAAATCTGGATCGCATAGGTGATCTTAAATCCAACTGAAATTGTATACTAAAAAGCAAACAATGACAATAACATATTTTAATTTTACTTAAAAAAATTTTTTTGTCCTAATTTGTGTGTGTTTGTGGTGTATATAGAAGTGATTGCATAATACCTCAAAATGAAGTCTTACTCTTGTATATTGTAGGGGAGTGTAG
>NW_017729032.1:20799411-20807343 GCF_001723915.1 Gavialis gangeticus | reverse complement strand
GGGAAGTGGTGCTGGCCCCTACCCTGGGGGTCTTTAAGAAGAGGCTGGATGCCTACCTGGCTGGACTCATTTGAGTCCCGTTTCTCTTTTTGGGGTTTGTGCAGTGTGTGGAAGGGGAGGGTGGCTGGGGATGAGTGTGGGGTGTGCAGGGAGTTGTGGGTATGTGTGTAGTGGGGGGTGTGCACGTAGCAGTGAGTAGGGGTCCCCCCAGAGGTGCATGGGTGTGTGTGTGAGGGGGTCAGTGTGGGGGGAAAGGTATGTGAGGATGCTGTGTTTGTGAGGTGTGTGATTGTGTGTTGGCAAGAGTGTTGTTGCAGGGTTTGTGGGTATGGGGGGGTGGTGCATGGGACTCCCCTGCATGTGCTGAGCCGGTCAGGACCTGCTCCTGCCCCACAACAGCCCAAATCCTGCATGCCCTGAGGTGCCTCCCCACCACCACCAGCACACCCTGCACCCACTCTGAACTCACCCCTGCAGAGTGGATCAGCCACAAACTGGCACAGCACCGACCCAGCCTGCTCAGCGCCTGCTCCATATCACCCACCCAGGTGCGTCTTGCTGCCCTGTGGACATGCAGCGGGGCTGGAGTGGCTCTGCAGCTGGACTGCCTTTCTAGTCAGCCCAGGCAGTGGCTCCTTCTGCTGCCACCAGCCCCAGCCCTGCAATACCAGTGGGGACCCATGCTGCACATGGGGCAGCCTGGAGGTGGCAGTAATGCAGTGTAGATGTGGGGCAGCCCAGCACAGGCTCCAGATGCCTGCAGCAGGGAACTGCTGGGAGTGGGAGGGGGAGGGATTGCTTTCCCTTTGCACTGAGCAACAGATTTTGTCCAGTGCCACCACTGCTGAGAGCAGGCAAGCCTGGAGCAGGTGTGGGGTGCACGGGATCAGAGCTGTGCAGCGCGGGTCCCTGCCAGTACTGCAGGGCTGGGGCCAGTGGCAGTGGCAGCCAGAAAGAGCCACCTGCCACCTGGGCTGCCTAGAAAAAGCAGTCCAGGTACAGAGCTGCCCCAGCCCCACTGTGTGCCTAGCAGGTGGCAGGACACACCATGGCTGAACTATGCCTAAGCCAGGAGGCCGAGGACCCACCGTGGGCCAGACAAAGACCTGCAGCCCGCAGGCTATATTTTGCCCACCCCTGGGATATATTAACAGAAAAACCCAAGAGCCAGAAAATACAGGAGCACTGTTTTGCACATTACAAACACATTTCTGCAACTTCTCTCTGAGCCGAACAAGCACTTAATATGTCTCAAGCAACTACTGGTATAATCACAGAACTCCATTTTTCCCCTTTAAGTGAACTAAGTGATCATATAAGTGTCAGTTTCCATAGCCTTGCTAATTGAAATCCTCTTCCCTACAAAATAAACTCGCCCAGCACAGGCAGCAACAATGCAAGTTTCAACCAAACCTTGCTTTTATTGTATCTCCTGGTGAAGATGTAACTTGAATTGTAAGAGAATTCTTCAGTCTTCCTGCTTATTCTGTCCTGGATCTCACTGCTGAGACTACCAGGAAGGTTGCCAGTTAATGACAATCATGCTAGTGTTTTCAAAGACATACAGAGTTATTTGCTAGGATCACATATGAATTACCAGGTACTTGCACATAGGACATAGCCTATATGGACATAGCCATTTCACAAAGGACCAAGATTTGTTTGCTATTGACCTGGCCCAGTTTTGAACACAGAATTGGGGTCGGGGGGTTCAATAGCTCTATCTGGTAACACCTTTCTTGGAAAAAACTCTCTTGCTTCAGCACCATTTTGATACATTTTATAAAAATTTCTCACTCACATGAAGTCCTATTCCTCCATGTTTTTAAAGCACAAAGTAACCCAGGCTTTCTTTTCTCATTTCTTTCCTTAGTATTGATCTACCATGTGCACTGGAAAGTGCTCAAAGTGCATTGGGGTCATGCTGTTCCCCCTGGCTATCTGTGCTATCATCTCCAACCTTCTCCTGTACTTCCCCAATGGACAAGTTCTAGAGAGTAACAAGATAACTGATTTGGTCTGGTTTTTCCATGGCATTCTTGGAGCTGGGATCTTGGTAAGAGATACATTTTGTTATTGTTTTAAGTATTCCAGTTTTGAAGCTTATGAAAGCCTCTATTAGTTTAGCAAAGATCAATAGGGCTGTCTTTCACATTTGTGCATAAGCTAATTTATCTGGAGAAGAGGGTATGAAACTTAGCAGTGATATACCAGGAAGATTAAAAAGCATGTACTTGAATAAGAAATATAATTTAATGATGAAAACCTTGACATACCATGAACTTCAAAGTTCTGTATGACAAACAAAAATATTTGGCTTTCCCCCTTTCATAAAGAATAGTAACAGAAACATTCTTTGCTGGCCATAGTGTAGCTTGATGTCTAAATTCAGCAATGGTGACTCTGTAACTTTTCATTTCAATTGATTATTACTTCTTTTGTTGGTTTGAGTCTCAGATGTTTTATGAGGCTTATTAAGGGAAAAACTGGAACTTGTTTGTACATATCATGCCAATGATAATAATAAACAGCAAAAGCAAATATCAACTAGAGCAGAACCACTCAGTCACTGCTAAATTCCAAGTAGCTGCTAAGTTCAGCCATATTCATATCACCCCCTCTTTTTTGTGTTCACTGTTCTAGGAACATCTGTGTGCTTTATGGATAAAGCAAGTATCAAATTCACGCATGAATAGCTAAATAACATTAGCAAATGCGTAAATGCGCTAAAGTGCAGTAACACAGTATGCATCAACGGATAGACACCATGTTAATGTGCATTAGCACATCTGCACGTGCACTGATGTGACTTAGCTATTTACACCTACATTTAATGTGCCTTAATGCACATTAGCACATCCATGTGTAGACACATGCTTAAAGTACCTTAAGCAAAGCTGCATTAAGATTAGGTACACGTAAATATACGCACAGACAGGTCACTTACCTAGCTTCCTTTTCAAGACCAGTCAGCTCTCTGTTCTAGCCTGTTTATTTTTCATGGGACAAACTTGTTCCCACAGAAGCAAAACAGAGAACAAAAAAAAAAATGTATAACAAACAGATACACCAAAACCTATAGCCTTTCTTAGACCCTGAGAGAACAGCTTAGCCGCTGCACTGCTCCCCCAGCACGACAACCTCCCATCTCTCCCCTTTACCTTGTGCCCCTGGAGCTTTTAGGGCTCTTTGTAGCTCCACTATAATCCACTTTTCAGTTGCAGCTGCTGCTAGCTTTCCAGCCAAGCAAGCTGTTAACTGTTGCTTACCTGCAGGCTAAGCTGCAGGCTGAGCACCTTCTTACACACATATTTTTGGAAAAGAAAATATGCTAAATGCATCTAGTTCACTATGAATAATTTGCCTGATCCCTCTGATGATGTACCTCCTACTTTATATACTGTTAATGTACCTTTTACTCATGCTGAGTTTGACTGTATGCAGATGAAACTTAAAGGAAGCTGACAATCGTACAACAGACCCTGGTGGAAAAGTCACACTTCTCAAAGCCCAAGAGGCACTGGGTGCTAATGAAAGGAGGACTGATGCTCAGCATGGCAACCCTGCATCACTCTTATTCAGAAAATGACTTATTTTATGGGTTCTAGATAAGGCTGCCTTGTGGGCAGGGTGGAACATATTAAAAATGTGAGTGGAGGAAGAGTATGTACTGAGTCTTGAAAGAGAGGTGACATCACTAGGAAGAGTTACTGATTTGCAAAACAACGATGTTACATGGATGTGTTTTTTTTTATCACAGAATGTGACAGATGGAACCTGACAAAGAGTAAGAGGAAAAAAACATTGTTGTACTCATTTTCCTGATGAGAACCTGGAGTAGAAAAATATTAAGTGACTTACTCAAATTCACATAGGATGGTGTTTCAAACAGAACAGGGGTGCTTGGGGTGCCTGTCTTTGAGACCAGTGAATTAATCATAAGCACATTCTTCCCATTGAGTGCCCATATTTGACTAACTTCAAACCGGTTCTCCTCTTCCACTCCTATTTTTAAAATTGCAAAAGAAGCAGAACTCTGTTTTGGTTAAAAATCTTAAATTTCTGAACTTGCAAAATAAGGAAATTGAAAAAAAGAAAGAATGACTCAGTTTGTCAATAGTGCTCAGTTCTGCAGACTATGAGTCAATCTGAATGCAGAATGGCACCACTGTGAAAAGCCTGTCTGAGCAACATCAAACCCACAGACTTCATCTCACTGGCACCAGCCTCCTGGCAAATTTTCACTTTAACCTCAAAAGGCAGAGTACTGAAATCGGTCACTGGAGAGAGAGACCAGTGACAAACAAAGTCATGCATATTTGAGCCAAGCAAAACAGCTCAAACCAAGTGTAGACAAAATAACCAGCTCACAGCTTGGGCAGATCTGCAAGGGAAAGGCAGGGTGTAGCAGGAAGTAGGGCAATGGACTCACCAGGTGACAGTGACTTCTCGGTCTGTATCTTGTGACAGGCTGAGCGTGGTTCTAGAGGACAGCACTGAACTCACGGCGCTAGAGGTCAATGTCCTAGTCCAGTGCACATGGTAGATCAATGTCCTAGTCAAATTCCAACAGTTAGTTATACTCTGTTCACATAAATTCTCCGTGGAGGCTCACTTATTAGGCAATTACATTTTTAACTGGGTACATTTACACTTGCCTATTAATGTGCAGCAATAAGCTCTGGAGCCCCCTGGTGCCCCCTGCCCTCTGGAGCTTATTGCTGCCACTCTGAACGTGCACCCAGACTGCAGCACATTGATCTGGGTCAGAGCAGCCTCAGCTGGCAGGGGGTCCCCGGGGTCAGCCTGTCAGCCCAAGGCTGCTTTCCCCAGCTTAGTGTGCTGTGAAGGGGCTGGCTGGTGTATGAAGGTGTTGTGCATTGGGCTAGCCAGCAGGCAGCCCCTGCACTGAAGCACCCTTGTGCTCTGCCAGTCGGTCAGCGTCTACACAAGTGCTGTGCTTAGGAAAAAAAAGCTCCACAGCAGGGTAGTACTTCTATTTACAATTACTAGCCTGCTCCAGAATTTATTAGTTTTGTGTGCCCTTGTAGGGGCATATATGTAGACACTGGGACACTTGCTGTGGAGCTAATTAGTCAGCTCCACAGTAAACATCTTGTGTAGATGCACCCACTGACAGTTAAAACTGCATCTTTCATGTTGTTTAAAACTTAGTTAGTTTAAAAAAAAAGTTAGCAGTCTTTTCATATACAACACCTGACCCCGAGTCTTCCTTTCCTCCATTTGCCAATTTTACAACACCTATTTTATATATTATTTTTAATGCTTCTCTCTCCCATGTTGCTCTGTGGAAGACCTACACAAACAACAGCAGACGGTTGTTCTGAGCATATGGTAGAGTCTTCATTCTGGCTGTTAGATACACACCTGGCGGCTCTTTCATGTTCTTTACACCCCAAACTACAAGCACCAGCCTGTGCTGCCTTTGGAGACTCTGGGCGCATCTACATGAGACACTTACTATGCAGTGGACTAATTAGCTGCACAGTAAACATTCTGTGTCTACATGTGCACCCCTATTAAGTTGGAATAAACTAATTTACTTTGCAGCAGGATAGTCCTTGTAAACACAGGGTGCATCCAGGTATGTGTGGACGTTTGGTTCCCCAGTTACAAGTAGCAGCACTGCACCTTGTGCCGCAGCTACTTGTCCCTGGGGAACATCCATCTTTGGCATGTGGCAAGTTACCCCAGGGACAGTAGGGGAGGCTGGGGCCAGCACTGTGCTAGCCCCAGCAGCCTCACCCGGGATCCTGGGGCCTCCTGGGGCTGCAGCCATGGCAATCCTGCCAAGTGAAGCCTGGCTGGCAGCCACAGCATAGCTCTGGGCAGCCTGGCTGCACTTTTCAGCAGCACATGCTGCCTGAGCGTGGACTGCTTTGCAGGTTTTTTCCACATTTTTTTTGACCCCTGGATATCCAGGGATAAAATATCCCTGCAGAAAAAAAAAAACCCAGAGCAGCACACACTTGGGCAGTGTGCCCTTGCAGTGCGGAGAACACCAGACTGCGCAGTATGTGGTGCTGCAAATGTGTTGGCAGCATTACATACCACATGGCTGCACTCATCTGGATTCACCCACAGGCACTATCCTGTTGCAGAGTTTTTTACTTCTCAGCAGCGTATGGGTAGACACTGTCCCAGCTGGCTGGGGCATGAGGGTGCTTCAGTGTAGGGGCTGCCTGCCAGCTAGACCCACACTGAAGCACCTTCATGCCCCAAGCAGCCCCTCTGCAGCACACTGAGCCAGGGGAAGGAGCCCTGGCTGGAAGACTGACCCCCCAGGGCTCCCTGCCAGCCAGGCCAGTTCTGACCCAGCTCAGTGTGCTGCAGTCCTGAATGCACGTCAACACACGGTGCCTGGGAGCAATAAACTCTGGAGCAATAAATTCAAACATGGGTAAGATATTGTCAAAAGACAATAACTTATACTCAATGTGATGCAGAGGGGCAAGGTGAGGCATGAGGGTGCTACAGTGTGGAGTTAGCCATCAGTCAGCCCCTACACTGTAGTACTCTCATGCCCTGGCCAGCCCCACTCACCATTTATATGTGCATTTTGGCACACTAACTAACTCCTACATAGGGTAGTACTTGTCCTGGATAGTACTATCCTACAGTAGAGTTAATTAATTTACTGCACCCTAATAGGGGTGCCCGTGCAGATGGTGACACTTTACTGTGGAGCTAGTTATTAAACTCAGCAGTAAAGCACACATGTAGATACATCCACAGTGAAGAGTGAGAAGAAGGTTTACATTAAAGCAGCATCAACCTTTGGACCTCACTACACCTGATCTTCAAACTACTGAGAAGTGCAAGGAAATCTCACACAGTAATTCAGTATGTGCTTTTTTGTAGGTTATTTTGCCTGCGTTCATGATGCTGGGGGCATCTGGAGGATGTTGTGCTAATAGATGCGGGGTAAGCAGCAATTTTTGTATTGAAAGACAGTAAAAATGATAATTGAAAACCAGGTTTTCCATGGGCGCTGAACAAATGGAAAGATACAACAATGCACACAAGCACTGAAATGCAGAAATAGGGTTGACATGAAGCATCACTGGACTGAGTTTGCAAGTATCATTTAGCAATCAAGTATGTAGATACATGATAGATACATAGCACCTACCTAAGGTTAAATGAAGGCATTTTACTTTGCTTTAGTAAATCCTTGCTCTCTCTCAAATGCAGGGATTAGAATAATCTCTGACTTTAAAACAGCAGATGTGACAGCTGCCATCTTTGTCAACACAGCAGAGATTGAACCAGATTCCTATCCCTAGAGATGGAAGCCCCTGCTTCTCCAGCTTGAGCTAAAAAACAAAACCTAAAGACAAAGACCACAGACCAGGGGTGGCCAACCAATAGCACATGCCACAAGTGGCATGGGCAGCTGTTATGTGTGGCACAGGAGCCCTAGGCACGAGGAAGAAGGCAAGGGGGCTCAAGCTTCCTCTTATGTGGAGCAGGGCAGGGTTCGTGGGGGGCAAGGGCTGATTGAGAGACAGGATTGAGAGACAGATTGGGGGACAGGATGTCACTGCAGGGAGGAGATCAGATGTCACTGCTAAGAACCAGGTCAACCCACCCCTGGCCCAGCAACCACTGCAGCTCTATATGGGAAGCAAGGAACCAAAGCCTTTACTTACCTCGTCCTGGGCAAGCTTTTTGAGAGAATTATTCTGGCACATGTTCACGAGCAGCCAGCAGGGGAGATTATGCTTAGGGGCAACCAACACGGGTTCATTAGAGGCAGGTCCTGTCAGACCAACCTGGTGGCCTTCTATGACCAGGTCACAAAATCATTAGATGCAGGGGTAGCAGTGGACATAGTCTTTCTGGACTTTAGGAAGGCCTTTGACACTGTCTCTCACCCCATTCTCATTAAAAACCTGGGGACTGTGGCGT
>NW_017729032.1:20793245-20798698 GCF_001723915.1 Gavialis gangeticus | reverse complement strand
TATCAGACCAATTCTGGGTGGGGGTGGCAGTGGGGCTTAACTTGTAGCATACCAGCTGAAAAAGTTTGGCCACCACTGATGTAGCCCCTCTGTCGGGGGCTATATCAGAGACAGAGGGAGACCTGTATCACACACTCCCTAGATACACACAAGATGTGGAAAGACTCCTTTGTGCTCTGTCCCACCCACACCCTGGCTACAGAGAATTTGTCCTCGTTGATTAAAAAGGTTACCCAGGAAACATATTGTATCCCAATTAATTTCCATGCCCTGCTCAGAGTTCACTGTTTCTGATCCGCAGCAGTTGTCATTAGCAAGGATATATTGACATAGTTATGTTTTTCCATGCTAGCTCCTTGGTAGCAGAAGCCTCTAATTAGTGATACTGTGCTATAATGTTCCATCTTTTTGTTCCAGTTAATGTTTAATACTAACCATAATACCCTCTTTACCTATACCAAGTGCTTTACTGAAATTAACTAGTTAAGGATAATACCCAGTTCTCAGGTAGTGCTACCTCAGTGACTGAACATTTTGTACATGAAACCAGGACACAGAGATGAGGGGGCTTGCTCACAGTCAGGAGAGCAGAACAGAACCTGGGTCTCCGGAGGCCCAGGGCAGTGCTGTATCCAATAGGCTGCAGCAACTCTGATTTTACAACACTTTGAACTTCACAGCTACAGCTACAGTATGAGCAGTTGTTGGATGTTTTTGCAGTCCATCATCACCAGACAGACTCTCAGATTCCCTCCCAGTTCCTCACTTCCTCTGTAGACATGCCATCTGGGTTTGCAAAAAAAACCCAGACTCTCAGACTCTCAGACTTCCTTCCAGTTCCTTACTTCCTCTGTAAACATGCCATCTGGGTGTTCAAAAAAATTGGGCTGTCCATCACAATACCCTAATAAAATCAGAGACCCCCCCAGCTTATGATTCAAATCTTACAGAGGGGCTCTTGTCTCTTAAGGGGGGGGCTCAGCCCCCACAAACTCCCCTGTAATTCGAACCCTGCTCCCACTCCTGACTTCCTTGATCCTCCTCAATAGTATGCATCTGGCTGGCATGCTTGACTTCACACTGCCCTGCCATGTGCTGCTCTACCTCTGTATCCAAACCAGCCCTGGGTCTGGGCTTGGCTCCCAAGGGTCCTGTCTTCACTGTCCTGCTACTGTGGTAGATGATGCATGTACACTTAAACTTTACTGTATTGCAGTAGTGTCAAACACCTCAATTCAGGTTCAGACCTCTATTCTGCTGCATGCTGTCAATGCACATAAAGTGTAAAAGACAACAGAAACAGATGACTACAACAATAGCTAGTGAGCACAATATGAACACTTGTATGTGAAAGAAAAGTCGGGTAGGAGGTAACTCTTTACAGAGGGAGATGTAGGGAAATCCAGTGGCTAGAAGCTGCAGCCATGCAAGTTCAAGTTAGGAATAAAGCCACATTTACACTGAGATGGAGTAACCTTCGGAATAGCTGATGCAGGAAGGTGGGCAATTGTCTTTAAGTAAAGACTGGATACATCTAAAAGGATTAGACCAACTGAGAGAATCACCAGCAAGTAGTGAGGCATTAAGTAGTGTGTAAGCCCCAACTGCTTAGGCACTGTGGAGTGATTTATAGACATCAGAACACATGGGATATGAAAGCAGATCATTTTTACGGGGAAGTCCTCCTATTCAGAGTGGGATGGTGTCAAGGAAGACACAAAGGTTGCTAGGCTCTTTGACAAATGTTCCCACATGATTCACAAATGGAAAAAAAAAGACTAAAAGACTAATCAATTGATAGGGTTAAAGATGACTAGTTTAAAAAGCACAATATATAGACACACCAAAGCCCTTTGGGTTAAGGATGTGCTTGTACAGCACCTACTCAATGGACATGTCTACACATGTGCATTGAATGCACATTAGCCCAATTTAAGGAGCATTAAGGGCACAAGTCACACATGGATGCCCCAATGCACCTTAAAAATGGCAATTTTAGGCTATTAGAGCCTAAATTTGATACCTGCGTAAAACATATCAAATTTATGTGCGAATAGCTAAGTCACATTAGTGAATGTGTAGATGTGCTTATGCGCATTAATGCGATGGGCATCAATGGATAGACATTGCATTAATATGCATTAGCGCATCTGCACATGTGGTAATGTGACTTAGCTATTCGCATCTAAATTTAATGTGCATTAGTGCATCCATGTGCAGTTGCACACATAAATTTAGGCGCACATAAATACATGTGTAGACACGTGCAATGAGCCTTGATTCTTGCTGGGGCACTGAGTGCTCCTGCAATAACAAATAGCAAATGATAATGATGTAAGATGTGCTTATGTATGTCTCATGTTTTTATTTATGTTCCTCTTTTCAATTTGCAGTGATTTCCACAGCCTAATCATATGTTGCCTCAACTAATTATTTCTTTACTTCATTTAAAATTCTTGCATTTAACTTCATTAAGTGCCTGCTTAATCTTTCATTATGGAAGTGGGTATGAAGATTTTGGAAACTAATTGCCAAGGAGAGCCTTGATGTCTTTCAACAGTTGGTGTTAACCTCCAGAAACATGCTCACCACAAAGATATAAGTGAGAAAAGCGCTAAAATACACTGTATTGCCCTGCCTATTAAATAGCTTCTATATATGGAAAATTTATAAATTTGTTATAATTTTCCAGATATAGAATCTAATTATTGGAGGTTTGCCTTGAATTTGTCCCCCTTCCACAGCTACAGCAGGGAAAATAAATCCACAGGGACAGATAAATGCCTTACACATGCCTTGCTCCCCATGCCCTGCAGTTTTTTTCTTTGGGACCCCTGTCCCTTTTCCTTATGTCCCCAGTTTTTTTCTTTGGGGCCCCTGTCCCCTTTTATTGTCAAACCCTGCTCTGCATGAGCACATAAAAATAAGAAAATGCTGATGTTGAAATTAAACTTAGCTGTAGTAATTTGTGTATAATGCCAAGACACTTGGATCAGGGGTTGGCAATCTGCAGGATGTGTGCCAGAGCATGGCATATGAAGCCATTTTGCTCAGCACGTCACAGCCAGCCCAGGATCTGGGCAGCTGCAGCAGGCAATGGGCAGGCTGCAAACAGCTGCACCGGGCTCCAGATCCCTGGCACTGGCTCCATGATGTTGGCAACTGCACACACCCCTTGGGGTGCAGGACAGGGAAGGTGCCAGGGCAGTGCAACCCCGGCTCCTCCCCTACTGTCCACCCAGAGGCCCACATACACCTGCTGCCAGCAACAAGGATCAGGCCCCTCATGGCTCTATGGGGTAGTTTCACCAGATTTAGAAAGTTTCAAAAGCTTCATATTCCCACAGAAATGAATCAGACCCAATATCTCTCCTAGCTGATTACTGCTCATAGGATTAAAGATGTAAAGACATTCCTTTCCTATTTACAGTGGGCATGTCTACATGAGAAGCTACATGGGCATCAGTAGATTAATTCTATTGTGCATTAGTGCATCATGGCAAAAGCCATGTTAATGCACTAATGCACAATAGAATTAGTCTATTGTACATTAGTGTTACAAAAAACCATGTGTTGGCACTGCTGCACAGTAATGCTGGTTACTGCACATTGGGCATGTTTACACAAGATGCTTCAAGTGCAGTAGACTAATTCTACTTTTCATTAGCACGGTGGGCAAAGCCTGTGCTTATGCACAGTAGATTTAACCTAATTCGCAATAACGTCATACAAAAAATGTTCATCTGTGCTAATGCACAGTAGTGCTGATTATGGTACATTAAGTTAATACATGTCATTGCAGGTACTAAACTTGATGCATCATAATTATGGCACATTAACGAACATGTAGATAGACCCATTGAGTTAGTACCTTATTACAGGTACTAAACTTAATGTGCAGTAATAATAGCACACTAATGAATGCATAGATACACCCAGTCTTCCTTTCCTTACAGTCCTTCCCATCAGCAAAACTGCAGTCAAAGTCTTGTAACTCATTTGGTTCCTATAGTTTAGCCTGTATTGGGCACATCTACATGTGCATTAAGGTATTTTTCCTAATGCGCGTTAAATTTAGTACCACCAATGTGAGGTACTAAATAAATGTGCAATAGGCTGCCTTAATGTGCAGTAAACAATGCACACTGTTTTAAAGTGATGCTTAATGCACAGTATTATTATTATTATTTTACCTTCCTTTAGCATAATCACACGTTTTTTTACATGACGCTTTAATGGAGTTAAATAGGCTACTGCACATTAAAATGCATGTGTAGACATGCCCACTGAGTGTTCAACCAGGGCTCCTTGGTTTATACCAACAGATACCAACATGGTATCTTAGTTATTAGCCAGGCAGAGCACTACTGAGCTCCAAGATCAGATAAGATCAGGTGCATTCAACCCTTCACGACCAATCTATTCATATTTTAGGGTGTCCAAAGTACTCTGTTTATCCACACGTATGATGCTGAAGGTAATCTTCCTTTCAGATGCTGCTCTCTGTGTTTCTGGCTGTGTTGGGTGTTGCCGGAGGGGCCTACTGTGTGACTATCTCCTCCATGGGATTGATTGATGGGCCTCTCTGTGACACTGGTGATGGAGAATATATTTACCCTTTCAGGAACAACACACTCAAGTGAGTATGACTTAAGGGGCCTTCCCAACTTGGAGGGCAAATTCTTCCCCTTCCTTAAGAAAAATGTAGATTTTTACAAAGTGGGTGGATGTTCTGCTCTAAGTTTGAGACCACATGCTTGAATTAGCAGCCCATGGCCACTGCCTACTTGCTCCAAGGCTTGCCCTCTAGGAAATGTCTTGCTTTAGAACTGATGGGTTACACTAATGAGTGCTGTTGAACTACTGAGCAACTATGTGTGACAGGTGTATGATGACAGTCAAAAGGACTACAGGGAGGTCTCCAAACAACCAAAGCAAAAATCTCCTCCTGGGACTTTTACTTAGTCAACACTGACAGCAGCTGGCAAAATGTCAGTGAACTAGAGAATTCTGAAGAACTAGGTGGAATACGGCAACAGAACTAGAGATGGTGGAGGAGAAATCTGTGAAGTTTTGTGAACATTTCTATTCACCATTAAAACTGTCATAGTTTCTTAGTGCTTAGGGTGGGAAGGGACCTAAACAGATTATCAGGTCTGACCCCCTACCCTGGGCAGCAACGAGTGGGAGGTCATAACACCCCAGCCAAATATCTGTCCAGCCTCCTCTTGAAGACCCCCAAGGTAGGAGAGAGCACCACCTCCCTTGGGAGTCCATTCCAGAACCTGGCAGCCCTAACTGTAAAGTAATGTCTCCTGATATCAAGCCTGGACCTTCTCTCTAGCAATTTGTGGCCATTATTCCTAGTAACCCCTTCTCTTCTGGAGGCTGAATAGATTCAGGCCCTTCAGTGTCTCTTTATAGGGCCTGACCCACTGCCCCTTGACTGTGCA
>NW_017729032.1:20774792-20788245 GCF_001723915.1 Gavialis gangeticus | reverse complement strand
ACTCCAAGATCCCTTTCTGCCACTGTGTTTACAAGAAGGGTATTCCCCAGCATATAGGTGTATTGCTGGTTCCTTCTCCCTAGATGCAGCACCTTGCACTTATTTGCATTGAATTCCATCCTATTCTCATCTGCCCACCTCTGTAACCTGTTTAGATCTAGCTGAATTCTCTCCTTCCCCTCCAGCATGCCCACCTCGCCCTTCATCTTGGTGTCGTCAGCAAATCTGGAAAGCGTGCTTTCCACCCCAGCATCCAGATGGCTGATAAAGATGTTGAAAAGTACAGGCCCCAAGACAGAGCCTTGGGGAACTCCACTGCCCACATCCCTCCAGGTCAAAAACAACCTGTCCACCACCCATTCTCTGGGTGCGAACATCGAGCCAATTTGCCACCCATCTGACTGTGTAGGCAGCAATGCCACAGTCACCTAGTTTTTTTTCAGAGAATGTGGTGGAAAACAGTGCCAAAGTCCTTCTTAAAGTCCAGGAAGACGACAGCCACTTCCATGCCCTCATCCATGGACTTTGTGACCTGATCATAAAAGGAAATCAGGTTAGTCAGGTAGGATCTGCCCTCAGTGAACCCAAGTTGGTTGCCCCTGAGTATTACCTCCCCTGCTGAGCGCTTGCAGATGTGCTCCTTGATAATTTTCTCAAAGGTCTTCCCTGGGTCCTCCTTTCTCCCCTTCTTGTAAATGGGGACCACATTGGCCCTTTTCCAATCCTCTGGTACCTGGCCAGAGCCCCACAAGCACTCATAAAGCCATGCCAGGAGCACCACTATGGCCCCCACCAATTCCCTCAGCACCCTCACGTGAAGAGCATCTGAACCTACTGATTTAAAGATGTCCTGCCCCTCCAACAATTCCCTAACTAGGTCATCCCTGACCCTATGCATGGTGGTGCCTCCCCTGGGTCCACCTGTAATCCTAGTGGGGGTAATGTCCTAATCCCTGTTCAGGAATATGGAGGCAAAGAATTCATTAAAGAGGTCAGGTTTTTCATTAGCTGCAATCACCAGATTGCCAAGCCTGTCCTGTAGGGGCTCCATGTTCCCCAGTGCCTTCTTACTCCCTATGTATTTGAAAAAGGACTTGTTGTTATCCCTAATTCTGGTCGCTAGCCCTAGCTCCATCTCTGCCTTGGCCTTCTTAACAACCTACCTGCAGTCACACGCAACAGAGATGTAATTCTCCTCGGTGATGGCCCCTTGCTTCCACTGTTTGTACACCTCCTTTTTTGCCCTCAGGCATTCCTGGATGCTTTTGACAAGCCATGGGAGCTTTTTAGCACTCCTGCCCCTCTTGGTGCGCATTGGGACTGACTCCTTTTGAGCTTGGAGGATCATCTCCTTGAGGAACAACCATCTGTCTTGGACTCCCATCTCATTGAAGCTCTGAGACCCCAATGCCTATCCTACTAATCTTCTTAGCTCATTGAATTCGGCCCTCCTGAAGTCAAGGACCTTTACCTTACTGCTTGCTTTCATCACCCTGTGCTGGATAGTAAATTCCAGCAGGTGATGATCACTGTTGCCCAGGTGGTGGAATACCCACAGACCCTTCACCAGTTCAGCACCTGTGGCAAGGACCAAGTCCAGCAAGGCATTTCCCCTGGTGGGACTATGCACCTCCTGGGTTAGGTGAAGGTCCTGTATCCTGGCTAGGAACCTATGTGAGCGGTCGGACCTGGCTGACTGGTCCTCCCAGCAGATGTTTGGGTAGTTTAGGTCACCCATGACAACCACATCCCTTGCCTTTACAGCCTCTGTGAGCTGACCTGAGAATTCCAGGTCCAGCTCATCCCCCTGGTGAGGCGGTCTGTAGTAGACACCCACTATCTAGTCCCTTTCCTCATGACCCCCTTGCATTCTAACCCAGAGCGCCTCAGTTAGCCCCTCTTCTAAACCCATCCTTATCACTGAGGATGTATATTGCTCTTTGACAGAGAGCGCTACACCCAGCCGTTTTTTCCCTGCTCTGTTCCACCTGTACAGCCCGTAGCCCTCGATGTCCACTGCCCAGTCATGGGTAGTATCCCACCAGGTTTCTGTGAGTCCCACTAGATCTGGGTTTTTGCTAGCTAACAGGAGGGTGAGTTCCTCCTGGTTATTCCCCATGCCTCGAGCATTTGTGTAGAGGCATTTGAGGTCTCCTGTAGGTGCACATGCCACACCTTTGTTCCTAAGCCTGCCCTGGCCCCTGTTACTTACCTGGGTACTACTTGTGCATGTCACCTGGCTTGCAGCGAAGTGTCCTCGTGTTCTTCTGTCATGACAAGGGATCCTGGTTTTCTCTGATAACAAAATAATCCCAGTTTTTTTTACTTAAAAAAGCAATTCAAAATTTTTCCATAATTAAAATGAAACACCATTATACATATAGATAGATATAGCTATATATTAGTGTTGTTACATTTTGATCACTGAAAAATATGGATTTTGGGTTACTTTTTTAAGACAAAAATTGGGGATTTTTTTAATCAGAAAAAAACAGGATCCCTGGTCATGACACAAAACCCACACTGGTCTTGTCTACATGAGACACTGACTGCACAGCAGCTCATTATTACTGTGCAGAAGCATCACATGGCATGATATGTGACACAAAAAAGGGCTAATGTGCTAATGTGCAGTATATTAGTCCAGTGGGCATTAAACATCACTTAAAAACCAGTCATCTGTGCTAATTCACAGTAGCACCAATTATGGAGCATTAAGTTAGTACTTGTTATTACAGGTACAAAATATGCTATAATTATGGTACATTAGTGAATGTGTAGACGTGCCCAGTAAACATCTCAGCGTCTACACATGCAATGCTATTAGGACAGAGCAAACTAACTCTGCAGGAGGCTAGTACTTGTAAATACCTGTAGAGTAAAAAACTCTACTATAGAGTTTTTTTACTCCACAGCAGGACACTGTGATGCTGTAGATGCTGACCAGGCTGACTGGGGCACAAAGCTGCTTCATTGAGGGAGCTATCTGCCGCCTAGCCCTGCACTGGAGCACCCTCGTGCCCCAGCCAGCCCCTCTGCAGCACACTGAGTCAGGGGGGAGCAGCCCCAGGCTGGCAGGCTGAGCCCTGGGACCCTCTGCCAGCTGGGGCTGTTCCAACCCAGCTCAATGTGCTGCAGCCTGGGCACACGTTCAGACTCCAGGAGCAATAAACTCCAGGACAATATGCACTGGAGTTTATTGCCCCATGCTAATGGCATGCGTAAATGCACCCACCATGTCATTATGGATGAGTCTTATACTCAGTTTACACTTTTGTTAATGACTTCATAAGATGTAAATCTGGAGGGAATGAAGTCCAGCCTAACAGTCAATGATTGTAGGCACCCAAATAAGTGATGCAAAGGTAAAAGAAGACAGGGATTTGCAGGACATCAGTAGTGCTGAGCTAGCTACCTGTGTACATGTTTTTACCCTACGACAAATGAAAGCTTACCCACAGTAGGTTACCCTTCAATGAAAGGGGCCCCAAGAAGTGATGTTTTTATATCACACTTTGTAATAAGATTTCAACTATGTTTTCTACTTGCAGATACAATTATTTGTTTAATCAAACAACATGGAGCATTTGCAAAAAACCTGAAAATGTTGTCATTTGGAATATTGTCTTGTTTTCTCTTCTGTTGGGGATTGGTACAGTTGAAGCTGTCCTTTGTCTTATTCAAGTCATCAATGGATTTATTGGGTTCATTTGTGGCACATGCATAAAGAGAAGAAAGGTTGGTATTTGATATAAGTTCCTATTCAAAAAGCTCTTTTGAGAGAGCCCCATTAAAAAGTTCTGACAATCTGTACAGTACTGGAAATGTAAAGAAATAAGATGTAATTTGAAGTAAATGGACAATCCAAAGTAATAAAAATCATTCTCATTAAAAAAGTATTAATTCTCCTATGGAAAGAAGATAAATAGTCTGGTGGCATACTTATTTAGGATTAAATGTTTAAGGGATGAGTGATTTTAGGAGCTTTGGTTTTCAGTGGCCGAATCTGAGAGACCAAAAGAGACCTGATTCTCAGAAAAAAAACAAGTCCTTTCTACTCTCTAAGCCCTTTTAAGGTGTCTTAAGCTAGGCAGCAAATGGCTGAGCCATCCATTACCACCAGACATTTTTAAAAATGTAGGCATTAAAGTCCCTCTCTGAAGGCCTGGGCCTCAGGACCACATTACTTGTGGGTGGACATGAAATCTCTTTTCGGTTTTCAATTCTGCCCTTGTATCAAAAAAGTCACTCTCTATTTTGATTTCCCTCCCACCAAAGGCTGGTGCTTATTTGTTGCTGTTTGTTTTGTTGTGGTTTTTGATGTTTACTTTATTGAGATTTCTGCAATGAGCCAGATATCCCTCTGGAATTTAATTAATTTTACAATCTTTAATCTATTGCCTTTCAGATAGATATTGTTGGAATGTGAAAGACCTGCAAGAAATGCCAGTGACAAGCACCTGATCTGCAGGGAAAGTTATTTGGGTAAATGCGATATATTTTATTAAACCAACAAAATAGTTGCAAAAATTCTTCTTTACAAGCTTTTGGGCACAAGCACCCTTCACAAACAAAACCCCCGAAACACGGAAGATATTGAATTTTGCTGTTTGATCTTCAGGGATTCATGTAAAATCAGGACAGTGTGTGTACTGTATATGGCGAGAACCATCAGGAGTTTCAATGCAAGAGCATTGTATAAAGAGATGGAGATGGGAGGGGCTGGATTTTCTAGAATCATTGAGATTACAAATTATCTGTTGTCTTCTCTGAATGCTTATCCTCAATTTTTGGTACCAGCAATATGATATGCTGTCTTTTCAGGAGGGCCTGGGGTATGTACTAAAAGACAAACCATTTTTGACTGCAGGGCTTTAGGGTAACTGAGAAATTAGGCCTTTGTTTCTTATGTTCTACTCCAGCAGTACCTCACAGTCAGCAGCTGAAGTAGTAATGTCACCAAGTGCCACAGCACTTGTCTACGTGGAACTGCTTGGACCAGCTTTACCATTTATTTGCTTTTCTTCCTGCCCTAGTTTTCACTCATCTTACCTTTACTACTGGGCATGCTCTTATCTTCTGTCTTCTGCACTGTCTGGCTGCTTTTCTGCTGACGCCTCTGTCTCCTCATCCAGGGCCTGCTGATTCTACTCTTCTCTGCCCTGTTGCTCTGGCTTCCACTTGCTCCACCTTCTAGTTTCACTTCTTCCATTACCTCACATTACTACTGCTCTTTCTCAAATAGCCAAGATCCTACTACTGTCACTAACACCAATCTTCTAGCTATCCCATACCAGCCTTCCAACTGGTGCTATATATCTGCTCCACCCTCCCTAGGAAACCAGCAATTACCCTACCCTGTGGCATCTACACGTGCAATTAGGGCAGAGCAATAAACTCTGGCATTTATTGTCCCAGAGTTTATTGCTCCTGGGTGCACTGTTTGAATGTGCACCCAAGACTGTAGTACATTGAGCTGGGTTGGAGCAGCCCCAGCTCTTAGGGGACCATGGGGGTCACCTGCCAACCCAGGGCTGCTCTGACTTGGTTCAATGTGCTGCGAAGGAGCTGGCTGGGGCAGGAGCGTGCTCCAGGGTGGGGCTAGGTGGCAGGCAGCCCCTACACTGAAACCTTGTGCCCTAGCTAGTCCCTCCAGCATTTACATGTGCACTGCTGCAGAGTATAAAAATCTGCTGTGGAATTTATTAGTTTACTCCAGCCTAATAGCCCTGCATGCATAGACACAAGACATTTACTGCAAACCTAATCTACTCCACAGTAAACATCTTGTGTAGATGCACCCCCTGTAAGGTCACACTGGGCACATCAACATGAGATGTTTACTGCACAGTTGCCTAATTAACTACATAGTAAACATCTCAGAGTCTACACATATGCCCCTGTTAGGGCACAGAAAGCTAACAAACTCTGCAGCAGGGTATTGGCAAGTAGTACCTTGGTCTGGAGTCTTTTCATGTACAGCAGCACACATGTAGATGCTGACCAGCTGGCTGGGGCACATGGGTGCTTCAGTGCTGGGACTACCTATATTAGAATCTAATCTTGGAAAGTTATAACTAATTTGAAAAATAATATGCTTCTGTATGTGGGAAGTTTCCAAATTAGTTACAACTTTCCAAGATTAGATTCTAATATAGGTAGCCCCAGCATTGAACCACCCTTGTGCCCTAGCCAGCCAGTCAACATCTACATGGGTGTCATCTTTATTCAGCGTTTTCCTATATTTCAGTAAATACAGGATTTCATTTTGCTCCTGGGAGTTTCTAGCCCATTTTTAAAAAATAAATTTAAGTAAGTTTCAAGGCAAAAAGTCATTTCAAAATGTTGAATAAACTGCTTTGACTATTTCAGTTTTATTCCCTCATGGTTGAACATAGCTGAATATGACATGAATTTGTGAACTGACAAGGTAAAACTGCATTTTTTTGAAAATAAACAATATGACCCCAAATTTTCTGCAGTTCTCACTATAAAGATTTCCTTTTGTTCCCTGTTTGCAAATTGTTCCTGGGCTGATCATGATTTCTATGACTCCCTTCATTATTTATAAGTACTTGCCAATGAATCTAGACAGACATATTGTAGTTTATCAGTTATTCACAAAATATTATTCATGACTTGTAATTCATGACTAGTCACTAAAATCACATTAAATCACTTCTATTCCCTGTTTAAACAAATGAAACTTTTTAAAGAGGAAAAGAACATAATGAACAATACCTCTTCAGGTTTTTATTTTCAGATGAATATTGAGATGCACAATTTGGTCACTAGTGGAAATGAAACTCAGGTGCTTAAGTGGTAAACCTGCAGGCCTCTATTTAGCCAAATAGGAACTAGTGTGGTGTTAGTGTGTAAACAGGTAAGGACCAGTGGGCTAATGCGCAGAAGACTTATTCTACTGTGCATTAGCACAACTGGCAAAAACAGTGCTAATGCTCACTAGATTTAGTCTAAGGATCACTAATGTCACCTAAAAAGTGTTTGCGCCAATGCGCAATAGTGCCGATTATGGCTCATTAAATTAGTACCTGTTATTACAGATACTAAACTTAATGTACTGTAATTACAACACATTCATAAGCATGTAGACATGCCCAGTGAGATATCTAAAGAGATATATGACATTACAGTATGTTTTCAGAGACAGAAAAAGTGTAAGCCAGACATGTCCAAAAGTTCTGCTACTGTATAGAAATCCTAAATATCTAACCCAAGCAGTAATTGATGGTTTGGCTGCCTTGACAACTGGTTTTATGGCACAACCAGCCCTGCTTGTGCCTGTACTGACAGGTTGACATGTCTGCTTTCCAGTAAGAGTAAGAAAATGCACTTCTGCAATCTTTGTTACAAGTTACAATATTGCTCACTTATATTACAATTTGTTCTATTCATTGTGCAATCAGTTGCTTTACAAATGTATGTAAATATTAAATATTATTATTCTAAAATTGTCTGTTTGATTCTAATTTGTCTGGAAAGGGAATTAAGGGAATATCTAATAAAGCAGGGTTCTTGTGTCTCTAAGGTCACATCTTTGCATAGACAAAAATAACACTTTCATTTGAGAAAGTCTGCACATTACAGTGCAGGGAGGGGGTCTTTTCAAAGGAGTACAGTTAAGTTAAGTACAGTTACACAAATAGCTAATGCTTTTGGCTAGTTGGCAAAAACAAAACAAAACAAAACATTTTGTTTGCCCTAAAATGAAGTGTTACATTTTGGGTTTGTCAAAAGGCTTTTGAATATTTTTCTAATAATATAGAAGGAAATTTTTAAGCAAAAGAAACTCAATTTTGAATCAAGATACTGAGTCTTTGCTTACATTTTAGTGAAAACATTTTTGTGAAAAAAAAATACTTTTTTGACTTTCTCAGCACAAACAGTTCAGTAAAAGTTAGAAGGCAGCCTGTGCAGCCTATAATACTCAGTGTCACAGAATCTGCTTTTTTCACAAAAACAAGTTTTGATGAGAAAACATATATATTTTTTAAAAATCAAGCAGTTCTAGTGCTATATGAAGATAAAGCTGACAAATGTCCTGGGACCTTTCCAGCTTTGCAGGACAACTTGGGATTTTGCTCCAGTTTAAAATTTTAGTTCCAGAGAAATATGGCCCATCTCACTATGATGGCAGAAGTGCCATAGTGCCATTGGCCGTGTCTAGTAGGGCTGTGCAAAATGTTGCTGCCAGTTTTGTTTTGACACTGTTTCAACCCGTTTTGAGGTTGAAACAGCAACATCAAAATGGAATACATATAGTCAAAACAGCCTCAAAACAAAATGTGAAAAGTTGAAACATTTCACCGTTTCGACACTGTTTTAACATTTCACCCATGCTGTAATGGGGAAGGCTGATACAGTCCATAACTTTGTCATTTCTGGCCTAATTTCAATGAAACTTGCAGGAATGGTAGCCTCTGCTGAGGGCATCAAGCCTACCAAGCTTCAAGGAGATAGGGGCAGGGAGTTCAGGGAAATTGCACCCCAAATTTTGAAAGCAAAACTTGTGTCATGTATGTGTGTTAAGCCACAGTGGGGTCAAATCTGCAGGCTTGCTAGCCCCCATTGAGGCCACAAATCCTGCCAAGTTTCAAGTAGATAGGTGCAAGGGTTTGGGGAAAACTGTACCTTAAGCTGCGGACAAGCAAAACTCATGACATGGGTGACACTGTATGTTAAGGCGCAGCAGGGTGAAAGCTGCAGGGCTGCTACCCCCATCTGAGGCTACAAAGCCTGCCAGCTGTCAAGGAGATCAGTGCAGGGGTTTCTGGGTTCTTGGACCCCGCACTTCTAGCTGCTGACAGGCAAAACTTGTGACATGGGTGCTTGTACAACTGTCTGTCTTGGGGCATGGGGCGGTGGGGATGGACTACTGCAGGCCTGGCTGCTAGGCCCTGCTGCGGCCACAAAGCCTGCCAGCTGTTAAGGAGATAGGTGTAGGGGAGTTCTGGGGCCTGCACCCCTAGCTGCTGACAGGCAAAATTCATGACATGGGTGCTTGTGCAACTGACTGTCTCTGTCTTGGGGCAGAAGCAGTTCCCAGCTCTGTATTGATTCTTTCCTCTCTTTAGTCTGTGGTTTTGTAGGTGTTAATCCTTGCTCATTAACTCGTTATCCTTGCTAGCTACTTTGTTACGCAATCAATCATGATTCACTCAGGGACCAGCTCGATACACAATTTGGGGTGCAGTTTCCCCCAAGCCCCTGCACCTATCTCCTTGAAACTTAGCAGGCTTTGTGGCCTTAGCAGGTTCTAGCATGCCTGCAGTTTTGACCCCACTGTAGCTTAACACATACACGTGACGTGAGTTTTGCTTTCAAGATTTTGGGGTGCAGTTTTCCCGAATCCCATGCACCTATCTCCTTGAATCTTGGCAGACTTGATGCCCTTAGCAGGATCTACCAATCCTGCATGTTTCATCCAAATCAAACCAGAACTGACAAAGTTACAGGCAGTTTTGTCCTTCCCCATTATAGCCTATGGGCATAATGTCAAAACAGTTTTGCCATTTCGACCCTGTTTCAATGGAACGGAGTGAAACAGCTGTTTTGAATTGAAACAAAATTTGAAATCAAATGCTGTTCTGTAGAAACAGTGGTCGAAACAGAGCGCTGCCATTTTGCACAGCCCTAATGTCTATAGCTGGTGTGCTGCCTTCTGAACAAGAAGTCATCAAGCCACCTTTGTGTGACTTTGTGTAAGAACAAGACTGGTGCTGTTCTGGGATCATACTGTCCAGGTTTTGACTGCCTTAATTTTTATAGCTTTATATTCCACTAGCTCCTGAAATGAGCTACTATGAAGAGCTTTGTAGTCCATCTGCTATATATGTAATTCAGGTCCAGGATACAGGTCTGCCAGAAATCAAGATGGCTATACAATTCATGTTCTTCTCTTCTTTGGGTACATACAAACATGAGTAGGAATATTGTTGCCCTTACCTGCATACTAGGAAAATTTTTATTTACTGCAGATGGGCTCACAGAGCTATAAGTCTGAAACCTGAAAAGTCCTTTGAGACAGAAGTGAAAACTTATGTATACTTAATTGTCAACTCACTCCCTATAGCAGCTAGGAAACTTCAGGAAATAGAAACAGAGAACAATTCCTTGGGACTCGTGAAAGAAATGACTGTTAATGCTCGGCCAGAGGACAAAAGTGACTGCAACACAGATGTAACATATTACCAGAATTGCCAACAAGAACTTTTTTTGATAAAAGGAACAGTTTTTAAAGGCAGTAAGTTGATGATACCAAGGAGCCTACAAAAATTCTGTGGAAGATCCATGCGGGTTATATAGGAATAGAGAAATGTATAAAGTGAACATGCAAAGTGATCTACTGGCTCAGGAACAATAATAACATTACTAACATAATAGAAAAATGTTACACCTGTTTAAAGTTTCAGCCACATCAGCAGATTTTCCATCACATTTTCCATGTGGTTCAAAATCTGTTCTAATGATATCATGTCCCTCATCATCACATTAATATCATCCATATAGAGTGTATATTTCACTTTCCCTCCCTCCTATGCCTTGCACTTTAATTCCACTAATTTTCTCATCACCCCCTTATCCTCTGCACTAGTGGTTCCATAGCATGTACAAAAATCCTGGGCTATAAGGGACACCCTTGTCACACCCCTGTTTGTATTGGAAATAACCAACTCAAATTCCCCTTCAACACTTGACTCGGTGCTCTTCTGTACAAAAGCTTCACCCATCCTACCAACCTTCCCAGAACCCCATTGATGATGATAGGTGCTATAAGGCTTTTGTCTTTAGTGGGTTGACTTCTGTCCCTGTATGTCAGTAAGCTAAGGAGGCAGGACAATTACATCCTTCAGACCCTCCCTGGTGTTGCATTCTCACCTGCCATGCCTTTTATATTTCCAATTATTAATTTTGGGAGGTAGTTTCCAAAGGGAGAACCACCTTGGACCACCAGGTAGGATAGATTTATGGGGCTCCCCTGCACTCCAACCTGACCACATCTTTGTTATCAACTCCAGCATAAAAAAAGAAAAAAACCCTCTGGTGTTACTTCATCCACCAAGGCAAAGCTGTCTATCCCCTGACTCCTCAAAACAAAAGAAGTCCAGTCCCAAGCCCTCCAATTGGCCCCAACTTGGGATGGACCAACAAGTCCCAACACAACACACACACACACAAATATGCCCACAGTTGCAGTAATTGTAATGAGTAATAAAAGATTTTAAAAAGCTAAGAGGGAAAAGAAAAGACAGGAGGGGGCAAAAAAAAGGAAACCAAACACAGTCCCTCCAAGCTGGAAAAAACCCAGTTCAACCCTCTGATAGGGCTAATTCTGCTGGCTCTTCCCTTCTCCTTCCCCACCTACTTCTGGGTGAAGTTTCCTGACTGACTTTACCTTGCAGTTTCTGGTTCCCATAGTGATACTTCCTCCCACAGAGGTCCTCCAAACTCCTCCTCCTTCTTCCCGGTGCCTTGGTCCTGCTCCACCTTCCACAGACCAACATTGGGAGGGACTCGCATGACTGGAGCACTGTCATGGATGGGTACAAACTGCTGGAGAGGCCTACTAGGGCCCAGGCTCTTCTTGACCTGCTGCTCACAAACAGGGAAGAATTGCTAGGGGTTTGTAACTTGGGCAGCAGTCACCATGGACAACTGGTGCCACCTTAGTCAGAAGGGCACATGCCCCCCTTGTGACAAGTCCCACTGACCGGGGTGGGGGGAAGTCCCCCCACAGCTGATCGTGCCGACTGAGCAAAACTTGTTGCTGCCCGGGGGGGGAGTTCCCCACACAGCTGATCCCATGATCATTGTGGCCAATCACGGCAGCTTCTCCTGGGAGTGGCTGCAACCACTTCTGGAAGTGGCTGCAGCGATCAGCCGGCACTTGGAGGGGGGGCACTTCCACTCCCGCCTGCCTCCCCTGCCCATCACTTAAGGCAGGCAATGTCCAACATATGGCCCGTGGGCCAACATATGGCCCATGGGCTGCCACGCGGCCCACCAAGCTGCTTTCTGAGTCCTGAGGTGCTGCAATGGGAAACGAAAGTAAACACTGTACTTTCGTTTCGGGGCGGGGGGGGGAGGAGATGATGTGATACCACTTCCTGTGAGGTCTTTCACTATGGCTGGCTGGTCCACTGGGTGATAAAAAGTTCATGATCCGGCCCCATGTTCAAAAAGTTTGGACACCCCTGACCTAAGCAGTGAATGTGGCCAGTCAGGGGGTGCACATACACCCCATGCAGTGCCTACGCATCGCCACTGGCAGTCACCATGAGATGATTGAGCTCAGGATCCTGAGGAAAGGAAGAATGGAGAGCAGCAGAGAAAGGACCCTGGACTTCAGAAATGCAGACTTCAACTCACTCAGGGAACTCATGAGAAGGATCCCCTGGGAAGTCAGTCTGAGGTGGAGAGGAGTCCAGCAGAGGTGGCTGTACTTTAAAGAAACCTTACTAATTGTTCAGGAACAAACCATCCCTATGTACAGGAAGACAAGCAAGTACGGCAGAAGACAAGCTGGGATTAGCAGGGAACTCTTTAGTAAACTAAATCACAAAAAGGAAGCTTGTACAAAGTGGAAAGTTGGACAAATAACTAGGGAAGAATATAAGAGCATTGCTCAGGCATACAGGGTCAGGCATACAGTCAGGCTGGACAAAGTGCAATTGGAGTTGTAGTTAGCAAGGGGTGTGAAGGGTAACAAGCAGGGTTTCTACAAGTAGGTTGGTAGCAAAAGGAGGAGCAGGAAAAGTGTGGGTCTCTTATTGAAGGGGGGAGCCAACCTGGTGAAGGGGATGCAGAAAAGGCTGAAGTACTCAATGCCTATTTCACCTTAGTCTTCACAGGCAAGGTCACCTCCCAGACTACTTCACTGGGCAGCACAGTTTGTGGGGGAGACAAGGAGCCAACAGTAGCAAAAGAACAGGTTAGGGACTATTTATACAAGTCCATGGGGGCGGATGGGATGCACCAGAGGGAGCTGGCTGATGTGATTGCAGAGCCACTGGCCATCATCTTTGAAAACTCATGGCAATCAGGAGAGGTCCCAGATGATTGGAAAAGGGCAAATATAGTGCCCATATTTAAGAAAGGGAGAAAGGAGGATCCAAGGAACTACAGACTAGTAAGCCTCACCTCATTCCCTGGAAAAATCATGGAACAGATCCTCAAGGAATCCATTTCCAACCACTTGGAGGAGAAAAGGGTGATTAGGAACAGTCACCATGGATTCAACCAAGAGCAAGTCATGCCTGATCAACCTGATTGCCTTCTATAATGAGGTGACTGGCTCTGTGGATGCAGGGAGACCAGTGCATGTGGTGTACCTTGACTTTAGCAAGGCTTTTGGTATAGTCTCCCACAACATTTTCACAGGCAAGCTAACGAAGTATGGGCTGGATGAATGGACTGTAACATGGATAGAAAA
>NW_017729032.1:20758026-20774402 GCF_001723915.1 Gavialis gangeticus | reverse complement strand
AATAAGCTGAATATGAGCCAGCAGTGTGCCCTTGTTGCCGAGAAGACTAACAGCATACTAGGCTGCATTGGTACGTGTGTTGCCAGTAGGTCCAGGGAAGTGATTCTTCCCTTCTATTCAGCACTAGTGAGGCCGCATCTGGAGTACTGTGTTCAGTTTTGGGGGCCCCCCTATAGAAAGAATGTGAACATATTGGAGACAGTCCAGTGGAGGGCAACAAAAATGGTGAGGGAGCTGGGGGACATGACTTCTGAGGACAGTCTGAGGGAACTGGGCTTATTTAGTCTAGAGAAGAGAAGACTGAGGGGTATTTAATGCAGCCTTCAACTACTTGAAGCGAGGTTCAAAAGAGGATGGAGCTAGATTGGTCTCAGTGGTGGCAGATGACAGAACAAGGACAACAGTCTCAGGTTGCAGCAAGGGAGTTTAAATTAGATATTAGGAAGCACGTTCTCACTAGGAGGGTAGTACAACACTGGAACAGGTTACCCAGAGAGGTGGTGGAAGTTCCATCCTTGGAGGTTTTCAAAACCCAGACAGACAAAGCTTTGGCTGGGATGATCTAGTTGGGTACTGTCTGCTTTGAGTTGGACTAGATGACCTCTTGAGGTCCCTTCCAACCCTAACTTTCTATAATTCTATGAATATGATCAACTGTGGGCACTTCTACGTGATGCTACATAACCATAGCAATGCATTATGGCAATGGCAACGTAGTGTCCATGGATGTCTACATGTGACCAACAGCTACTTTGCTGTAGTGATGCACTCCCTTGGTATAGCGTTCCACTGTAGCAAGGTAACTGCTAAAAATAGCCATGCACTGCTCGTACAGTGCAGTATAGGCTGTTACTGTGCCATGATTTAGTACTTCCAAAAGGTGCAGTAACAATGTTGCCATAGCAACATGTGTAGACACGCATTGTATTCTATTATGTAGCAGGAGTAAGAGTTTTGCCTTTCTTTAACTTTTACTATTTGTAATACTATTTATGTTCTTATAGGATGTTCCATATTGTAACAGACCAATAGTTCAGGTACTCAAAAATCCTGCTTTCAAGAGTGGCCAATACTAGTTGTTTAAAAAAAAGACAAACTCCCCATAGGACACATCTACGTGTCACCCTACATCACCGTAGTGATGCGCTACATTGTTATACAACACGCTTCAGTGAGGTAGCAGTCACATGAGTTTACAAGTGACTGGCAGCTACTTTGCTGTAGCAGCATGCTACCTCATTTTAGTGTGCTGCTATGGCAAAGTAGTGGCTAAAACTAACCATGCGCTGTGAGCATGGCACAGGGTGGTTACTGCATCATGCTTTAGTATTTCCAAAAGGAAGTATTAAAGCACAGCCCAATAACAATGTCACCATAGGGGGAGATGTGCCTATAATGTATTGAGCTGTGTAATACTGTATTGCTATTGAGAGGGAGAAGATGGTTTTCCAGTTCCCTGCTTTGCAATGGATTTCAGGTATAACCTTAAATAAATGAATTCACTTCTACATGCTTGTAAAATTGGGAATTAATTTGCTTCCCATCTTTACATGGGACTTTATTCACCGGTATCTATGAAGTGCCTTGAGATCCTAAATGAAAATAAAGTATCAGAGTATGCTTTGAAACACAATTAATGATTTCCCTATGCTGGCTAATACAGCTAATGCTTACATTGTTTTACTGTTTAAGACACTAACAACTTTTTATTAGTCATATGTGGTTTTAATAGATTTTGACAGAGAAGGGCCCCTCTAAAACCAGATAATGAGAGAGAGATTTTGCCTCCTCAGGAGTCAGAACTATCACTACAATAAGAATACATTTCTATTTTAGTAACGCATATGTCATGACCAGTCAAAACTAACAAATTTTATGGAACTTTATGTCATTCTAAAAACATATCAAAGGAGAGAAGAAAGATCTTTTGGGAACAAAAACTAAATGTTTTCTTTTCTAAATTGGAGAAATTAATGACTCACTTGAAGAGAAGTAACTGATAATACACTCTGAACTGTTTAGTCTGTTCTGAAGGATAGAAAAGGTTTTATCTTTCTGCAGAGGACTTCCCTTTTAAATAAATTAAACAAAAAAGGGGAATAAATGCCTGCAGAACATTGTATTTGGGCCTCAAATCAAAGATTCTGGACAAAGGTTAAGACTCAGGCTGGGCGAAATTTCGCCGGGTGTTTAATTTCGAAGCTGTTTCGATGCATTTTGAGCTTGAAATAGCAAAAGCAAACTGAAACAAAAGCTTTCAAAACAACTTCAAAATGAAACAAGGGCGCTCAGAAAGTTTCAAAAGTTTTGAAGACGGGCTTGCTTGGCTTCAGCGCCAGTCCCAGCTGGCAGCACCAGCCTCCTGTCATCCAACGCAGAACTGGAGGCCGTGACCCCGGGGTGGATTCTGGCACAGCCCCCAGCCCTCCCGGGGGTGCAGGGCCCCAGATCTGTGTGTTGGATGACAGCAGCAGTGCTAATCTTTCTGGCGCTCAGCACGGGCTGCACCCAGCGCCAGTCCCAGCCCGCAGCAGCAGCCTCCTGTCATCCAGCAGGCAGACTGGGGGCTCGTCCACACCCCTTGGATGGCTGCAGGGCTGTGCTGGACTCCTCCCAGGGGTGCAGGCCCCCGATCTGCCTGGCAGATGACAGGAGGCTGCTGCTGCCACCTGGAACCGGCACTGGGTGCAGCCTGCACCCAGCGCCGGGAAGGTTGGTGCTGCCGCTGGCCCCCTGCAGCAGAACCAGCCTCCTGTCATCCAGCAGGCAGATCAGGGGTCACACCCCCAGGAGGAGTCTGGCACAGCCCCTGCAGCCCTCCTGAGGGTGCAGGCAGGCCATTGATCTCTCTGCCAGATGACAGGAGACTGCTGCTGCCAGCTAGGGCCAGCAGCACCACCAATCTCCCTGGTGGTGGGTGCAGGTTGCACCCAATGCTGGTCTCAGTCAGCAGCAGCAGCCTCCTGTCATCTGGCAGGCGGATCAGGGGCCCATCTGCACCCCCTGGAGGGCTGTGGGGCTCTGCCGGACTCCTTCCAGGAGTGCGGGCCTCTGGTCTGCCTGCCGGATGACAGGAGGCTGCTGCTACCAGCTGGGACCAGCGCTGGGCGCAACCTGCACCCAGTGCCGGGAAGACTGGTGCTGCCTCTGGCCCCAGTCAGCAACAGCAGCCTCCTGTCATCCAGCAGGCAGCCACCCAGATTCAAATTCAATAATTTGAATTATTTTAAAATCAGAAATGTCTGGCAAAATTCTTCTTAAGGTCCTGAAGGAATTAGCTGAAGAAATCACAGAGCCACTGGCCATAATATGTGCCAGGACATGGATGAAAGGGGAGGTCCCACAGGACTGGAGAAGGGCTAACAGTGTCCATCTTCAAAAAAGAGAAAAGGGGGACCCAGGGAATCCTCCACCAGCCTACATTCGATACCTGGGAGGTAACCAGCACAAATGATAAAACAGCCAGTTTGTAAACATCTGAAGAAGGCACCAGGAGCTAACATAATTTGTTCTGAAAAGTTCATGCCAAAATAACTTGATATTCTTCTTTGACAGAGTAACCAGTTTGATGGATGAGGAGAACACAGTGGAAAAAATATGCCTGCACTCATAGTAAGACTTCTATCAAATCTATCTGCTCTGTCAAAACTGTAGTTAAGAGTCTCTCAGATGTGCAACTGCACTCTGGACTGGTCTCTTAGTCAAACAAAATGGGTGCTGTTGGACTCTCATTGCTGAGCTACAAACACAGCAGCACAAGGGGCCTTGAACTATCCTTCATTCTGCTATCAGGACTATCAGACCTTCCACGGCCAGCTTGCCGAATGTTTTCAGAACACAGTGCATGGCGGGGCCACCGACCATCTGTTTACAAAGTGTTATATTAAAAAGAAAAACACTATGCACTTCCTAGCTCTTCCTCTTCTTGACACTCCACAGTCACTATTGGTGTACATTAGATCCTTAGGTTTATTGTTGAACTAAAGGTCATCTCGGGAGTTGTGGCCATTAATCCTTTTACAAAACAGTGCAGTTAAAAGAAGCAGTTTAGAGGTCTAGACTTGCAAACTCCAGCTAAGAATACAGACTGGCAAACTGTTCAAGAAGAAATTTTTCATTTGGCATCAAGGTTCTACTTCTAGGATAAATACTGGGACACAGGCAAGTCACAGCAAAGACCTTCACTTCCAGCGATCTCTACCACTGTGAGGAAGGATTGAATGATGTGGCTTCCAGCATTTGGAATTACATCTCAATAGACAGAAGACGAAAGACTGAAGATCTAACATCTAATCATAAATCCATATTAATCTGTGTGATCTGAATTACTTTGCAAAAAATGGGTCTGAATATACCTGGGTTGGTAGGTTTGAGTGTGTTTTATGCCATAACTTTAGCCACTGGAATCTGGGCTTCTTTGAGAAGCAAAAGAGATAAGAAAAATAGGAGCACAAGTGAAATGGTCATGGTGGGAGACAGGAACATGAATTTTTTGGTTGGATTGTTCACTGCAACTGGTAAGTGTTCTTAAAGTAAATTCTTTCCGTTTTTTCCCCCCATTTTAAAAATGTTCATTCTGTTGTTTGGTTTCTAATCCAAGAACTAATTTTAACTAAGATAAAGAGTTAAAGTTTTATTAATCGGTGCATGCATTTACACGTGTAGTAGTTCACACTAGGGTTGGCAAGCCAGTCAATTGACTGGTCAAATATTGTCAGTTGACCAATCAATTGTCTGCGTATTTTTTGACTAGTTAATGATTATAGCAACTTTACAAAAAAATTACATTTCTGTAGTTTTCTTGACAGAAATATGATTTTTTATTTTTAATGCATTTTAAGGGAAAATTTGTGCTTTTTCTGTGTATGATTTGGACCTATTGGCAATTTTTTACCAATATTTGACCAGTAGATTGACCAAACTTTATTTGATTGGTCAAATACCCAACCATCGAGATTCTATGCAGTTTAACACCTTCCATAGTCCACTGGAAAAATAAAGGGACTCCCAACGTCGTACAGCACTTTGCATTAAGCTAATATGTGGTCCTAATTTAGACCTAGATTCTCCTGCCCAGGTTGTAAGCAGTTCCATACTCCTGGAGCTGTCTCATTACGTATGAGATGGTATTCAGCCTGAGTAAGAGTATTAAAACTTGGCATGAATAGGTTCAAGAAAGAGAGCATTTCCTCATGGATGTCTTCTGTACTTTCTCATTATTAGAGACTTGCCCCTCTTTCTTGTCTTTTGGAGAATGCTGCCCCACGTGACATGTCTGGGAAGTGTATTTGGTTGCCTTATAATAAGGCAGGGCTGAAGATTCATGTGTTGGAAGGCAGTGTTTGTCTTGCTGTTTGTGGGGTTTCCTTAATTATAATTATTACTGTAAAGGGAACTGATACATAGGTATTCTATTGTTTAAGTTATTCAGGTAGAACAAATGTAATGCTTTTACTGTATGCTTTCACCTGTGTCAAGTAGCAATAAAAAGAAAGGTATACAAATTCTCTCTAAAAATGTAAACATTAATGTTTCTTCAATGCAAACTCAGCTATCCACTGTGGCGTATAATTGCCTTACTCACACTGGATAGCATATCCTACTCCAAGAGTAGTATTGTGGAAGTAAATACAACTATGAAAAAATATTTGTGTGTGAATAAAATGTTCTCAATACAGACCGGGGTTTCTAGCACGTTTTAGGGAGGCTAGCGGGAAATATGCGGCATAGCTCTCTTTTCTAACTTTCTCCTCTAATTCTTTTCTTGCAGCCACCTGGGTCGGTGGAGCGTATATCAATGGTACAGCTGAAATTGTCTATCTACCCACAAGAGGACTATTGTGGGTCCAAGCACCTGTAGGATTTGCTTTGTCCCTTGTTATCGGTAAAAAGTATTTCAGGAACCCATTGTTTAAAAATCCAGTGCTGTTAATCTAAAGTAGTTTAATGAACCCCGGGTAACTGTCAAAGATTAAGGGCTGTTACATGATTCTGCATGGACTGTACATGCCAGAACAGTCAGAGAACTGCCTGAGTAGTTGGCAGACCATCTGTACCTTGCATGTGATGGTCTATGGGAATATTATTCCTATGATTACATGAGGGTTCAGATGAAGGTACTCCAAAGCGGAGCACCTTCATTAACATCTGTCAGTGCATGCTGGGTGCAGGGCTGGGCTGACAGACTCTGTGGCAGAAGGCAGGGCAGGGCGGCACCTGAGATACTAACTGGTTCATAGAGCTATGATTCTTTGTAAGTGATTGTGTACTTCAGCAGGCGCTCTTAATGGACTTGGAAAAAGGATTTTAAATAAAGAGGAATTTAAATACAAAGGAAAAGACTGGGAAAGGGAGCACTAGTGATGGAGACAAGACAAAAGAAAAGTTGAAAAGTTATACAAGATGTCCCAAAGGAACGCACTGAGGTTCAGACCTTCAATCTGGCCAGAGTTCTTGGGACGTGAGACTCTGCAGCCCCACTGCTCTAGACCCCGAAACCAGTGATGAGACTTTCTGACATTCCCCTGTCGTTGACACACATGCAGAGTCACTTCTGTGCATACTCTGGCTTTGACTCACTGACTAGCTTCAGAGCAGCTGTCACACAGTGAAAAATCTTAGCCTCCCCCAGTTTGGAGGCATTCTAGGAAAACCAATTTTGCTGAGCTTGTCCACTCCTTAGCAAACTCTAACAAGCACTTTTGATGACTTTTGGGTTAGTCTGTTCAGGGAGATGTCTAGCGTTATAATAAGCAGGGTTAGGGTGTACCTGGCTGGCATCAAATTGTACCTTTCTCTTGACATTGTTATTATCAATCTGTCACGACTGCTATTATAATGTCAAACTAATATAAAACTGAAGTAATAAGTATGGGACCAGTACTTTCTGTGGGCCAATTTTCCAGGCAGATGCAATAGGGAAAAGATTGAGACACAAAAGAATGGGGTGCACACTAGGAAATATTTATCTGGTGAAGAGTATGAAGAGCATGATCCACTGACATCAGTGGGTAGGTTCCCCCTGACTCCAATATGAATCAGGCCCAAAAATCTGTGAGACTGCAACCCTTCTTCATGTGAGTAATCCTTTTCATATGCGATGCCCCAACCACTGTGGGACCAATCCTGTAGCCTTTAGCAGTCATTCTCAGACAAGCCATTCTGTTGGCTTCAGGATTAGGCACTAGATGCATTCACCAGTTGTAATGGAGCTCCCTGTGTGAGCCAGGCTTGCTCAGGTGAGAAAGGAATTTAGGACTTACCTCACATTACGAAGGTTGGATGTCAAAAAGAAAATGATAATCCTGGTTAGAGAGAATGGAGTTGTAGGCTTTATACACATACCTGAAAGTAGTATGGTATTTACCTTGGCAGGTTGCATGGTATTCAGCATTTACAAAATGAAAGATAAACGTATTGACTTCTTATGGCCAAAGCATATTTTTTAAGATAATGAAAGACCCATAAGAGGGTGGTTTAATTCACCTGAAAACACTGGTTATAGATTACATTTCAAAAACTGGGTAAGAAAGGCTGTTTCATATATTATAGAGATGACAGCCTGGCTGACATCGTAATGGGAAAACATTAGCAGAATGATATGGTGTGACTAGCAAATGCTGAGTAGGGTTTGGCCTTAATCCAGATGCCATTTAGACAAGAGGGTTGTACTGATCCTTTACCTCAGGAGATGATACACACAGCATACAATGAAAATATTGTCTTTTTCAATAGGTGGTCTCTTCTTTGTAAAGCCAATGAGATCCAGAAATTATGTGACAATGATGGACCCTCTCCAAGAAACATATGGGAACATGATTGCAAGCCTTCTCTTTATTCCATCATTGATAGGAGATATATTCTGGTTTGCAGCTATTCTTGCTTCCTTAGGTAAATATATGTGCTTTGCTGTTGTGTTTAATTAAAAAACTAGCAAGAAATAGACAAATAAGGAGCAGGAGATAGGCATGGAAAATATCCTTTGAATTAAGTACAGAGAGTTGCACTTCATACTACTTTTGCAGGTTGTTTGTTTATCCTTCATTTGGGAAAATATGGTGTTCATTTTTTCCTTTTCCCATCTTCTCCTGCAGATTTTAAACAAAATTGATAGAAACTAATGAACCCTTATAGCAAAAAATGCATACTTTTATGGTAATGCTTTACTTACAATTTAGTATTATGTACATGTTGCAGATAGGTAAACTAAAATATAAAAAGTAAAGTGACTTGGACAAAGTCACAGTAAGTTAGTGGCAGACCAAAAAATAGACCTCAGTAATCTTTGGCTTCTAGCTCTGTATGCTAACCACTAAACTTCTGTAATATTTGTATCATTTAACTACTTTTTTTGCTCAATATGATATTGGTATATTATAGTAATTCAAAACTATCTCTCTCTAAAGGAGCAACAATGCAAGTCATTCTGGGCATCAAAAGCTATCTGTCTATCATTATTTCAGCATCTGCTGTTATACTCTATACTTTACTGGGAGGCCTATACTCAGTTGCATACACAGATGTGGTACAGCTGCTTTTTCTTATGCTCAGCTTGGTAAGTCCCGAACACTTCTCTTATCAGTCTTCTTATGGTATGCAACTATGTATGAGGGAAAAAATTCTACTCATGTTTTCACCAGTCAGTCCAAACTAACTCTAGGCATACTGGTCCCAGACCCCAGTTTAGTTGTTCATCTGTTGCTTATACAGGGTGCATCTACACAAGACACTTTACTGCAAAACAGTGTAGCTTACTGAGCAGTAAGCATGTGTGTCTACATGTTCACATGCTTACTGCACAGTAAACCTCACTAATTGTGAGTAAATTTTCTGCCTGCAAATGCAAGCAACAAATTTACTTGCAATTATTAACTGTGCAGTAATGCTCATGTAGACACTCGACCAAGAGCAAATCTTCTCCCAGTCAACTGGCCACCAGGGAGCAGAAGATTGCTCCTTCCCCTGGGAGCTGCCTGCTGCTGGGACAGGCTCGACCACCAGAGCTTGGGTGGTAGCTATGTTCACCTGCCCTGGCAGCAGGATCTCTAGGCCCCCATGCTCCGAGACTGTGATTGGGGAGTAGGGGCTGGGAGACCCTTATCTCCTAGGGCTGGCTCTGGGCTCACAAGGCTGGCGCTGGGAGATTCTTTTCTCCCAGCATTGGCCCCATGAAGGTAGAGCTGGCACTAGGACCTCCCTGCTTGTGGGGGCTGGGGAGCTTGTTCCCCACCCACCCAGCTCCACAATCACAGAGCTGAGTGGGGAACAAACACTCCAGCTCCTACCCCGCAATTGTGGAGTGGGGGCTGGGAACTATCCTGGTCAGAGGCAGGTCCCAGCTTCTCACCCCCATCGGGCAATTGAAGCGTGGGGCTTGGAAAGAGCTGAAGGGGGGGGGCAGGTCCCAGCCCCCTGCCCCAATCCACCGGTGGGGCAGCTAGTAGCAAACCACAGGCTGGGTGGGGAATCCCCACTGATCTGGGTTGAACTGGGCTAGCAGAGCACCAGGGATCAGCCTGCCAGTCCAGGGCCCAGCAGGCTGGGCTGTGGAGGGGCTGGCTGGGGCACGAGGGTGCTTCAGCACAGGGCTAGTCAGAAGGTAGCCACCGCTCTGAAACACCCTCATGCCTCAATCAGCTGTGTCAGCATCTATACATGTGCTGCTGCAAAGCTTTTTTTTTTAAATACAAGAACTATACGAGTTTTTTAAATACAATTACTAGCCTGTTACAGAGTTTACTCCAGCCTAATACAGGTGCACGTGTAGATGCCAAGACTTTTGAAAACACTTTCTCCCTGGTGACCATTTTTGGTGGCCCATTTCTGCTCTCCATTTGAAAATTGAATAATTATTTTAAAATGTATAGCATTTTTTGCTGTAGGTCATTGGTACTCAGCCTCTAGCCTGAGGGTCAGATCCAACCTGTGGAGCCATGTCATCCATAAATCTATTCTCCATGGGTCTGGAAATTTGGTGGTGTAGGGAGCAGTGGCAATTAATACTGTCACCACTCCCTTGCTGCCAAAGTACCACACCCTTCAGGCCAGACTACATGGCCCTGTGTGTGGAGCTGGGGTAAGGAGTGCTATCTGCCATGGGGCCTAATTTGGCATGTGGGATTGGGGTTGGGGCTGAAACCTGATCTGGTATGCAGGACTGGGGTTACATGCTAGTTTGGCTACACACACTGGATCAGGCCGCAGCTGGGCTGGCCCTGCATATTGGATTGGACACTGGCCCTGCATGCTGGATCAGGCCCCAGCCCCATGTGCTCAATTGGTCCACAGATGATATCTGGCCCACGGACCTACCCTACATTACTCATCCAGCCCATGGGCTTAAAAGGTTGGGCACTACTTGAACATGGGTTCATTCGAGGCAGGTCCTGTCAGACCAACCTAGTGGCCTTCTGCAACCAGGTCACAAAATCCTTGGATGCAGGTGTCATGGTGGACGTAGTCCTTCTGGACTTTAGGAAGGCCTTCGACACTGTCTCTCACCCCATTCTTATTAAAAAATTAGGCGACTGTGGCACTGATGCCTACACAGTCAGATGGGTTGCAAATTGGCTGGAGGGCCACACCCAGACAGTTGTGGTGGACAGGTCATTTTCAACTTGGAGGGCTGTGGGCAGTGGGGTCCCCCAGGGCTTAGTCCCTGGGCCCGCACTGTTCAATGTCTTCATCAGCAACTTGGACGAGAGGGTGAAAAGCACCTTGTTCAAATTCACGGATGACACTAAGATGTGGGGAGAAGTGGGCACACTGGAGGAGAGGGACAGGCTGCCACTAGATCTGGACAGGTTACAGGGGTGGGAGCATGAGAATAGGATGGGTTTCAATATTAACAAGTGCAAGGTGCTGCACCTGGGGAGGAAGAACCAGCACCATACCTACAGGCTGGGGAACTCCCTTCTCATCAGTGCAGAGGCAGAAAAGGATCTTGGAGTCACTATTGATGCCAAAATGAACATGGGCCAGCAGTGTGGGGACGCAGTCAGGAAGGCCAACTGCACCTTGTCATGCATCCACAGATGCATCTCGAGCAGATCCAAGGAGGTGATCCTCCCCCTCTATGTGGCACTGGTCAGGCCGCAGCTGGAGTACCGCGTCCAGTTCTGGGCACTGCACTTCAGAAGGGATGTGGCCAGCATTGAGAGGGTCCAGAGGAGGGCCACTTGCATGACCAGGGGACAGCAGGGCAGGCCCTATGAGGAGAGGCTACGGAACCTGAACCTGTTCAGCCTCCAGAAGAGAAGGCTGAGGGGGGATCTAGTGGCCATCTACAAACTAGTGGGGGGGGACCAGCAGGCTATGGGAGAGTCCCTGTTCCCCCGAGCACTACCGGGAGTAACAAGGAATAACGGCCATAAGTTGACTGAGAGCAGATTCAGGCTAGATATCAGGAGGCGCTACTTTACAGTCAGGGCGGCAATGATCTGGAACCAACTTCTGAGGGAAGTGGTGCTGGCTCCTACCCTGGGGATCTTCAAAAGGAAGCTATGCAACCACCTCGCCGGGGTCGTTTCATCCCAGCATCCTTTCCTGCCCAGGGCAGGGGTTCAGACTTCATGATCCACTTAGGTCCCTTCCAACTCTACCAAATATGAAACTACTGCTGTGTATGTGATGTGTACAGTAGTCTACGACAGATGAGAAGCATAATGAATTATACTGGGCCAGCACTGAAAGGCCTTGTGGGAAGAACATGTATGAAAAAAGGAATTTGAATGAGGCTGGTAGAACTGCTTGAAAACAAAAGGAAAAGGAAGTGGTCTATAGGAATAAAAGGTGGTATGAAACGAAGACCAAAGCAGGAGAAGAAAACACAAGCAGATGGATGTCCAGACAGAAGGCCTGGGTTGGTGTAGGTGGCAGAAGTAGGTGAAAAGGAGGAAATTAAGAATGCAGACTCTGGAGAACTTTGCAGGCAAGGGTGCAGAGCATGAGTTTGATAGAGAAGTGAGGGGGCATAGATTCATTGTTTCCATTTTAATCCCAGTGGATCTGCATCCCATTTGCCCTGATACATTCTGCAACAGAAAGCATTTCTTATACTGCTACTCATGACTTCTACCAACCCCCTTGGATTGGAAAAATAGAGAAAGAGTATCTTGGAAGGTGGCTGGATGACTTCTTATATCTGGTAAGAAATGTTCCTTGTGGGACTGGGTGAGCTGGGTGAATGGTACAGTTGCTTACTCCAAACCCAGTCCTAAGAACAGGAGGTTCCTGTTGTTTACAGCACAGAAGGATTTTGATAAGCTGATGTTTGATTATCAGGCAGATGGGAGAGGAAGCCAGACATTTACTTCACACCAGGGTTGGCTCTGATACTCTGAACAGGGCCAGAAGAAGTAGAGTCATTAAGGAGGCTCAGTTCTCTCCTTCATTTCAGCCATGTAAAGGAAAGCAGCTCATCAGCAGGAATGGGGAGACCACTGTTCAATTCTGGGCACTGAATGAGAAATTTCCTAACTTTTGAGTGCTCAACCAAGCAACCTTTTTTTAACCTAGTTGCCTGTAATTTCTTTTATTTTTAGAGAGCTGAAAAACCCTCAGAAATTCCATCATATGTTCCCATAATGCCACCTGCATGCGTCATCCCCAAGTCGAGCACAGTCCTGTACTTGATCTCTCTGAGGTGCTGGTTGTAGCTGTGTTGGTCTAAGGACATAGACAGACAAGTAAAAAACTGCAGAATCTCTCTCTGCCTGAAGAAGGGCGTTTGTGCCTGAAAGCTTGCAAAAAAACCCAATTTTTCCAACTATTTAGTTGGTCTACTAAAATATATCATGTTTACCCAAAGAACCTTGTCTGCCTTGATCACTCAAAGTAACTCATAGCATTAGTAGATTGCCATCTTTGTAAAACAGCAGTAGAAGGGAGGAGAATATCTGCTTCGCCAGTATTTCATAGATATTAGGGCCGTGCGAGGCTTCGGAAAGAGCTTCGGATCTGGAGAAAATTCGGATGCTTCAGGGTCTGAAGCAGCATATCTGGGTCAAAGCGCCAACCTCATTTGGCTTCCCAAAGCAGTTCGGAGCCACCTCGGAGATCTGGCCATAGGGTATAATGGGGAAACAATAAAATATCTATAACTTTGTTGTTTTTTGTCTGATTTGGGTGGAATTTTCAGGGATGGTAGACTCTGCAGAGAGAATGAAGCCTGCCAAGTTTCAAGAAGATCGGTGCAGGGGTTTGGGGGGAACTTCTGCTCAAGCTGTGGACAAGCACAACTCGTGCCATGGGTGCTTGTGGGACTGACTGTCTCTGGCTTGGGGTGGGGAGGGGAGACAGTACTGCAGGCCTGGCTGCTAAGCTGCTGTGTTACCAGTTACCAATCAAGCAATCATGATTCACTCAGGGACCAAGGACTCAGGGACCAGCTCAATACACAGGACCCAGCTACTACATAATGACTTAAGGAGCATCAATTAGCACCTACAAAACCAGGCTAAGGAGAGGAAAGAATCAATACAATCAGCTGCCCCAGGACAGACAGTCTTGGCACAAGTTTTGTCTGTCAGCAGCTAGGGGTGCAGGGCCCCAGAACCCCCCTGCACCGATCTCCTCCACAGCTGGCAGGTGTCGTGGCCTCAGCAGGGGCCATCATCCCTGCAGCTGTCATCCTGCTGCGCCTTAACACACACAGTGTCACCCATGTCACAAGTTTTGCTTGTCTGCAGCTCGTGGTGCAGTTCCCCCCAAACCCCTGCACCGATCTTCTTGTAACTTGGCAGATTTTATTCTCTTAGCAGAGGCTACAATTCCTGCAAGTTTCATCCAAATTGGACAAAAAACAACAAAATTATAGCTATTTAGTTGATTCCCCATTATACTCTATGGCCGGATCTCCAAGGCGGCTCTGAAGCTTCAGCTGGATTGAAGCGGAAACCCGATCCAGAGCTCCGGATCAGATCACGGCCATCTGAAGCAGCCAGCTCTGAAGCTGGATCAGATCGCTGCTGACTCGCACAGGTCCAATGGATAGATGCTGATAACAGGAGATTGACCAGATAGGGGAATCTTGGGTTCCACACCAAGCTCTGCAGGGGAGTGTGCTCAAGTGGACACAGTCTCTCACCCATTCTCCCCAAACTTGACTCCTTCTGCTCCATCCTCTCCAACCAGTCCCAGTCCCAGTCTTGTCTTCTACTGCTTGGCCCAGCTCCAGACTCCTCCCATAGCCATTCTCATCATAGCCCAACTCTTCCCACTCACCCAGTTTCAGGTCTTCTTACTTCAAGTTCACTGCCCAAGTCCCAGTCTTACCCTATTACTCCCAGGCTCTCTTTCCTTTCACTCTCTCCTAGGGTATTTGCTCATTCTTTGTATTCCATCTCCTTGACCCCGGACTCCTTGCACAGCCAGTTCCAGCTCCCACTCCTGGCTCTCCATCTAATCGTTTCTCCCATTTACTCCCAATCTTCTTCTTCTAGTTTAAGATCCTCATCTAATCTGTCACCCTGCCCAGCTTCTTGCCCTAGTTTCTTTGCCTAGGTCAGTGATTCTCAAGGTGCCATGAGATCTTTTTAAGGGAGCCAAGTGCCACAGAGTGCCACACTATGTTAGGTGTGCAGACATGATTCACAATATAAATCCAAAGATTTGAAACAGGAATCCATAGAGTTAAAATCATTCTGCCCTGCTGTGGCCTTTATGAGTTATTTGCAACAGAAGAATTCCTCTATTATTTTTCTGTGGTAAAAAAATGAGTGACACCTATGAGCTGGCATTTTCTGAGGGGTACCTTGAGACTATTGAGGGGATAGCTTGAATTTATTGAGGGGTGCCTTGGGTCTGAAATGGGCTGAGAGCCACTGGCCTAGCCAGTCCCACACCCTTCCCTTCATACACTAGACCTGTGTCCCCTCGGCCCCTATATTGTTCCTAGTCCCTGTCCAGTTCTCAAGTTTCTCCCCTTCCCTTCCATCTTCTCATCAGTCTTGGTATTGACCCTCCAGCCAAATAATCCCAAGGCCCATTTCCCTCACACACTCCCAATCCCACTGTTCCCTCACTTAGTTTCTGATCCTTGTCTCTTTGGCCAGACCGTTCCATCTCCTCTGGCTCCCATTGCTAACCTCCTCCCCCTCTGACGCCCAGGGCATGTCTACATGAGACACTTTACTGCATAGCAGACTAATTTGCTGCACAGCAAAGCATCACTGTTTACATATGCATGGCAATTAAGGTGCAGTAGACTAATTTACTGTGCTGCTGGATAGTCCCATCCGATACAAGTGCTATATGGCAGCTGGTGATTCTGGTTGAATTAAAAAGGCAAATATCGAGCAAGGGAAATTTCAGCCTTAATGAGTACAATTTAGCAAAATTATATACAAAGTTATATGTAAATGAAATCATGATTTTTATAATAGGAAGTTAGCTTTATGAAAGGGAAAACTAGCATCCCTATCAATAATGACAACCATAATTATAATGTTGGTGATGTCAGGCTAGGAAGACTGCATTAATGTTTGAATGTTTCAGGTTCTTGGAAGTATCCCATTTCAAACTTATTTCCAGCGAATTCTCTCAGCCGCCTCACCAAGACAAGCAAGTTTCATTTCCTATCTCTCTGGGCTGGGATGCCTTTTAATGGCCATCCCCTCCGTGCTCATAGGGGCAGTAGCAGCATCAACAGGTAAAAATAAGCAGGTGTCTTTGAGGAACCTACATATTTTTGTTCAGGGTTTTTAAAATGTACACTGGATGCAGCCTGATTTAGGTATCTTAATAAGCAGCCCTATTTCTGAAGTGCTGGGCATCTTGTAGTCTTTGGGGATACCAACTGCTGAGTGTTCAGCAGTTTTTTTTAAATCAGACTATTCCTGCTGTCAAAAAGTGGCATCAGGGAAAAGATGTCTTCTCCCATCAGGTCAGGTCCAGACATCTCTGGGGACAGAGTCCATTACTGACTCCTGCAGGCACAGCTGGGAAAAGGATTAAGCTTGGGATCTGTGATGGGCAAGGAACTTATTTTACTTGAAACTGAGACAGTTAAGAGGTGACTTGATCAAATCCCATAGGTAACTACTTGGAAAAAGTATACTAGGTGATGTTTGAAATTCAAAATATAAATAAGATTCAGATTCTTAAGAGTGAAGAATTATTAGTGAACAGTTTACCAAAGGATGTAGTAAGTGCATCATCACTTGATATATGGAACTAGATATCTTTATAAAAGATACTAGTAAAGTGCCCATCAAGAATGACTGGCCGGTGGCCGGGACAGAGAGCCACCACCCACAGCCCCGCAATGCTGTCATTCTGCATCTGGCAGCAAGCAACTGCCCCCACCCCGCTCTGTGTCCAGCCCTGTGCACCCCCCCCCACACACCTCAGACGTATGCCACAGATCCACCCAACCA
>NW_017729032.1:20756606-20757979 GCF_001723915.1 Gavialis gangeticus | reverse complement strand
ACACCCTCCCAGCCACCCACACCCCTCCACACCCCACCCATGCACCCCGTCCCTCGCAGCCAGCAAGTGGTCTCCACGCGAGGAGGGGCATGGCGCATGGCTGCAGGGTGATGCACAGAGAGCATGCACGGGGGATGTACCTCACCCCACTGCCATGTATTTCATTTGGCAGGTGCTGCTCGTGCCCCCCTGTCCTTGCAGCACCCTGTGGTCATGCACCATGCCCAACCCCTCACCCCAGGAGCACCTACTGGCTGTGGGTGGTGGGGTACACGGGGTGGGGTGGCAGAGTGCACAGACGCAGTGTGCTGCACAGGGAAGGGGCATGTGAAGCGCAGGCAGCACCCGCTGCCTGTAGTATGTGGGGTGGGGTGCCTCGCCACACTCCCCGTGCAGCACCCTGCAGCCACACGCCACACCGCCCCCCCCTTTTGGGGGGCACTTGCTGGCTGCAGACCACAGAGGGGGTGTGGTGCAGGGGATGGGTGCACAGCCGCAGGCAGCCCCAAGGGGAGTGGGCAGGTGGGTACAAGCAGCACCCGCTGGTTACAGCACATGAACGTAGGGCACACACCCACTCCCCACACAGCACCCTGCAGCCATGCACCACACAGCTTCCCATGTTTTGGTGCATGCAGAGCTGGCCCGGAGCATTACAGACAGACAGACAGAAGTGCTAAAGCTTTTATTATATTAGAATGTTTAAATTGACCCAGAAGTCAGAATGCACTTGCATATTCACTTATGTAATAGGGAAGAATAATTCCCTCCCTTTGCAAAGATTACTGATTACATTTCTAAGACTTCCCTCATCATGTTGCAGACTAACAATCCCTAGTTCATTTTAAAGCCAGTTTACACAGTGGTAAACTGTTTCCCTGACTGTTAACCAATAATAGGATTTTGCAAACAACATATGAGGGCTTTCTACTTAAACTTGCAAGGTTTTTCAGTGCTCCTGCTTCAGGGCTTATAATTATTTGAAGTGAAACAATCTAATTTAAGGGTGGAAACACATTTTTACACTGTTTAAAATGGGATTTAAACATCAATCTTCCATAAGTACAAGCCAGTTTAGAACACTTTAAACCTCCTGGAACATTTCAATGGGATACTTAGATAATCAGGTAGTATCTTGAACTGGTCCTGATGAACTGGCTCAGTGTTCTGTGTGGACTCCAAGTTTCTGCGTCTAGTCAGTCCTCCAGGCACCCCGCACCACTCCTCACCCCCACCCTAAACCTTTACTGTTTGCACTTGACAGAAATCCATCTAGGCTGGTTTTGGGTGAGGGGTGGACATAGGATGGTGGCCATTTCAAGGGCGGGGGGGGGGGGGCACTGCCTAGACCCCTGCTTCTGGGTTCTTGGGGG
>NW_017729032.1:20748606-20756078 GCF_001723915.1 Gavialis gangeticus | reverse complement strand
GTTATATGGGGTCTGCCTAGACCCCTGCTTCTGGGTTCTTGGTGGAGGTGTATGGTTTGTGGTTGGGTGGGCAGGTAACTAGATGCATCTTTAACTGATAGTACCCATCAAGTGATAAAGCTTAAGCCACTTCAATTAATACTATAGAATGGATGGCAATTCCATGCTTAGTCAAAGTGAACTGGCCTATTTATTGTTAATTGTTCCTTACCCTCCACTCCCAGTCCACACAGCTGCCTGCCCTGCCTTACATGCTCCACCCTCCACACGTCTCTACATAACTGCATCAATACCCCACAACCCACCTGAGCACCTGTCATACCTCCACCACTCCCCAAATCAGCCTGGGACACTACAGACCAGGGTTAAGTGAAAGCTATGAAAGTAACTGAGTGGCTTGGTAGGGAAAGTCCTTTTAAAGCCACAGCAAGATTCAGAGACCTTGGGCAGCAACCTCCATCCCCCCGAACACCCAGCACCCTGGAAAAACAGAAGAAAGGGTTGAGGAAGTGTCCCTCACTACCCATCTCACTATGCCTGCACTCCCCAATCAGCCTGGGATGTACCATACCCTAAACGAGTGACTTGGGAGAAAGTGCTCTTTAAAAGATGCAAAACTCTAACCACCCCTGAGTACCCAGCTCCCTGGGAACCCCGAAGCAGGACTTCCTGCTATGGCACTTAGGTACCCCAGTCAGGGTATCACCACACACATTTTAGTAAAGTGCTGGAATGGTTTTTATTGAACTCAATAACAGTGAGAAGGGAAAGCAGAAAATTGCTATTGGGCTGGCTACTCACTACCATCTCCTGGTGGTTGCTTGATAGCACTGCCAAGCCTAAAAGGTTCCATCATATTTGGCAGTTCTATCATATTTTTCTCACTTGCAATGCACACTTTCCTCTGCAAAACTGGGGTATGTGCTTTAAAGAGGTGGGGAGGGGGAAGCTGATTTTCTGCCTCGTATAGGAGAACTTCCTCCCAGGCAGCTGAGGGAGTCAATTGATTTAATGACTCATGTTCTTCACTCTACATGTGTTAATGATCATCTCCCCCTTCAATGGTCTAATTGTTTCACTATGCAAGCTAACCTTTTTAGGGCAATTTTGCTGTTTGCTAGCTGCCCCTGGTTGATCTTTTCCTATTTCACAGCCTTTTTAGCTCAGATTCTAGCTCTTTTTAGAATAAACTGTATAAACTAGTTTTCAGCAGCAGCTATGGGTTCAGTTGTAGTTAAGTAAGGAAGCGAGGATGAGTCAGCTGAAAATTAAGCTCTCTAGAGAAACCTTTTTTTCCCTTCATTCATCCTTTCAGAAACAACATGTGCAGTATATTCTGGGGTATTTTGCACGCAAGAAAATACAATATTTAGAACCTTTGGCAGTTTATGTACAGACGCCTCTGACATGGAACAACTGTGACCCTTTCCCAATCAGTGACATTCTTGAAAAGGTTAATTTTTTATGTGTCTGCACCCTTTGTGCCAGAACAGAAGGCTCTCATCCTTAGCGATGCAAAGATAGGATGGCTGCTTGTAAAATATACAGCTTTGAAGAAAAAAAAAAGAATTAAATATTTAACATGACATTTCTCTGTTCTGTTTTAAAGACTGGAATCAGACAAGCTACGGTCTTCCAAGCCCTTTAGAGAGAGGAGAATCAGCCATGATACTGCCATTTGTTCTGCACTATCTCTGTCCATCATACATTTCCATTGGTGGCTTGGGAGCTATTGCTGCTGCTGTCATGTCTTCTGCAGATTCAGCCCTTCTGTCTGTTGGCTCTTTATTTGCTCACAACATCTACAGAAAAATTCTTAGGAAAAAGGTAGTACTTGAATTATAGATTTTCTAAGTCAAGGTTAATTAATTACTGTTTTGACAATGATTAAACCAGTAGTTCTCAACCATTTTTTACTCAAGGCACCCTCTGGGAGACTGGAAGCACCCCTCTTTAGACTCAAGGCACTCCTTAGAAAATATCAGTTCTTAGTTTTCACTTGATTTTGGAATACAGAAAAATAATAGAACAATTTTTCCATTGGAAAGAACTCAGAAAGACCACAACAGCTTAGAAAGAAATCCACAGTGTTAAAATCAATTTGAAATCTCTGGGTTTATCTTGTGAATCTTGTTTCCATGCCTTTTAGTGCTAAATTATATGGCACCCATGAAAGGATCACAAGACACCCCCAGGTGCTACTGCACCCTGGCTGAGGATCACTGGATTAGAGAGCTGCTGATTTTAGTTCAGGATCCAAGGTTTGTAGATGCCAAGGTACAAAGGTGTCTGGATCCTGAATCTTGGTCTGGCCCATGGTAAACTGACTCTTTGTAAAATTGTAAAATTCAGATCAGGATGCTAGTGGGAATAATTCATAGTGTACTGAAGAGCAGACTTCCAATTCCTCCAAGTCTAACCTGTCATTGTCTACTGACAAAGTGAAAGTTTCAAATAAAAAACACACGGGTGAATTAGCGAAGTGCAGTTAGCAAAAGTGGGTACATGATAGGGATGTAAATATCATTTAAAAATTATCTGTTTAATCTCTTCCAGTTATCTCAGTTAAATGGTTAACCAATAGCTCATACCTAGTTTAGTGACCTTTGGAAGAAGTGGTCTTGGACCTGGCCCCTTATGTCTTCACCATTTGCCCAGCATTGAGCAGGCCCCAGGCCGCTGGTGGGGAGCTGTAGGCAGAGGGTGGCAGGTGCAGCTGAGCCACTAGGGACCACTGCCCAGCTGCAGAGCCATGGCTTCCCCTCACTCCCATGGGGCTGGGGCTGTGGACAGAGCTGGGGCTACGGACCTCTCCTCTGCCCAGATCCTGCTCCCACGGGGAGGGAAGGAGGGAGGTGCCAGGCTCCCCACAGGGATCAGATGGCAGGGCAGTCTGGGCTCTGGCCCTGGCAATGTGGAAGAGCCTTCCAGGTCTGGGCTGCAGTGGCACAAGCACAGTGGGAGTTATAGGGAGCTTGTTACTCTGCCCAGGTCCCACTACTGCGGGGAGAGGAGAGGGGGCAGGCAGACTCACTTCGCAGCCGGGAGTCTTGCTGCTGCAGCTGGAAGGCCCCACACGGCCTCTGTTGGGGGTCTGGCACCCGCCTCCCTCCCCGTGGTGGCAGGATCTGGGCATAAGAGGTCTACAGCCCCAGCCCATGGGGGTGAGGAGAAACCGTGGGTCTGCAGCTGGGCAGTGCCTCCTAGTGGCTCAGCTGCACCTGCCACCTCCCACCCGTGGCTCTCTGCCAGCACCCTGGGGCCCACACAGTGCCTGGAGCATGGTGAAGACATAAGGTGCCAGGGCAGTTCCTGCTGGAGGTCACACAACAGTAAGCGGTAAGTGATAAACGGTAGAAATATAATCGTTGTTTAACCATTTACATTCATTATACATAACTGGTTGTATCATCATACTCATCAAGTAGTTCTTAATGCCTCAATATCTAGTTGGAGGAGGAGGCATCATACTCATGCCCCAGGAGTCTGCTCTAGGTCCAGTATTGTTCAATATCTTCATTGATGATTTGGATTATCGGATTGAGTGCACACTTAGCAAATTTGTGGATGACAGGGGCAATTGCAGATGCTCCAGAGAGCAGGACTAGGATCCAGAATAACCTGGATAGACTGGAGAAATAGTCCACAATCAGTGAGATGAGATTTAACAAGGACAAGTGCAGTCCTGAACTTGGGATGGAATAATTATGTGCATGAATACAGACTGGGGAGTGACTGGCTAGACTGCAGCATTAAGGACAAGAGGGTAATGGCAGAGCATAAGCTGCATATGAGCCAACTGTGTGCTCTTGTTGCAAAAAACAAAAAAACCCAAAAGCCAATAGCATACTGGGTTGTAATAGTAGGAGTCTCACCTACAAATCAAGGGAAGGATTCTTTTGCTCTATTCAGCTGGCCTGTGCAAAGCGGCTAGCATTCACTTCGGATTCGGCTGATTCGGGGGACAGCGATTTGATTTGGTGATTTGAATCACAGCCCCGATCAGATTCGACTGAATCTGATTTGGCTGCTGCCAAATCTCTGAAACAGCCAGGCCTATCCCCTGCCTGCTCTCCCAGCCTGGAAATGGCTCTCCCGCCTGCCCCAGCTCCTGGCACTTATTAAAAATAAGCCCAGGTGCTCAGTGGGTGCTGCCAGGCAGGGGACAATTCCCCCTGCCCCCCACTGCATGAGGGGTTCTGCATGAGCCCCCCAGCCCCTCCATGGGTGCCCCACCCAGGCCAGCTCCGGCCCTTTAAGAAAAAAAAACACCCCAAAACATCCCCCCCTCCCACCAGACTCACCACTTCCGTGGTGTGGGGTGATTCCCACTGCCCCATGTCACGTGGGGGGCTCTGCACGAGCCCCCTGAAGCCCCGAGGCTGTTGCAGGAGCGGCTTTTCTCCATTTTTTTTTTCCGGTGGCTGCAGCCACTCTGAGCTGGTAAGTCCTAGGGGCAGGGGACGGGAACCTGGAGGAGGGGGGAGAGGACCATGGGGGACCCCCTGCCAGTCCCCTGATCCCTGCCTGCTGCCCTAGCCCCACCATGGCTGCCCCCACCTGCCCCAGCTCCCGGGGTTTTAAAAAAAGCCCCAGTGCTCACCGGGTGCTGCTGGGCGTGGGGTGATCCCCACTGCCCCCCACTGCATGGGGGGCTCTGCATGAGGAACCCCTGTTTATGTAGTTAGATCAGCTTCAGTTCCTGTGTATAGATGTGGAGGTGGGAAGAGGGAGGCTACTGCTAGAAGTATTAGGAGAACATCGAGTCTTCTAGAGCAAAATGTGGTTGTTAAAGTGGGTAATACATTTAAATATGTTCAACACAAACTTTGCTTTGAAACTGATTCATGGATGCTAGGGGCTGGAAGAGTCCTTACAAGATCATTGGGTCCAGCCCCCTGCACTTGGACAGGAAAGACTGCTGGGGTCAGATGACTCCAGCAAGGTGGGCATCAAGACCCTTTTTGAAGATTGCCAGGGTGGGTAACTGTATACCATCATGATACCAACATCTGGATTTATGTTATAACAAGAGGTGAAACGCTATCAAGCCTTCAGCAGGTTGTAGAGCAACTTGAGAGGTGCCGTAGTTAGTATGTTATCTTACACTGTGCACCAAGTTGTTTGTCAGCTATTATAACAGGTAATAGAAAGATATATTTGCCCTGCTCCTTTTAAACCTTAGGTTGCGTTTATTACTTCTGTGTTAAACACACCAAGATAGTCTGCTAAGGAAATTTAACATGCCTAGAATGAGTCCATAAATCCAATGTGTTGGTTAATCCATTTAAGGAAATTGTAACCTACTATTGCTGCATGATATGAACATTCCTCTTCCAGGTCAAGTGGCAGAGCTGGGCTGGGGAGGGCTGGGCTATGGCACCGAAAGGCAAAGGCTCACACCATGCTGATATGGTGGGGAGTCCGATAAACATTGGGACTCGTGGCACAATAATCCTGCCATCTTTCCATGAAGTCCTGTTACCTTTGGAACCTTGAAATTTGACTCAAATGAATTTAGGAATAAGCAGACGGTGATTCCTAAAGCAGCGCTCTTTTGTTTTACAGGCTACAGAGAAAGATGTTTTATGGACAATGAGAGCCTCTATGCTGGTGTTTGGGACAGCAGCTGCTGGCCTGGCTTTTTATTCTCATTCTATTTATGACCTGTGGTTCCTGTCTGGTGAGCTAGTGTATGCCCTCCTCTTTCCTCAGCTGTGCTGTGTGCTCTTCATACCTCACACCAACACATACGGCTCAGCAGCTGGGATCCTCTTAGGGTTCCTCCTGAGGCTGTTGGCAGGGGAGCCGTCCCTGAAAATCCTTCCTGTTATCCACTACCCAGGCTGCTGCCTTGTGGATGGGGTCTATGTTCAGCTGTTCCCTTTTAAAACATTCACCATGCTGCTCACTTTGGGGATCATAGTCTCTGTTTCCTATCTGTCAGCATTTTTGTTTAAAAGAAACCTCCTCTCTCGCAGATGGGATGTTTGCAACATTATGAAAGAAAACAGTGTACACATCCCTCTGCGCCAGCTGGAAAAGCAGAAGGACTTGCAAGGGACTGTATTGCCAGAGAATCATGACTAAATGCAGAGCATCAGTTGAAAGGCAATTAAGCAAACTGCAGTTTTGTTACCAGGTCAATGATGTTTCTTCTTTATTCTTCCCTGTCTACCGGTGAATTTTTCAAAGCCCACAGTAGAGTCATAAAGAAAGTCAGCAAGCACTCCATTAACACCACAAGGATAAAGGAAGTCAGAGTCTGCAATACTGAAAGGTGTGCAGTAATGCAAATGGCTGTGTGGTGATTAGTATGAAATATTATAAAATAAAACCTGCTCCTGCTTGGTTTTGGTACAACAGTCTTTGCAAAATGCAACCATGGTGAGCGGTTAAAAGCCATTTCCTGACATAGATAAAATTCATATGTTACACCTCCGTATCTCACAACACTGGTATTAATGAATGCTTTAACAGATTGTACATTGAGAAGAAACTGCTGTCATTGCCATAAATGGGAGTTTTACTATACATTTCTACCACTGCATTTTTCAGGGTTAAATTTGTCACAATCTTAAATGCCTGCTTTTCAATGCAGAGCCTGCTTATGATGCCCAGCTGCCACAGAAAGATTTGCTCAAGGTTCATGCCTTGAGCTTCATCTCTCTGTTCAAGCTCTTATTTACTCAAGAAGGACAGAAATGGAAGCAGTAATATCCACCGTTGTCATTTGAAAAGATACTTCCCTGCACATCCACTCCACTCCATACCTTTTCCTCCTAAACCTGTCATTCCCTCCAACAAATATATTGGCCCAGATCCTATTTTGCCTGAAGGTTATGTTTATATCACCTCCACGATAATCCTAAGACTGCTGCTAAACAGCAAGCACTAACCACTTTCTCCCACTCTGCAGGCATGACTACATGTTTATTAGTTTACTGTGGCCTAATAGGGCCACATGTGTAGAGGCTGAGACATTTATAATTAGGCAGCTCCACAGTAAGCCTCTCATGTAGACATGACTTGCATGTGCCACACATTGAAATAAAGTTGCATGGTCACCCTAAGTTGTATAGGGCATGACCAGGGCAGGCGCAGCTCTCAGGACCTGGAAGCATCCCTCACGTGAGCTATTCAGAAAGGGTTGGAAAAAAACTGAATATTGTAGGTGTGCACTTTATTTTCATAACAAGAGAGTCAGAGACTTTGAGATTTGTTACTAACAACCTACCAGGCTCTTTTCTTTTCTCCAAACTCAGGCATGCTCTCCTTCCTGTTACGGAGTCTGGATAATGTCTTCCAACAACTACTAACTCTCCATGTTGATTCTAGAAGGAAATTAGGCACCTCTGCCCAGATATCTGGATTGGTCCTCTGTGGGGAAAATGTCTAAGTTTTAGGCACTGAAATGCTTAAGTGGAGTCACTTAGGTTTCATAGTTTCATAGTTTCTAGGGTTGGAAGGGA
>NW_017729032.1:20745060-20748595 GCF_001723915.1 Gavialis gangeticus | reverse complement strand
TAGAATTACTAAGACCCTAAAAATGTATCCCTAATAAATGAGCACACCAAAGTGATGGGCAAATCTGGTAACAGGGGGCTGGGCTTTGGAAACTTAATATTACATTGTTAGAAGACAGGAATGTATGTATGTATGTATGTAAGGAGTTTGGAAGATTATACGAAGGGTGGGTCACAGTACAGAAATAATTTCACAACAGTGGGAGTGGTGGGTAATAGTTAAGAAAACCATTCTGTTGGGAGCTGTCCAACAGAAAAGAGAAAGTACCATGAAGGCACCATGGGTGGAGGAAGGGGAAAATTGGAAGAAATATTTTGCAGCAAGGGTAAGGAAGGAAGAGGGGAATTGGGGAAACTTAGGACAGAAGGGAGGCGGGCAGGCAGAAGGCCAAGAGCTGATCTTACAAGAAAGTGACAAAAGTTCTATGAAGAGTTATATAGTGCAGGGGGAGCAAATCCAGGACAGATAGGTAGAGGATTTTGTGGGGGGTTTAACAGGATACATGGGGGAAGGGGAGAAAGAAGGGCTGGAGCAGGAAGTTCACTGGGGGAGTAAAGAGGTTTTGAAAAAGAAACGGATTCAAATAAAAGAGTACTGGGGTTAGAAGGGCTGCCTAAAGAATTCTACTGTAGATTTTAGGGGTGGATAGGGAAAGATCTAGTACAGGTTTTTCAGATCATGGAAGCAGGTGAAGTGGGGGAGGGATTTGCAGATGGGGTTGTCATACTGTTGTACAAGGAAGTGGGAAGGGAAAATTTAAGAAATTAGAGACCAATTTGCTGAACATTGATTGCAAGTCACTTATTGAAGGTTCTAGCAGAGAGAATGGAATAGGTGTTAGCACAAGTGACTGGGGAGGAACAGATATGTGCAGTGGAGAACATAAGAATCTCACAAACGCAATGGACTTTATGGGACTTGGTAGAATATGCAAGGGATCAGAAATGAGAATTAGTGGTGGGGATACTTAGAGCTGGAGAAAGCATAATGATCAGGTGAGGCATGGTTTTCTGTTTAGAGTCTTGAAGGGGATGGGGTTTCCAGGGCATTTTGTGGGGTGGGTTCAGGCCATCTTCGAAGAGGCACAAAGTAGGGTGTTAGTGAAAGGTTTTTTTATAGTCAGAGGTTTAGAAGTAGCAACAGCTTAGATAGGGATGCCCATTATCACCTGAGCTGTTTATCTGTGTGATGGAGCTGGTAGTACAATGGATTAGGAGCCAGAGTTTAATTAAAAGTGGTGATAGCACCAGGGAGATAAAAATCACTGTTATATATGGAAGACATATCAATTGTAGTGAGGGATAGATGATCACTGGAAAGGGTATTGGGACACATGGTGGAATTCAGGGAAAGCATCAGGGACAAGGATAAATAAGGGGGAAAGTATACTGTTGGTAATAGGGGAGTGGGAGGGTATAGAGGGTCATGGATTACAAGTAGTTTCAGAGTACTGGGGGTGTACTTAGATACCAGGGGGGAGGGGAAAAGAGCCATGGGAAGACTTAGGGGCACAGGTGCGGAAGATAGCAGGGCTATGGAGTACAAGAGGGTTATCCTTGTCAGGGAAGGTATGAGTGTTGTCCTTCATGGGCGAGAAAAGAAGAAGAAAAGAGAGAGAGAGGGGGAGGAGAGAGAGGAGAAAGAGGAAGAAAAAAAAAAACACAGGGGAAGAGAGGAGAGAGGAAAGAGAAAAAAGGAGAGGGACAGGGGCTAGGTCGCATGGGTACACAGGTGATTTATAAGCTCGATCTTTGCTTTAAACAGTCTCCTGCAGCAGGGGCAGAAACGCAATGAGGACTGGATATGATAGGTTTTCATTTTCCTAGCCCCACGTTTCTTCATTGCTTCTGCCAAGCACTGCTGTTTAAAGGCCAGTGCTTCATTCTGGATTGATGACCTCCAGGATGGACCATTGTGAGCGATTTGTTCCCAAGACTCTGGGCTGATGCTGAGACTCTTTAAGGACACCTTTAGGGTGTCTTTGCACTACCTTCTTGGCACGCTTTTGTGGCACATTCCATTTGACAGTTCACTATAGAAGATTTTCTCTGGCAGGTGAGCATCAGGCATTCTTGAAAGATGGCTGGCCCATCTCAACTTTGCCAGGTTCGGCAAGGTGTGAATACTGAGAAGAGCTGATCTTCCAAGCACCTGGGTGTCTGGGATCTTGTCCTGTCACTTGATCTTTAGTATCTTTCACAGACAGTACAGGAGGAAGTGGTTTAATTTCTTGGCATGATGTTAGTAGACAGTCCAGGTTTTGCAAGCATAGAGTCATGAGAAAGATGGTTTTGTAAACCTTCAGTTCCACTGATATTCCAGTATCTCTGTGGTCCCAGACCAACTTACAGATTAGCAAAAGCCAGTATGGCCTTTTGGCAGTCTCGCATTGACCCTGTCATCTATGTGGACAGCACAGGAGAGCATGCTGCCTGGACAGGCAAGCTTGTTGACTATCACCAGTTGTTGGCCTTTAACCAAGACATGTGGTTCCTGGGATGTTGTGCCATGTGCAGGTTGAAACATCACTTCAGTCTGTGTTGATAGAGCCTGAAGTTGTTGCAGGCCAATGAGAGTAGGTCCATGGACCATTGCATGTCAGCCTGTGCATGACACACAGCCATGCTTTGCAACTTCTTTGCTGATGACTGTCTGGACTTTGGAGCTCACTCAGAGCCCGTGCAGGTTGAAAATGTCTTCATCAAAATGGTACCTGATCCCCATACCAAGGACATTGTCTTGTAAGGCATCCAACAGCATGGCAGAATAGGGTCGGTGTGAGCACACAGCCCGGCTTGACAATTCGTAACTGGAAAGGGGTCAGAGCATTCGCTATTCACAAGGACATGTACCATCATGGAACTGTTGAACTATATTGATAAATCCTCTAGGGCATCCTTACTTCATGATTTCCCAGAGGCCTTTGTAGTTCACCATGTCTAAGGATTTGGCTGGATTGACAGAGATGAAGAGAAGGTTGATGTTCTATTCCTGGCACTTTTCTTGAAGCTGCCAGGCCACAAACACCATGCTGGTCATTCCATGTCCTTTTCTAAAGTCACATTAACTCTCAGGCAGTAGGTCATTTAGATGGTCAGTCAGCCAGTTGAGGACTCTTGCTAGCATCTTGCTGGCAGTTGAGAGAAGGGAGATGACCCTGTGACTTGTCATGGAGTTGAAGATTTCCCTTCTTCCTGTACAGGTGGATGAAGAGGCATCCTTGAATTCTTGAGGGACTACTTCCTGCACCCACATACTGCAGAAGATCTCAGTTACCTGACTCGTAGACCTCCACTGGAAATCATGTCGACTTCAGGAGCTTTGCCACCAGACATTTGCTGTATGGCCTTTTGAACTTCGTTTGAAGCTCTACCAACAAACTGCAGGTGAAGGCAATTTGAAGCAGCTTGAATATGGCATCCATGCGGACAGAGGAGGTCCGACTGAGGATGGCACTGAAGTGTTCAGCCTCTCTGGAGGACTGGGGGCCTTATCAGTTAGAAGTGTGGGCCTGCTGGCAGACAACACAGTGGGG
>NW_017729032.1:20731106-20740060 GCF_001723915.1 Gavialis gangeticus | reverse complement strand
ACTGAGGATGGCACTGAAGTGTTCAGCCTCTCTGGAGGACTGGGGGCCTTATCAGTTAGAAGTGTGGGCCTGCTGGCAGACAACACAGTGGGGAGGATCCAAGGACATGCAGACCATAAACAGCTTTTAGGGTAAAGAACTTCCTTGCAACATTTCAGTCAGCATAGTGCTGGATCTTTTCTGCTTTGTTCTTCAACCGTGTGTGCTGCATCCTTCACAGCTTACACTAAATAGTCTTATATAGCTTCATGGAACCACTTCCAGTTGGCTTTGATGGAACTGTAATGGAGCAGTGTGGTGTGAATCTGACCTTTCAGATGGTTCACAAAAGACAGCCTAGTGCTGTTGTTCATCAGCCCTGCAGTTTTGAGGAGCTTTCAGTCCACTTAGCCTTTGTGGATGCCGTCTAGTTAGAATTGTGAACTTTAGTGAGGACATGAGTTGATTATCAGTCCAGGATTTAGTGCCACACATCACTTTGGTTACACAGACATCATATCTGTCCCTCCTTCAGACAATGACATAGTCAAGAAGATGCCAGTGCTTGGAGCAAGGGTGCATCCACGATGTCTTCTTCTGACCGGGGAGACTGAACAGTGTTAGTAAACAGGAGCTCATGTTCAACACAATCCAAGTAGGAGACCATTCCTCCCACAGCTTCCAATCCTGTGCTTCCTGATGACAGCCAAGTATGGGATGGTGTCAGGGCCAATCCTGGTATTTAAAGACACCAAGGAGGATGAGCGCATCAGACTTTGGTCATCATAGAACTGGTCAGTCAGTCAGTTGGGGCATATGCACTGATGACAGTGTCACACTTGTTGCTCAAGCTCAGGCTGGCAAAAATCAGTCAGTCATTCACTCCCTTAAGTAGTTTCTTGACAAGGCTGCTTTGTGTAGCAAAGCCGACACCCACTTCCCATTTGGCTTCGCTGCCATGACCACTCCAGAAAGATGCCTAACCAGCTTTTCCTTCTAGGAGCTGCCCTTAATCAGGTAGGCGAGTCTCGCCGAGGGCAGCAATCTGGATGCCTTAACCCAGTTCATCTCCAATGAGGGCAGTTCTCCTTTCAGGTCTGTTGGTGTTTCCGTAAGTCAGTGTACATACATTCCACACACCCAGCTTGAGGGAGATTAGATTTCTTTTCAACCACTGTAGTGGGACCCCTGCTAGCAACAGCATGCTGACCAGGATGATGTGAACAGTGTTTAAGACACCTTTTCTAGCCCCTTCCTCATTCTAGGACTTGAGCAATGCAATCCTGAATAGGGCTGCTCAGGCACTCACGGGACTGCCGAGTTTTACTGCTGCTTCTGTCCACTAGAAAGCACCCCAAAGCCCTGAGCCACCTGTGTGCAGGTTTGCAGCTACAGCTTCCAGTGTGTCCATACCTGCTGCTTCATCACTGGCTTGTCACTACAGGGCTTCTACTAGATGCATGTTGTGCAGGATTTGGATTTAAAGTGAGAAAGCTGTGCAGCTTGCTCGTCCAAGCCAACTGGTAGTCAGCAGCAGGACAGTTGGAGATTGGCCCAGATGCAGTGGATGACCAGGATGTTTTTTGTGCCTTGTCCTGCTCTGCACAAATTGACAGTGCATTGCTGTACTGCCATCATGGCCCCTGGACCGTGAGAGTCTTGTCTACCCGGTCACCTGAAGTCAGACTCTGCACACAAGGATAGGCATGTCCTTACCTCCTTGCAGGTCTGAAGACCAACTGGGTACCCCCACCTGGTATGATCTGTTGAGGCAGTTTACCAGGGTGTGGCCACTGTTGCATGCAGACAGCTACTTGGAGCTACAGGTGAGAGCTGAGTGCTGGTGAAGACCAAGTAAGGAAGAGTCACTCAAGCAAGTGCGACATGGCACCTCCAGAAAAAGAGCATTTCTCCCAGACACCCCAGTCAGGGAAGGAAGGTAGAGCCAACTAAGACTATTATTACCAATTATTTTGTTTACAGGGATGGTATACCCACTATCACAGATCCAAAAGGGAGGTTTTGTGTTTTCTTTCAGGGAGGGAAAAAAACAGAGTTGCAAGGGGGGGGAAATGGGGGTTTTTGTTTATGGGCAATTTGTAGCATCACTGATATACCCCCCCTTCTCTTGTTGCCTCCTATAGATACTGGGGAGGGAGGATATTGTGGGCAGTAGGTTTTCTTGGGGCATGGTAGATAGGGTTATGGTAGGAAAGCCACCACTGCACTATACAAGGATGGGAGCATTTTTCAGAACACACACTTTAGGAGCACTGGGGTAGAAGGGTTACAAACTGCAAAAGATGTGTTTAAAAGAAGGTTAGTCAAGGGAACGATGAGTTAACAGATGCAGGGGATTTGTTGTGGACACAGGTGAGGGTGGTTTGGAAGGGAATGGTAAGTAAAAGGTGGAGGGCAGAGCACAGGGTATTTGCATGGAGGGTAGTAAGACTGGTTCTAAGTGGTGAGAGAGACACAACATAGATGGAGGTTAGTGAGATTGGCAAGATGTCCGTGACAGTTGTAGCAGAGTAGATTTGTGTCTTTTGGGAGTGTTTATGCATGGAAAGGTGTGGGGAAGTTCTCAAGGGAACTGGGTTGGAGGGGAAGGATTTCTTATGAGCGTGTAATGTATGAGTTAGTGGTAGGAGGAACTAGGGAATTGAAAAGTTCAAGTATTTTTAATAAGGGATGAGTGGCACTCTGGAAGATAAGGTGCTTATTAGTAACAAAGTGGTTGCATTTCTCGGTGTGGGAATGCTTGCAACTAGCATACTATGAAATGAGGGGGTGCATGGTCAGACAGGGGAAAGGGAACAACATTTTTCTATTCCTATTAAGTGGAGCCCTTTGTTTGAACCAAAAGGAATTGGGCAAGACAAAAAGGTACAGGGGAGGTGGTGTAATCCACACACACCTGTCCAAAAACAAGTTGTGTTTTTGTGACTAATATGGGTTTATGGGATCCTAAAGCTTTGGTTTGTTTCATCATCTTTATAACGAACAGTATGTCAAAGCAGTGTTAACACAGTTTCAGCACTTAAGAAGCTGGCAAGTTGGAATATGTTGTGTAGTATAAGCAGAGGTTCTTTTGTTGATATTAACAAAACACCACAACAATGTTAATAGTCTGTAACTGGATGCATATATGATACCCTATTTGACAACTTCTGTATTATATTGTTGTTTATGCTGTTCTATATGGTTTTAATTTTGTTATAGTTTAAAAAAATCTGTTCTTATCAGTTTAATACAGGGGCAGGCAATTTTGGATGGAGGGCCGCTTACTGAGTTTTGGCAAGCCATCGAGGGCTGCGACAGGCAACCAGGGGCAGATAAATATTAATTTTCTAAATTTTTTAGGGGTCCCACAGGCCGGATAAAGTGGCCTGGTAGGCCGCATTTTGCCCACCCCTGGTTTTAAAAAAGAAATCACTGATCTCCCCTCGATGTGAGGGCCAACACATTAAATGCATTTTGGCATCAGGAGAGGACCTCTGGGCTTGCCCCAGCCACTACATGCAGCCGCCCAATATTGCAGTACCACTAGGCCCAGTGCCTGCTCCCCCACTATTCCACTGCCTCCCACCCACAGGTGCACCAGCCTAAGCCAGAGACAGGGGCATTTCATTTTGTTCACAGAAGTGATGTGCTTTTTGGCTTATTTTTAGTACCAGAAAAAAAGACTTTTTTTTTTTTAAAAAATCAGTACAATTCAGAATCCCTGCAGATTATGCTGGACAACACTCCTAAAGCAGTGCCCAGGTGTATGGTTAGACCGCTCTAAATGCCTTCGGCTCCATGAGCCACATCCACATCTTCAACACCCTCGAGCTCACAATGTCTGACAGGACTATCAAACTTGTGTAGGAGCTCTAGGACAGCTTCATCACCACCATCTGGTCAGAGGGCAGGGCACACAACATCTCCATCCCGTCTCAAGTGAATCAGGGCTGCCCACTCAACTCTGGCCTCTTCAGCCTAGTGATAGATCTGTTTTTCCAAGCTGTGGCCTGAAGCCCCAGCAAACTACCTTTATGGGTGCAAGCTGAGCATCCTAGCCTACACAGACAACCTGGTCCTCCTCACTGGTGACAAAGCAGCTGCAGAGCATGTTGGACTTCAGCTCTGAGGCAGTTGTATGGATGGGGCTCTGTGGCACGCCAGCAGGGGGCGCTCCTGCATTGAGCCGCCCACCTCCCTGCGCCCAACCACCTTCCAGGCTCCAAATGCCTCCCTAGGGGCGCCTTACATCCAGCCGACCCCCTTCCTGGAGCACACTTGCTAGCCTGGCAGTAACATAGCTCCCACCACCCCAAGAAGAGACTGTCTCTCAGCCCTGTGCCCTCAGGGAAACACAGGCCTAAAGTCCTACGGGTACTCGACCCAGTACAGGCACTTGGGGCACTTCCAAGTCCGGGGGCAAAAAGTACAGTCTCCCTTAGTCCGCAGACCTAAGGGGTCTCTTAGGCATAATTTAGACCCACCCCTCAATAAGTCTCCCACACGGGTCACAAAGGAGAACTTTACTGATTACAGGGGGAAGGTGAAAATAGGGTACAAGATTGAGCAATATCCTAGAAATCCTAAAGAGCAAACAGTCTGGCTGAGGTAGCCTTTTGATCACGCATCTGAGTTAGTGCCAGCTAGATATCTAATCAGATCTTGAGTAGCTTACTCACAAGCATCTTCCAGAGGCTGGTGAAGTTTCCTCTCTGGAGGCAGGCAGTTTCTTGCTCATGAGTTATGGGGGAGAGCCAGTTTCAGATGGTAAAGCTCCTCTGTGTCCCCTGCATAGCTGCTGCTCCCCCCTCCTGGGCAGTCCTAACTTATATAGCCCCTGTGATCTCATTCACCTGGTCCAGTGGAGGCCAGCTCTGGTTGGCTGTCGGCCAACCAATTTGAAATACATCACTAGTTGCCAGGCAGATTCCAGCCCACCAGGTAGAAACCCCTCAGCCAGGTAGCTGATGCCAGTCACATAGGCAGAGGGAGCAGGTTTGCCCCCTCCCTCAAGAATGCAGCCAGCTCCAGTTCCCTAAAGAGACAGGCTGAGGGTGTGGTCTCCTCTGCTGGGCCCATCCTAATCAAATGGTCACAGCTCAGAGATTTTAAATCACATTGTTGAAGTGGAGCCTGTGGCAGAAAGCCACCTTGGTTTCTCCCCAAAATCTCTGCCCTGTGACAATCACCAAGTGTACCTCCCTGAGCATGGACTGCACAAAAGCAACACCATCCTAGACTCCGTCATTACCATCTAGAGCAGTGGTCACTAACTGCTCGATCCCAGAGCCTCTTGAAGTCAATTCTGGGCTGGGGGGGTTGAATCTATGCATGTATGCACACACCCCCCCCCCCCACCTCCCCTCCAGCCCAACAAGTCAGTCAGTGAGGAAGGGAAGGGGCAGAGGCCCAGGAAGTATGCACAGCTATGGAAAAAGAGGTGTACCACTTATTATAAGATTCACAGGAGTGTGAATATATTTGCATCTGGTAGTTGAGGGGTGGGGAAGAGAAGAGTAAAGTAGTATGGAGGATGGGGAGGGTGAAATGGAATGGTTGGGAATTAGTAAAAGGAAGAAATAGATGTGGGGCAAATACACAGAGGAGATGAAAGCACAGAACAGCCTCCCTCCTAGATCCTCCATCTGCCCCTCCCCTCCCCCACCAGCCATTAAGCCCAGCAAGCCTGAAACATTTTGACAGTGTTTTTTACTACCCAAGAAGAGTAGGCAGAAATATTCCTAGAAGAACTGGACATAGAACAACTAGACATGAAACTGGTCATCAAAACAACAAGCATGAGTGGAAGAGGAAAATGCATTGGAGAAAGAGCAGCCAATGTCAATGGAACACCTGTGAGAAGTGAAAGAGAAACCAAGACCTCCAAAACAATGGTAAAAGAAGCCTCACTGAATGCAAGATCAGAACTCAGCAGAGAGAGGTGAAGGACACCTGAAGCATATTTAGCACAGCTAAAAAGTAGTTATTATTTACTTGCAACAGTGCACAATCCCCACACAAGAATTACACACAGGCAATCCCCCTTAAAATAAGCGTTATAGTGAAATTAGCACTAAGCAAAGCAGTGTTAAATTGATACCTGACTCCATTTAGCAGTAAGCAAGTTTTGTTTCAACACCTGTGGTCGCCATCTTGGGTCATCAAAAACTTTGTTTTGCTTAACACTCATTTCACTTAATTGGTTTCTGAAAAACTGAGTGTTAAGAGCACTAAGCGGGGCTTGCCTGTAGAGTATGAAAGACATTGGATACTGGAACCATTTGGTTGGTCCAGTTCTAATATGAGCAGAGCAGTAGGGGTAGCTATATTAATAAAGAACCTGGGAATTATGATTAGAAGAATCAGAGGTAGTGGGTGGAAGGATGTTGCAAGGGATGTGCAAAGACAGTGGGTCACCTTTCAGGATCATTAATATTATATGCACCACACCAGAACAAAATGAGAGGTGTGGTTTTCTGGAAAGGCTAGAGTTTGTCACAATGGACACAGCACCCTATATTAAAGGTAGGGGATTTTAATTGTGTGCATGAGGCATGGGACATGAAAGGTGGGAAGGCAAGGAAAGCCTATTGAGAAATCCGCAAAAGTCTTGAACCAAGTAATCTAATGACAACCTACAGGATACCAGGGAAAGCAGTGGCATTTACGTGATGCAGAGGGCAAGACTTTCAGGGGTAGATTAGATTTTGACATCTAAATACTGAAGGAAAATGGAAGCAGCAACAGAGCCTGTCTTTCCGTCAGATCATTGTCTATTGACCACAAGACTGGAGGAGGGACAGAGAATGCAGAAAGGGAAAGGAATGTGAAAACTAAATATATGACTACATATGCAGACTTGATCTTTGATTGTACTAACAAAGCGAGCATTTCCCATCCATAATGAACTTGTGGAAGTGAGTTAAGGAAGGGATGAAAGAACTCTGAGGGTGGGGAAAGAATATGCAAAGACAAGTGTACAGAAGACCACTACAGCAAGATCTACAAAAATGGCATTACCTGAGTATGTTAAGGTTTTGAAGTGAAAGAAGGAACTGTGGAGACAAAAGGAAACCTCAAGCAATGGTTCAGAGAACAGGGCAGAAAGAAGATATTCCTGGCACCCAAGATGTGGGGCAGAAAGTTTTCCAGTGCTTTATTTTTCCCCATGGGAAATTTTCCCATTTCTAAAAATTCATTGCTTCATAAAATTCATTACTAACAATGAATGGATGCCAATACAGTACTAGGCAAGCCTGACAAAGTTGCAATTACAAGTTTTTCAGGCGATTATCCCTAGGAAGTGCGAGAGAATACATATATGTTAAACTGATTTGCAAACAGGAGGGTAACTACAGCTACACTCACATAGTAATCCAAATCCAAAATCAAGTTATGAATTCACTTAATTGGCTGAGCAGGTCAAATCAAAACCAAAAGCTAAAATTCTCATTTCATCTCAGACTGCAAGTGAAACCAAAACCAAAACTGTAATTAATTTGTTTCACTTTTAGTTCAGCAAACAGAGTAGTGTCTCATTTTCTTTCCTTGAGCTGGGGAAGTTGGAAGTTTTTGCATAAGACTTTAGGTTTTTAGTGCTTTTGGTTTCAAGTATTCATAATAATGCCTAATCAGAAAGAAAAAAAAGCCTGGTGTGTGGCATCTTTATAGTGACATTCAAGCCACTGAAGGAAGGAAGTTGGTATATACGTAAATATTGTGGGCAGGAGCATGCTAACAATACAACAAGAATGAAGAAACATGCAACAACATGAGACTAGATCTAGCTAAATATTTCCAATATAAAAATTAAGAGTTACATACAACAGCAGGAAATAACCACGGTTTGTCCAAGAGATTTCAGTAACACCTCCCAACTAATAACATCCAAATTAAAATCAAGATGTGGCAGGAAAGAGTTGAAATATAAATGCAGCAGTCCAAACACTGGGCAATCTGAGAAATAAGAGCTAAAATAAAACCTCAGACATAAGCAGTACCATCACATGATGTAACATCATCTGACAAGTCTACTTCAAGAATCCTACGCAAGTAAACAAATTAATATGTTAAACAACACACAGTAGGGACTAGCATCTATATTGTTTTAAAACATTATAAGTCTTTCCCCCCTTTTGTTGCAGGAATTTGGTAGCTCAAGTGAAATAGCAGATTTGCAAAACGATGGAAAAATGAAAGTGTTGACCTGCCAGATCTGGGGGAAGAAACAGTGAGATCCTTGCTTTCAAGATCACCATCACCAAATATGCAATCCACCATGAGTAGCTGTTCAGGACATTCAAGCTTTTTAATCAAACTTTGTGGGCAAAATGTCAAAAGAAGATAAAAAAAAAAAAGAAGCGATGGGACATTAGTTCAAGCTATATTTGCCAGTGGTACACCTCTTTCCCAACTGAAGGAAAAAAAAAAACACAATACTGGGAGAAACATTACAAACTTATTCACCCATCATATAAAAGTTACCATCATATTATTGTGTATATAACATTTTCTCTTAGAGTATGACAGAGTTCAAACAATGAACTCTGTCATTCAAAGGATTGGTCAAGCAGAATCACCAACTCTGATGTCAGATGGGGTGGACTGATATACAATCGAATCCTTTATTGAATATTATGTTAGCAACACCTGGACCAATATTCCCAAAAGCAATTGCTAACCAAATCTTCTCATCATACAGGTGACTACATAGCCAAATTACTGAGTGAAGAAACTGAAAGTGAAGGTCCCTCCAGGGTACAAGCCCTTGTAACTGATGATGCAAACAAACATGAAAGCTGCATGGCAAATGCTAAAGGCAAAGTGTCCTCATTTAATAGTATTTGTCTATCTTGTTCATGGGTTGAATCTTCTGGCAAAAGGACATGGTAAGCACAGTACAATGAAGACAACATTGGCAAACTGCAAGTGATTGTGAAAGTATTCAACAAATCACCATGTTGCTAAATCAC
>NW_017729032.1:20718128-20726106 GCF_001723915.1 Gavialis gangeticus | reverse complement strand
TACAATGAAGATAATATTGGCAAACTGCCAAGTGATTGTGAAGGTTTCAATAATCATCATGTTGCTAATAAGACTTTGAAGAAATTATAGAAAGAGAGGCAGGGGAAGGACAGTACACTTATTGCCAGGAGAAACTAGATGGGGCTCAGCTACAAAGTGTTTACATAGTTTGCTGTGCACAAAGAACTGTTTGCAGTACGCTTCAATAGATCCCAGATTATTCCAGTGAACATTGGAAAGCAGATTATTGACAACAATGTGTACTGGGCTTGACTTCAATTAGGTGAAAATGGCAGGGCACTGGAGCTACTTACTGTGCCCGATGCCACTGCCAGCCCCAGCCAGCAGCAGTCTGCTGTTGTCCGGCGTAGACCCAGGGGCATGCACCCACTGGGAGGAGCCCAGCACAGCCCCACAGCTCTCCCTGGGGCACGGAGCAGCAAAATGAATCCTAGAGGCAACAGTGAGGGGCCCACACCCACCCACAAACATGCCCATATCCTGCGGGCAGGAGCTTCCCTTCACATAATTCCCCAGGGTGTAGCTGGTGAGTGTGATTACACCTAGGCAAAGGTTTACACACAAAATTACATGGACGCATAATTCCCTGGGGTGTAACTCAAAGTGTAGTCTCAGGAGAAAAAGGATGTTCTTTATGGTCAGGGCAGAAAGAATAGGGAAACTAGGTTGTCTCCAGTTCTGTCACAAGTTTCTATGCAACTTTGTACCACTCAGTCCATCCCTCTTATCTCAGTTTCCATCTGAAAACTAGGATGATGTAGTACTTCCCTGCCTCAAAAGGCATGGAGAGGATTAATTGATTAGCAGCTGAGATATCACAGCTGAGGCCATATAAGCTAAAACAGCATTCCTCAACCTGTGGGTCACAACAATGTATGAAAGAGTTGCAAGCAAGCTTTAAAAATGAACAAGCAAAGTTTATAAATTAATTCTTCTTTAAAGAAAGAGAAAAAATGTGGGAAACCGTGGTTGTTGCCTTGCAGGCTGTCAAGAGTTCCAGCCTGCAAAGGGCTGCTTGGGCTCCCCTGCCCATGATCCACACAGGAGACTGGGGCCGGTAGTGAGAAGCACTGGGTCGGTGTTTACAAATAGGTCCTGGTACAAAAGAGGCCGAGAACCACTGAGCTAGAACTAGAGGTACACAGAAACACTGGTCTGTATCGTAAGTGCTCTAACCATGTCCGCAGCAGAGCACTCAAACCCAGAGGCACCAGAAGTAGAAGCTTCTGTGACTGAGGCATTAGCCTTAGGAATCCAAGTCCAGCTAATTAAGTTCCTCCTCTAACTATATTGGGATTGGTGCAGCTAGCACAGACTTTAGCTGAGTTGCACAGAGGATGAAAGCAGCCAAAATGCCTTAGCAACTGCCCCTGTAACAGCTGACAATGATTCAGAGGCAGGCAAGACCCTAACTTGGGGCACAGCAGTGCAATGGCAATGCAGGTGATCTGCTGACACAGTGAACTGCAGTGCAGCTGTGGTCCAAATCCCAACCCAAGAGCACCTGCAAGGAGACAACCAGTCGGGCAGCTGCCAGGTTCTTGGGCTTGGAGAGGCCAAAACACACCCCTTATCTTCACCAGGACACCTTGCCCCTGCTGCAAGAAGGTCCCTACCTACCCCATACTACTTTGGGCTGCAGCTCCCTTGCAAAGTCCTTCAGCTGCTACTTCAGATCCAGCTCAATTCACTTGCCAGGCACCTAGCAATGGACATCCGCAGGGACCGGGGCTGCAGCTCCAAAGCAGCCGGACTCACGTTTCCAGGACTGGAGCGTGCAAAGCACCATGGTGTGTGGACACAGCCTTGCAAAGCAATTAACAAGCCTACCAGCGCCTCTGGTGAAAGCTTGCCATTGAAAGACATTTCTTTTTTGCAATAATCTAGCTGCTCTAATAAAAGATATCACCTCTATCTACCGCAAGTCCCGATTGCTTCCACCTGTTTAAGTAGCCCAAATCCTCCAATTAATAAAAATCCAACATTCTCCAACCAGAAAACTCCCAGTTCTGCATGTTTATCCACAAATACAATGAAACACCACATACCTACCTACAGGTTGAGCAGCTAAAGACTATACATTGACACTTGTTGAAGCAACTGGAAGAACTACCAGTACCTCTACATCATATAACCAAACGAAGTCGACGTACCCCCGACCTGAAGGGGCTCCAGCCCCACGCGGAGCCCCAGGCCGTGTGTGCGGGGCCCCGGCGGCTCCAGCCCGCGGCAGGGCGAGCAGAGGCAGCAGGTCCCGGTGCCCCCCCGCACCCCCGCCCCGCGCACTGACCTCGCTCCGGCTCCCGGCTGCGCCGCCGGCCCCAGCGCGCGCACCTGCACCTCGGACGTGGCGCCGCCGCCTCCAGCAGCTTGCGAGGGGTTTTCACCTTTCTCCAAGAAAAACCGCGGGAAACAAGCACCCCGAATCCGCGAGCGGAGCCCAAGCTCCCCGTGTGAGGCGCCTGCGCAGAGGCGAGGGCTTCCCCTAAGTGGCCCTTCTGGAAAAGTGGAGCCACCTGGTTTCCCGCCTTGCACTTGGCCCGCAGGTCTCTGCCCCAGTAACGATCCTGCTGGTGGAGGCTGCGCTGGTGCACGAGGCCCCGTTGGTACAACATGCTTGAGTTTACCCCGTTAAGATCATTGTAGGGCGGAGGCTTTTGTTTTGTTTTTCAATTGGAGTTATTCTTTTTGGGTTCTTCAGTTCCTTTTCCTGGCATCAAAGTAGTCCTAGTGTCACTGAGAAGCACCCTCTGCTTTTCCAAGCTTCCCAGGACATATCTTTCTTTCTAAATGAGCAATTAAATGAAGGGCTGCTAGAAGGATTTCCAGGAGAGGTTGCTAACCAGCGGGTCCCAGAGGACAACATGATGTCCAGGGTGCACCAAAAAGAAAACTTTTAAGTGATGAGACTTCCCCTTGCACTGCTTTGATGTTGGTTTGTTTTGTTTTCGTTTAATGAAGCAGGGGGGTGTCAGTCTCCGAAGCATTTTTTTTTCCTAGCAGGAGGTCTGAGAAGTGCTGGTATATTGAAAAATGAAATGTTTGCCTGTTCCTCCACCAAGTCCTTGTGCACAACAAACACAAGGGTGAGCAGAATTTGGGTGCTTGCACGTGACTACATTTACATGTTTCATTAGTCCATTAGTCTGGCAACCTGTGTGAATAACTATCTGACCTGCTGCATAGCAGTAGTAACCTTCAGCAAAAATGAGCTGCTTTGTTGCCATTGAAAAACAAGCCTGCTATGTCTAGACTTGATTTCTAGGGAATTATTTGACTGTGACCTGTAACTGAGTGCCTTTACATAATTTAGGTATGTAGTTTGTAGCCATATTGGTCTACAGATAAAATTAAACTCAGTTTTTTTGTTTTTGTTCCGTGTTTTTGCAAAAATCTAATTGATCTAATGCAAGATATCACCCCTACCACAAGTTCTGATTCTTTTTACATAGCTTAATGTAACTTGTCTCTGACTGCACTTCATAAAATGGTGATTTACAATCCATTTATTAGCTGCAGTGCCCCTAACGTCCTAGAAACTGAGTTGACTGCCAGGGGTCTAGGGTATAGCCCTGTTGGAAGACATAGGCAAACAAGGGTCTTTGGGTAAACCTGTTATCTTTTATTAAACCAACTCAAATAGTTTGAGAGAGAATTTTTCAAACTTTTTGAGTTGGCCTAATAAAGGATTTTGGATTTACCCAAAGAACCTTGGGTTGATTGCCAGGCACTTAGACCTGCTGCAGGATTTGCATTTGCCTTCCAATTCATTTCTACAAAGCCACCCTGGCAATGGCAAAAAAGGCTGCAGAGGAATAAAATGGTAGGTTTCAGGGTAAAGCCCTTTCTGACAAATATGGATGAGATACTTATACATATTGTTCTCTACAGCAAGTCAGGAACCCACAACCCAAGTTTTATTTGTGTCCGAAATGCCCATCTCAGCTCAGTTCTGCCATTCAGTAGATTTGGCCTGCCTGAAAGATACCCAAAATGGGGGGCAGTCATTTGCAATTGAGATTGCACTTTAATTTAATGCTTAGTCCTATTTCCAGAATTGGTTTCTAGTGTTACCACATTGCATTGTGTGATGTGCTGACTTTGGGTGGGCTGGTAAAGGGCAGATGGAAGTCGAATTCCTCCCGGTGGAATCTGAACAACAGACAAGTAAATCCTAGTGGGGGATTCTCCCCACAGGCAGATTAACCAGGGTTTATTGGCCAGTTAAGTAGGAAGCAGGGAAACCAAGTCCTAGCCTCTGACTGTTGTTCTTTCTTAGGGTTGCCCTATTAGCATTGATTGCAATCCAGAGCATGGAGTTTGGGCAGCTGCCACCAGCGGCAGAGCCCCGGGTTGCTTGCAGCAGGCAGACAATATGGAGGCTGCAAGCTCTGCCGCAAGTAGCCCAGGCTCCGTGGCTGGCAGCAGTTGCCCAGAGCGCAGGCCTGCTGCAGCTGAGAAGCTGCAAACAGCTGCACCAAGCAGCACAATCCCCAGTCCCCACCCAGAGGCACCTGTGCAGCTGTCGCAAGCAATGAGGAACAGGCCCCTCATGGCTTCCCCATCGTCTGCCTTTGATATGGCAAGTTAAGATATTAGTCAGGGTTGGGGTATTTTTGGCCTAACCCCTGGTTTGATCACTGGCCTCCGTATCTCAATTCGCTTGTTGATAGTCTCTCACATGCTAGCAGTCACTGTGATTCAGACTGAACTGCTTCTGGGAGCAGAGTGTTAGGGAGGAGGAAGGCAGTGACACACCCAGGACAGCCAAAATGGATGAGGGGTGCTCAGGACTCTCCAACAACAAAAGGAGTCTTTTCACTTCACTAACTAGCTGTATAGCTTGTAAGGTGCGGTGATATACAGATCCATTTAATGGCATCAGGCTGAGATCTGTTACCAATTTGTTTCCCCCAAAAAATTATTGGAGCACAAGTAGGTCAAGTGTCTAGGTTTCTAAAAAGCTAAAGAATCTTCGAACTAGCTCAGGGTCTAACAGCTGCTTACTTCTGCAACCAGAGAAGGAGAGTGGAACAGTAGTGCACAGCCATGCAGAAGCATCCATGGTGAGGGTGGGCAGCATCAGAGCAGTGCCCTCAAACTTAGTGATCCCCAGTGGTGGTGAGACCTGATAGTAATGGTGGAGCAGCTACACTAGCTACCACATTCACTCCACGTGACAGAGAACTCTGAACACATCGGCTACAATAACCTCTTCGTAGTTGGTTGCAGTGGGCCACTGATTATTTAAGGGTTTCCCATGTGTGTTGTTCCATTCCCTTCCCCCTTAAATAAACCATGCTACAGTTTGGTATTGCTTGCAAATGGGGAACTTTGTTTTCCCAGGTTTCTGGGTGGAGATTTGAGCCAAGGTAATACATTTGTATAAAACCCCTAAGTTGAACTCGGCCTTTCTTACTGCCATCTCACGCCCAGCAGAAGGGTAACACCCATATAGCACCAACTTACTATCACACTTGTCCAAAGGCCCTTTGAAGCCTTGCGCAGTGTGCACCTCCATGTAAATTGGGGTGGAAACTTTGTCCTTCTCTCCCTTAGCATCCTGCTCCTTTAGCCAGGAGTTGGGCACAAGGAGCTGGCAGTCTTGTCCATAGGCAACTAACACGCTGCACAATGCTGTGTCTCAGCCCTTCACCCATAGAAGTGCCAAGGCCACACTTCCAGCAGCTGTGGCACACTGCCCATTCCCACCCAGCCCCTTCCGGAAGGAAGCACACTGCAACTCAGCTGCTTCTTTCCTATCCAGTGTCATGGAGACACCTGTACTCTGGGCAATGGGGGGAATCTCTAGTCCAGCAGCCATTACACACGCCCAAGGGGCCTGCATTACAGGTGTAGGGGTGTTCAGCAGCTGACTGTGGCAGGGTGCTGAGGCCAGGTGGATTCTGGGAGGTGTCAAGTACAAGTTAGCAACAGTGCTGCATGCACACCCTTGCCTGTGCCCCATCCAGATCACTCGAGACCCCCACACAGGAGAACTAACCTTGGCCCAGTACCATGACATCAAAGAAAGATACTGGTCCCCGTGGCAACCAGATAAATAAGGTTCCAAATTAGCTGACTCAAATGAAACTGTAAAATCAGAATAATGTGCCGTGCTCGCCCTCTTATGACCAAACAGGCTCAGTACCACCCAAGCGAAAAGAAACCCCCCCGTCCTGACAGCTGAGCTGACAGGAGGGAAAGCCTGTGTTGAAACCTGAGCAAACAAAGAAGAATCCGTTTGTAGTCATGATTGGCTGACACAAAGTAAAACCTGATAAGAAAAGTTATAAAAAGTTTCCCCGTCCTTTGTTTGGGGAGACCGCCATTCATCAGTAACTCGAGCCGGACTCGTAGTTACCCCCCCGAGCTGATCACCCATCGTCTCCCACCGACACTCCCCAGGCGTAACAACCACCCCTGTACCCGTACCGAGTAAATTAGCTTGCAAGCTGCCGAGCCGCAACCGAGAACAAAGTGTAACTTGTAACTCCTGCGTTCCAGTCACCATCATTAAGGGACGGAAGTCAATAAATCTCCTTTTTTTATAACCATATACGTCTCGTGCCTTCTTCATCCCATAAATCCAGATCTGTCACGAACCAGAGGGCGCTGCATAGCCCCTCTCAGTGCAGGACAGGAGGGAGCAGTGAGGTGCTGGAGCAGGACTAGGGGATGGTGGTGGCACAGGCATGGGAAGATTAGAGGGTGTACCAGTGTCATGCAGTAGGCAGGGACTGGGTAGGTGGGGATGCTTTGGCAGGCAGTAGGTGTTTGACTAGAGGCCCAACAGGGCCTTAGTTTCTAGCATAGCTCCCTTCTACCCCTTCTGCTTATTTTGAGGAAGGCCTCAGGTTCCAACCAGACTTCTTTCCTGAAAAATAAAACCTGGCCTGGCCAGGTTCTCAAAACATGGGAGCAAGGAGTTTTAAGGCCCTTGCAGATCACAGCTGGAAGAGCCCTCTTAACAGACTTAACACTGTAGGGACAACTCATTAGCACCTATGCCCAAGTAGAAATAAGGCATACCTGTATGGCTAGCTGCGTGCTAACAGGTAATTGGGTTTTGTTGTGCAATCATTAAAATCCAAATGGTTTCTCCAGGTACTGGCTGTGTAACACAGGTGTCAACAATGAAATTGTTGTATCAGTCTGCCTGTCTGAACAGCCAGCTGAGAGCAATTAAAGGCTCTGGTTGTATTCCTTGTGATGATTCTTTAAGTTTAATGGTACTGCACCTAGCAAACTGGGACAAGGCCAAGCTATGAGGGACTGGGACTCCTTGCAGCAGCTGGGAAGTCTGGTGTCTGGGAGAGGCAGGGTGGATTGATGATGTGGCAGGGAGAGGGGGGTTGGTAGGTAGCAGGGCTTGGCAGCAGTGGGGTGCTGAAGCTGGGGGCGTGCAGGGAACAAGAGGGGCAGGAAACAGGGATGAAACAGGGTGGCAAGAAGATGGGGCACACAGGGGAAAGGGATATTGGGATGCCAGTCATGGATGGGGAATGTGGGGGGTACTGGCAGGGGGTCTAAGGCAGTGATTCTCAATTTTATTTATTTATTTTTGTACCAGGACTCATTTGTAAACATTAATGGCCAGTCCAGACCTAGTACTCTTCACTCCTGACCCACTGCCCCCAGTATATAGGCTTGGGGGGAGGACATGGGGGGGGGCCCTAGTCAGCCTCTCACAGACTGGAACTCTGCCAGCCTGCAAAAAAAAAGACAGGTTTCCTATGTTTTTCTCCTTTAAAGGAGAATCCATTTTTTAAGTTTGTTTGCAACCCTTTCATATATTCTTGAGACCCACTTTTGGCTTGCACCCCACAAGTTGAGAAACACTGCTGTAAGGTGCTTTGGTGGGGTAGAAAGACCTTGTGGCTAGGAGTGGCAGAAGCTACTGTGAGTGGTTGGAGGTGGGTGCTGGCAGTGACATGGGAGGGCAGGAATTGGGGGG
>NW_017729032.1:20712459-20713128 GCF_001723915.1 Gavialis gangeticus | reverse complement strand
AAAAGCAGCAGCAGAGCACCTTGCGCCACCACTAGCTGTCCCCGGGGAATGCCTGTGCCACATGCCCTCTGATGCGTGGCAAGTTACCCTGGGGGGGGTAGAAAGCATATGCGGTGTGCAGGCTGGGGTGAGAGGCACTGGACAGGGCAATAGTTTTGCAGTAGGCATTGGGCTTCTTTGGATGAATTGAAAAGAAAAGGGGTGATCCGTTCAGAGACAGCTCCTAGGAATTTGGGCTACTACTGAAGCCAGGAAGTGCCCTTCTTGGTAGAGCCTGTGTGCATGAGACTTGTCCTGGTGGAATAAACAGAATGACCTCCCCAGTCTGCACTGTGGGCACACACCCACTCTAGGAACAGCACCTTCCCTCCTCTCCCACAAGTCACTCCTTTTTTTTCTTTTTTTTTCCACCCTTACAATTCATTCCCTCTCCCTTCCCTACCACAAATTCAACCCATTCTCTCTTCTGAACAAAAAACACTCACCGCCATAGGCCTCAACACAGTTTCCAAAATGGAGCACAATGCTTTCGGTTTTTGCTGTCTCTCTTGGCCTACTCAGTCATTGAAACAGTATTGCCAACTCCACCATGTCAAAAGTCATGAGATAAACTCTTAAAAATCAAGGCATTTGGCATCTAAATCATGAGAGCCTATTTTTCAAGTGTGT
>NW_017729032.1:20678919-20707459 GCF_001723915.1 Gavialis gangeticus | reverse complement strand
GGGAGGGGCACAGCTGAAGGAAGCTTGCAGCACAAAGGGTGAGTGCAGTGGGGAGGTGTTATTTGTGAAGATATGGGGGGGGCTGTGAATGGGGCCCTGGGGCTGTGTGGGCTGTATGACAGGGAGCCCAGAGTGTGCACCCCTGAGGGAGGCATGGGGGGCATATGCCCCCCAGATTTGTGCGCAGGGCAGAGGCGGCTGCCCACTGTTGGCTCGGGGCTCTGCACCATGCTGCCTTTGCACCAAGAGCCGCATGATGCCATTGCTGCCCGCCAGGCGGCAGGAGCCACACTGGCCTCATGCGACTAAGCTCCTGGGGTAAAGGCAGCAGGATCCAGTGCCCCAGCTTGCAATGGGCAGCCCACCTCTGCCCCGCACACAAATCTGGGGGTCACACTGTCTCTAACTGACTGCCACTCTATGCACCCTTCTTCTACTTTCATAGTATTCTGAATTGTGATTAAACTGAATCATCTGTCATCACTTCTGTGCAACTGTAACTTCTCAACCCATCTGCTCATACAGATTTACAGGATGGACACATTTAAAACAAAAAATCCCCTTATCCCAAGTGCAGGGGGGCTGGACCTGAACCTGATGATCTGTAAGGCCCCTTCCAGCCCCTAACATCTATGAAATTATGAAATTATCCCTTGCTTCTGCTTATGCAGCTCCAACCTGTGCTGGCTTTTGCTTGCCCTGCCTCTGGTTTGCTAAAAGTATTTGACTTGTTTCCAAACCTCTCCTTTCCCTGTACTTTGAATAATCCCCTCCTCCCCCATACATGTTTTTGTACATTTCCATAATCTAATTTAATTTAATTTCCTTTTTTTTTTAATTCTTGTGACCTCAGTGTCACGCTGCTACTGCTACACGTGAGGACCGGATAAAGCTTCAGGACTTTTAGCGGGCAGTGGGGTTGTGCAAGTCTGGCTTACACATGGCTGTAATTAACAATTAACAAAGAGCAGGTGGGATGATATGAGAAAATCGAAGGATTTTTTAATTACTTATGGCTGCAGCCGTGGGTGACAGAAGATAGAAGCAAACGAGGTGAATACAACGAGCAGACATGTCCTGGTAAGTACAAACGGCATCCGGGGTTGCTAGGTGTGGACGGGAGGCAGGAGCTAGACAATCAGTCTAGTGTCCCCTTTTTACAACGGAGCGGGTAGCGACGACCTCGCTCCGGTGCGGCTAGGGGCTCCCTTATATTGCTCAGATGACGCACGCAATGACGAGCTGACGAACGGTAAGTTTGCCCTATCACTGGTTTTAAAAAGCGCGCGCTTTTCTTTCCCCTCCCTGGTCCCACGGCATGGGGGGCAGGGACTCCCACCGTCTTGTTGCCTCGCGCATGCGGTCACATTAAGGAGACATGCCCCCTTGCGCGAGGCAGCAAGATGCTCTAAATTATGGTACCGTACTCATCTTCAGGGTACGGCTCTTGTACAGCCGAACTCATAGTTGCTTCATCACTGGGTAAACGGGTGTATACAAATGCAGATAAATGTACTAATCGCGACTTTAGCCACTGCAATAAAAAACAGAATAAACAACATATTATAACGGCAACAGAACAAATGGTTAAGGCCGTAACCTCTAGGCGCTTTAAGTGACCGAGTCCGAACACGTCGAGCCAGCTAAACAGCCAACCGGAGCTAGAACCAACATCGCCAGCTTGGCGTGTAAGGTTGAGAGCAACGTCAATTCCTTGCAGCATGTCGGTGAGATTGAAGCTAGCGGGGGTGAAATGCAAACAGCACTGTAGTTGACTATCACTTTCAGATGGAGAAGAGCCATTGTAGATGTCATCTAGGGTGGTGCAAAGGCCACCTTTTGTGGCCAACAGATAGTCTAACCAGAGGCGGTTAAAGTAAATGGCTTGTTGAAGCTCGTTGATCGCTTGTTCCATCTTTTTAAAACCTGTTTTTGTTGAACTGCCAAAGGCCTCAAAGCCTTGGTTAAGATACACAAGTTTAGTTAACGCAAGGGGGGTACCGACTGAAGGGAATATAGTGCCTAGCCGTTTGAGGTGGGACATTTGATCCCACGCGCTGCGTTTTTCACGGCCAGTCTGTGGGCGTTGGAAAAAAGGCGACTCGCGATAAAGTATAAACTGTTTCATGTTGAGAGCGGTGGTAACTAACGTCCACTTATAGTCAGGATCTGGCTGGATGTCTAAAAAGGCATGAGAGGTGTTAAGATTAAGCCATCCCGGTGGTAAGGCATCTTTTGGGGAATGGCTATCACAAGGAGCGGTTGCTGGGGAATTGGAACAATTATGGAGAATTAGCTTCAGAGCGTGCGCACACACTTGCCCGAAAGCCGCTGGGCTAAAGTTTGATGGAACATACGTGACTGCATCGGTACTAGTCGGGTAGTTGCACTGCGCTGCTGCCGCCTTACAGGCCGAGACTAAGGTTTGAAGGCCTGCTGGAAGGGAAACGACTTTTCCAAAATAGGGGGGGTGCTTATAAGTTGGGAAACCCATGCAGAGTGGTGGCAATTGTTATTATTAAAGGTTGGCCACCACACAAAAATTGCTTGCTGCATGGAGGTGTTACATGTAGTCGGTCTATGGCAGTACCATTCTTTAGCCATACTATGGGGGCTACTGAGTTTGTTAAATTAATAGGATTTAGGGAAATGCTATCGACCGTGTTGGGACGCCCTGACAGGCAACTAGGAAAATTGGCCCAGGATGCAAATTCGAAGGAATTATTAAAAGTAAATGGGGTAAATGAAAGGCCTAACTGCTGAACACTGGGGACTCGGTCGGTACATGCAACGAAGTTGCCATTTTCGTGCATATCATTTACGCAATTGCGGGACACGATAGCTAATGCCGTCAGAAAGAAATTTTCTCGTAAGTCATTGCTCTGAACCTGCAACAAGATAACACATTAATAGCAATTAACAAGGTCTACATAACAAGTTAAGATTTACGGTAATTTTGGGTCGTGCCGGCTTAGTTAATTATGGTGCGTTAATATGCGAGTATGAGGACCTTTTTTCTTCTTATGGTATGGAACAGTGTCTTCATCAGGCACCTCAGAATCACCTTTGGACCTCTTCCGCTTTTTCTTAACATTTTTCTTTTTCTTTGTGGTCTTTTTCTATACTTTAGACTTCTTTTGTTCTCTTTGTTCTCTCTGTCTCCTGAAGAAACCCGCTCTTTAAACTCTGGTTCTTCATAACGTCGGGAACTTTCTTGGTCCACTCTATCATAACCAAAATCTATGACCATGCGGCCCAGCCAAACTAGTGGCGGCTCCCCTGGATGGCGGGATGTGGACGTAATCAGGTCACATACCTCTATTCGTGACCTACTCCTCCAGGAGGTGCTCATCACTGGCTGTCCTGCTGGCCCAATGGTGATCTTTGTTGTGCTGATTGGATAAGCCGTAAGCAGAGCAGGTGTCGCTGGAGGCATGGACTGTGGCTCGTCAGGGAGAGCTGAAAGCTTTGGATAGAGGACGGGTGGAGCTTCCTCTGCTGGCCCGCCTTTCGGGCCATTGTATGGAGGGGGCGGTGCTGTGGGCGGAGCTACAGGCTGCGCGGGCGATGGTGTCTTCGCCGCCTGCTTCAATTCTTCTTGGCTTTCATCAGCTGCATGTTGTGCTGCAGCCTAGAGCTGAGACTCCAAGTTAACATATGACTGCACCACATTAACAAAATGCTGATACACAATACTTAGGCACTTTGCTTTATCCCATGTGGGCCCCGACCACTTATGTGCGGTTTTCCCATGTGTTTCTAAATCACTGATCAAATCCGAGGCCATTTCATGCCCCAGAGAGCCTTCTTTTAATGGCGGGCAGCGATAATTATCCACGGGCGTATCAACTCTTAGGCTCTTTAAGTGTCGCGGCCCCCGTGCCCAGGTTTGTGCAGGGTGGGATCGCCTATCCCGTACCCCTTAACTTTCTTTAGGGACACTGTTTGCCCCTCATCTAGCGGATGGAACAAGGTTTTAGAGTCCATTAACAGACATCCTAGGGCTGAGGGCGTCCCCTCAAAAGCCCTTTCCTTCTGGCCTTTCTTCAGGGACAAATAGCCTCGGCAAGTTTTGGGAGCCGAGCTAGCAGCATGGTAACCCATATGCGCCCACAATTCAGCATCATCTTCAGTGGGGTGGCATCCCCTACCCCACCGACACACAGTGACCAGTGGGTCTAAAAGCCCTGATCCTGTTTGTGACACCATGTCACGCTGCTACTGCTGCGCGTGAGGACTGGATAAAGCTTCGGGACTTTTAGCGGGCGGTGGAGTTGTGCAAGTCTGGCTTACACATGGCTGTAATTAACAATTAACAAGGAGCAGGTGGGATGATGTGAGAAAATCGAAGGATTTTTTAATTACTTACGGCTGCAGTTGCGGGTGACAGAAGATAGAAGCAAACGAGGTGAATACAACGAGCAGACATGTCCCGGTAAGTACAAACGGCGTCCGGGGTTGCTAGGTGTGGACCGGAGGCTGGAGCTAGATGATCAGTCTAGCGTCCCCTTTTTACAACGGAGCGGGTAGCGACGACCTCGCTCCGGTGCGGCTAGGGGCTCCCTTATATTGCTCAGATGATGCACGCGATGACGAGCTGACGAACGGTAAGTTCGCCCTATCACTGGTTTTAAAAAGCGCGCGCTTTTCTTTCCCCTCCCTGGTCCCGCAGCACGAGGGGCGGGGACTCCCGCCATCTTGTTGCCTCGCGCACGCAGTCACATTAAGGAGACACACAGAACCACAGACCTGAAACTAAGACAAAAGCTTCAGGCCATTTAGAGAGCTTAAAAGGCCCAGGAATGCTAACAGATCTTTGCTTTCAGCGTATTGATTATTTTGGGGATGTAAGTATTGCTTACCTGCGCCTTGCCAGAAAACACAAGCTCAAGATCAGCAAGGACTTTACTGTTTGCTGCTTCCATACAGAAAAAAAATTAAATGAATGAAAACTGACCAACCTCCTTGTTACTTTAATTTCCTTGTTTCTTCCTCTTTTTTTTAAAGTGGAATAAAGCAACCTGTGGTCTTAATGGAAGAGGGGAGTCCTGCCTAATTTTGCCCATTATTTTCCAGTACTTTTGTTTGATACCCATTTCTGTTGCTTAGGAGCCACTGCTGCTGCTGTCATATCTTCTGTCAGGCGGCTCCATGCTCACTCACAACAGCTACAGAAAGTTTCTGAGGAAAAATGTTAGGTGTTTTTGTGAGCCCCTGAAACCAGAATGATACAAGGAAAGCTATGGAAAGTTTATATGGAAGTACTCCTTTCTAACTCTCCAAGAGGTTTCCCCAAGATTAATATTACCTCTAACATGCTGCGTTTGCACTCTAGAAATGGGACTGCATCTTGACAAGTTAACTCAATGCACTTATATCTTCAAAGTTAAATTGAAGGTTGGAGCAAAAAAGCCAGCGCTCAGCAGAAGGAACTATTTGGCTCCTATCTGACTATTGTTTCATTACTGTGGTTTTGTTCCATTATTAATGACACCAGAAAGAGAAAACAAACATGAGATCCTCTGAGGGGACACAGATGAGGCAAGGAAGAAAACTGGAATGAACCAAAATGGGTAGGAAAACGTAGGGCTATAATAAGGCAAGCTAAAAAAAAAAAAAGTGAAGGAGAACTTGCTAGAGACATAAAACAATAACAAATTATTTAAATACATTAGAAGCAGGAAACCTGCCAGGGAGTCAGTTGAGTCACTGGATGATCAGGGTGTAAAAACAGATTAGAAATAAATTAGGCCTGTTGCAAAAGAATGAAATTAATCCTTTGCATCTGTCTTTATTGTAAGAGATGTGAGGGAGGTTCCTCACCAGAGCCACTCCTCCTCCCAGGGGACAAATCAATAAAAACTGACCCATATCAGAAAATAAGGTTTGAAGCTGGTAACAGCAACCAATTGCCAGGACCAGATGGCATTTACCCTAGAGTCCATATTCCAAATTGTCAAACTCTTTAGCATGCAACCTTCACCACAAACAGCCTTGGTGCCAGAGGACTGGAGGTTTGCAAATGTTAACTCCAATCTTTAAAAAAGGCTTGGGATAGGCAGGGGCAGGACCAGGCAACTAGAGGGACAGGCTAAATTCTATTTCTGAGAAATTTGTAGAAAGATAGTAAAAATGGGGTTGTCCAGTGCATGGGTAAAACAAATTTGATGTGGAAAAATCAGCGTGGCTTTGCTAATGCGAGAACATGACTCATCACCAGCCTGTTGGAGTTCTCTGAGAGCAGCAACAAGCATGGGGATCAGGCTGATCCGGTTGATATAGTATATTTTGACTTCCAAAAAGTCTCAACAAAGTCTCACATCAAAGGGCATTTGTACACACCACGAGATTTCCCATTAACCTATATGCAGTGTAGGTGGAGCAGTGTTCTGGAGTCCCCATCAGTGGGATCCCCAATACCCAACAAATATTAATCCACTTCGAAACCACAAAAGCAATACCCAACCACCCACCGGATGCTGATGCTGCTTTACAAAAAGCTCCTCAGTGCTCAGGCTTTGCAAATAGTTTCACAAAAGACAGGAGTGAGTGAAAAGATTCATTCTCTTTTATATAACAGTCCTTTAAAATTTTGACCCTTTTAGTTTCCTTTTCATTGGTAAAACCACGAGTCAGTGTGGAAATACACAGTCCATTCACAGTGCATTTCAGTGTATTCACAGTGAGAACCAAGACACCTACACACCCCTGCAGGGCAGAAACAAAGAATAAAGCAGGGTGGGGTGCATCTGCCCTGGGCACAGGGATGCCAAGCAACTGGGGGAAGGTGCTGTGAACAAGTCAACAACATTTTCATTAAATGACAGTATCCGGTGAATACTTTTGCAAGTGCAGCAAAAATAGCTGAAATCAATTGAAATGCTATTCAGTTGGTGAATCACAATAAATTGCAATGTTATTTCCATTGGTAAATCACAATAATTTGGGATTTTATTAATGCAGGCTCATGCCCTGGCCCTGAGACCTGACAGATTTTTTTGGTTGGTGAATCACAATCAATTGGAATGCTATTCATGCATGTATGTATATGGGAAAAGGTGGGACCTGCCTCACCCAGTCCAATGGTACTGCCCTGCCTGGTAAGAAGCGGGAAGGCCAGCCTCTCAAGGTGAGCAACAGCGTCAGTGTTGCTCACCTTGAGAGGCTGGACACCTTCAAGTGAGCTGGTCCTGACAGATTACACCCTAGGGTACTCAAGGAGTTGGCAGGTGTCATAGCCCAACCATTGGCAAAAATATTAAAAAATTCGTGGCGCTCAGGTGAAGTACCTGAAGACTGGAAGAAGGCCAATGTGGTACCCTGGTAAGATTCTTGAGAAAATGATCAAAGAGACCTTTCTGAACAAGCTGGCTGAGGGCAACATCCTGAGGGAAGCCAGCACAGGTTTGTCGCAGGTAGGTCTTGCCTGACCATTCTCATCTCTTTCTATGACCAGGTGATGTATCACCTGGACAAGGGAGAAGAGGTTGATGTCATATACCTGGACTTTAAAAAACCCTTTGATCTGGTATCCCATGACCTCCTCATGTAAAAATTGGCCAACAGTGGCCTCAGCTACACCACAGTCCAGTGGCTGGGAAATTGTCTCTGAGGTCAGACACAGAGAATAGTGGTCATTGGCAGAGAGTCATTATGACTCTCCGTAACCAATGGCATCCCCCAAGGCTCTGTCCCTGGACAGGTTCTCTTCAACATCTTTATCAACGATGTGGACATTTGTGTCAGAAGCACACTGGCTAAGTTTGCCAATGACGCTAAATTTTGGGGCATAGTGTCCACACCTGAGGACAGGCTAGTGATCCAGGCTGACTTGGATAAGCTTAGTAAGTGGGCGGACACAAACCTGATGACGTTCAATACTGATAAATGCAAGGTGCTCCACCTCGGGGGGGAAAAAACCCACAGCATATTTTTAGTCTCAGCAGTGCTACACTTGCTAGCACCACTGCTGAAAGAGACTTGGGGGTCATGATTGACCACAAGATGATCATAAGCCACCAATGTGATGTTGCAGCTGGTAGAGCAAACAAAACCCTGGCTTGCATCCATAGATGCTTCTCAGGTAAATCTCAGGATGTCATCCTCCCACTGTACTCAGCCTTGGTGAGGCTGCAGCTGAAGTACTGCATTCAATTCTGGGCTGTGCAATTCAAGAAGGATGTTGAGAAGCTTGAGACAGTCCAGAGGAGAACCACAATCATGATCAGAGGGCAAGAAAACAGGCCTTATGAAGAGAGGCTGACAGTCATGGGACTCTTCAGTTTGGAAAAGCGCAGGCTCAGGGGGGACCTGGTGGCTGCCTACAAGTACACAAGGCGTGTCCATAGGGATCTGGGAGAATGTCTGTTCACCAGAGTGCCCCTGGGAAAAACAAGGACCAACGGTCATAAACTCCTACAAGACCGTTTTAGGCTGGACATAAGAAAAAATTTCTTTACTGTCTGAGCCCTCAAGACCTGGAATAGACTCCCTCCAGATGTGGTGCAGGCACCTACTCTGGACTTAGTCAAGAAACGCTTGGATGCTTATCTTGCTAGGGTCCTTTGACCCTAGCTGACTTTCTACCCCTAGGGCAGGGGGCTGGACTTGATGATCTTCGGGGTCCCTTCCAGCCCTAACATCTATGAAATCTATGAAATATGAACTCTATGAACCTGAACTGTAATAAGCAGGCAGGCCTAGGCCCTGGCCCCACGACCAAACAGGAGCAAGTAAAAATTCACAGGTTTTTTGATTGGTCAATCACAATAAATTGCAATGGTATTCATTATTCATGCATGAAGGTGGTACCTCCCTTGCCTGAACTCTAATAAGCAGGCAGGCCCAGGCCCTGGCCCTGACACCAAGCACAATTGGTCCTTGGTGTTGCAATAAACTCAAATGTTATTTTAATTGGAAAATCACAATAGATTAAGGCTTTGTGGCCATTTATTTTTATTGGAAAATCAAAATAGATTGAAGTTTCATTAGGGAGTTTTGGAAGGCCCACCATGCAGTGAGTGGGGAAGCTAGGATGCAGTGTTTCATGCATTTAAGAAAATCTTACAATGTGGAGGGCTTATTCATGTGCTGAGTGTAGTTGGTAGTCAAGTGGTGAAGCATGTACGTCGCATGAGTGTGTGTGCATGCATGCATGTATGTATGTATGTTGGCGTGTTTTCAAACAGTTAAACAACCTTCTGAGGTTGCTTTGCTATCACAAAGCATGGAGGTATCAGTGTCTTGGAGAAACAAGGCCAAGAGTGTTGCTCTCACTCTGGCATGCAAAACAAGCACTGCACTGGTAAATAAAATGCAGGAGAGCTCTTTTTTTCTTCTAACAGGAAAAAGATTAAATTAGCAATGCAGGAAAGAAAGTGGAAATTGTATAGATAGTGTATAGGTATATTGTATAGTTGTGTGGGTATTGTATAGTTTTTTTTGACAGATTTTGATTGACAGATTTTTGATTGATAAATCACAATAAATTAGATGCCCTCAACGGAGGCTCACTCAATAGTAGTCTTGGTGTCCCCTGATGGCAATCAAAATGTTAATTAGTTACCTTTGCACTTAAGAACTGTAGGAGCAACCCGTATTGCAAGTGGGGCAGGGGGGAGAGGGGTGAAGTGCCGTTGGTAGTCAAGTGGTGATTAAAACCAGACCAGAGATGGTTGCGCTCTGCAAGCTACAAAGAAACGCAATCATTACTAAGACACGACGGAGCCCAGAGTATTGTTATTATAAGTTACGATTATTAATATTATAATAATATATAATAGTATAATATATACTATAAGTCTACTGTACTGATTATATAGAGAGGATATATAATATAAGTCTATATAAGTCTACTATAAGTATAATGCATACTATAATATATACAGTAAACTCTCTGGTAACCGGCACCTTACAAGCTGACATGTTCTGTTAACTGGCATGCTGGCTTGTAAGGAAAAGTAAAACTGGAAGTGCCCACCGTGGCACTTACGGTTTCTCTGAGCCCCCACAGCCCTAGGCAAAGATGCCGTGGGAGGGGCAGGAGGGGCAGAGGGACACGGTGAGAGAAGTGGCAGCCGGGGCTGCTCAATTACCGGCATATTTTGTTATCTGGCATCCCCCATAATAATTCTCTTCCTCTTCTTTTCCACCTGTTGTCATCCCCACTGGGAGCAGCGTGCAACTAGCAATGGGAGGTAAATACTGGAGGGAGAGAGCTTAGAAAGAGCGTGGGAATTTTTATTGGAAAACCAACACACAGTGCCTCTTGTGCACCTCGTGTACCTTCCTTCATGAAAAAACAATTCCACCAACCCGATTTGCAAGAAAGTTGAAGTAAACTATGCATCCCTGCACCCTCAGGGCACAGGCAAATGCCAGGTGTCACTAACCAATGTGTAAAGTTGCCGCTTGTGGAGCACATCGCAATGTCCTCTTCCAAGTATCACGTTGCAAAGTTGCACTCCTCCAGCACTTAAACTTCACTGCACCCCACTCCAGCAGCCTGCTGCCTTCTCAAACACTGGGTTTGCATTCCAGTGCCCCCCAGGGGCAACTCTCCCCACTGAGCTGAGTCCTGCCTCTGGCATGCTGCCATCTCCATCCACCTCAAACCTCTCTCGTCAATACAGCGAATGCGCACCCCAAAAACTGCTCCCCCAATTTATAGTTCTTGAGTGGGGCAGCAACCACCACCCCCTCCACCCTCATTTTGGTGTTAAAAAAACCCAGACAGGCTGGCACCGGGCTGGGAAAGAGTGCAGAAAGAAGGTGGGAAAAGGGCCTTTGCAAAGTTTCTGGCTTTGCAAAATGCTTCTGTGCAAGCCAGGCTTGTGAAGGGTAACCACCACCCCACCACCCCCAGCAGAAAAGACTGGGCAGGTATGCCCTGTGAGCTTTGCAAAGTGTGTCTAGCTTGCCAAAATACAAGTCAGGCTCGTGAGGGGTGACACATCACTTATGCTTGATGGGAATGTTAGTAGGATGCTTCCCTTCTCCAAACTGAGGGAGGTCAAATTAGAAACAACCTGGGCTCCAAAGTGACTTTGCAGAGCAGCTGCTGCCTTGGCAAACTGGTGGTGTGCAGGCCAGCAGGCCAGCCAGACTTGTGAGGGGCAACCCACTCAGGCAGCTCTGCTGTGTACCTGTGCAGAAAAGATTGCCAGCCCCTCCACCCTGCACCCCATGCAGCAAGCGCCCAGAAAAAGCAGCAGGCAGAAAAATGCAAAAAAAATTAAACCAGCAAACAAAATCCCCTTTCCCCACCCAGCACCATGAGAGGAGATTTTGCCAGTCCTTCAAAGATATGGAGCCAGACACAGAAAGCCAGGATAACATGAGGTTTTATTGAAAGGAACACAACATTGTAAGTAGTTGGTTACTTGGGCTTCTTTGCTTTCACCCCACCACCCCCCTGAACCGGCCCTTGCTCCCTGAACTGCAGTGGTGGCCGCCTGGCCCTGCTGGTGGTCATACGCACCACGGCATTTGGTGGGAAATACCACTGCATTTGGGGGAACAGGCCCAGCTGTAATGCTCCTGCCTACCTCCCGAACAGAGGCTAGCCGAGCGGAGCTACTTTTCCCTTTCTGGGGTGGTACCCACTTTTCAAAGAGGTGCTTTGTCAATTTCTGCAGGACATCACTTATCAAGTCCTGCTGCTGAGAGCAAATTCAGGCCTGGATCGTGGAACTCAGCGTTAAGTAGGTCACCCAGAGACCCTTTTTATGACCCTCCAACTTGTAAAGTGATGTCATCTACTTATTGAGACCCAGGTTGAAGTGTTGTGTGCACTTTTAAGGGTCGGGTACAGCACCCTTGCGAGTGGGGTGCACAACCCACATATAAGGCATTTTGATTGACAGCTCAGTGAGTGCTTGGGTCTGTCTGGGGGGTAAGTGAGGCTGAGTGGGTGTGTGAACGGTGTGGCTGAGGTGCTTTGAAGGTGAAGTGTGTGGGCCTGAGGGACCTGGATGCATCTGAGGTGACAGGCAGAGAGAGAGAGTGGTGGAGTAAGATGAGATAGCAGTGTGCCGTGGAGGTGCAACGCTTCCAACTGAGAGGTTCTGCAGGGCTCCTGTTCATCGGTGTCTCCCACCGTTGCAACTCTTACAAAGGCAGCAAGGGTTGGCTCCCAGGTTTATGATCCCTGCCGAGTGTGTGTTGCATGTAACTAAGTGGCCCTCTGCCTTTTTCCCCATAAGTATCACCCCATCCCACCTTACCTTCTGTATTCCTCTATCCGTCACCCCTTCCTAATATAGAGGAAGTTAAGCCTCTGATCAGCCATCGCTTAAGGACTGAGAGAACGGGCCGGAGTCAATGACCGGCAGGCTGAAGCATAATAAAATCGCCCTCCACTTTTGATATAGTCTCCACCTTCACTTTGCTTGTTCCTGAATTATATTGTTGGGGAGTTAGATTATTGGTTTTTAGGATTGTTTATAAGAATAGGATTAATATTTGTAGGGGTGTTGTGTATGTTCTTGTTTCTTACTGTTATACTTACCTGTTTGTTGTGATTTGTGTGTGTGGTTTCTTTTTAATAAACCATTGTATTCATGTTGGTTGGTAATTTGTGTCAGTGTACTAATTGATTACAGCTCACTAATTGCCGGGTTGGCTAGATGGTGATCAGAAATGCCTTGTTCAATCTGTTAACTAGCTCAGGGTCAACACCCCCCTCCCCTTGACCTAGACTAGCTAACAGCCACTGATTGGGTGCTTAATTAGTCCTAATTAAGTCCAGGTTCAACACCGTGACCTCTGGTAATCAACACAGAACTCCATGGCCACGTCTACTACTGCCATCTGTGGTCTAGCACCTTCTCACAGAAAGCAAGTGCGTTGTCTGCAAGTTGGTTGTCCCGGACCTCATTGACTCCCAGGGTTCATCCTGCCAGTCTTCTGCACCTGACACTCTGGCTCGTGATGACTCTGACAAAGCCTCCATCAAGCTTTCTTGGGAGCATTGCTGCCTGCGGTGCATATACCTTGAGTGCTCTGCTGTAGTGAGAGCAGGGGTCTGAGGTTTGGAGGCATGTTCCCAGCCGCCACCGGGCGCGGTAGCTGGTAAACAAATGAAATAAGTCTTCCTGGTTTCGTGACATTTCCTTCCCCCAAGAGAAGGAAACTCTACTCCCCCACCACACACCCTGCAGTGGAGAAAATGCCTGCAGGCAGGGAAACAAACCCTGCAAGAGTGGGGCACCTTTCATACTGCCCAAAACTTACAAGTGACTGGTTCAGAACCATGTTCATGGCTGCCACTCCCTGTGCCAGCTGCAAACAAATTTAAAAAAATAGTTTGGTGTCTGTTATATTATGAGCTATCCAACCCCAAAAGAGAATGACATATATCCTTCATCCACCATCACTGAAAGAGCACGGCAACCCACCTCCAGCAGCACATGAATTTCTCCCCACCGCCCCGGCCCCCCAAGCCCAAGCGGCATGAACCTGAGCAGTGCCTAGCAGTGGCAAGAGGCACATTACAAGATACTTACAAGTCACCGGTCAGTTGCACATCTTCTTGGGTCTCGGGAACAGAAAATGATGATTGAATATTGTTGGGAAGAGAAACTGCATTGGTTTCTTCCTGTTCCTCCTCCTCCAACTCATCATCTGTGCTAATCTGTGGAATCAAGGGTGGGGGTGACACTGGGAACAAGTTCAAGGTGTACTGCTGTTCTTGTTGGCAGTCCCTGTCACCCAGGAGCATGGAGCAGTCTCCGTACCCCTGCGAGTTACTCACAATTTCACCCTCAGGAGGAGCTGCCTCTGGCAGTGTGCTCTCCTCCTCCACAACCCTCGTCCTGAAAAACTGCATACTGGGATTGTCACCCATATCCTTGGAGAGAATGACAGACAGCTGGTCGTAGAAAGGAGCAATTGTGTACCCACCCCAGAATGAGAGTTTGCGTCTTTGGCACAGTGAAACGCACATCTCAGGGCCTTGATCTTGCACCGGCACTGGGTCCAGTCCTGGTTGTACCCTCGTGCCTGCATTGCTTTTGCATTGGTTACATAAACAGGCTTATTCCTCCTACTTTCCAGTAGGATATGTTGGATACAGTTTGGCTGTTCCTACATTAACAGGAGAGGACTATGGCAAAATCTTATCTGTCCCATTGCAGAATTAAATGTTTGCAAGCTTGATTACAGTTGTCTTGAACACAGACTTGATGCATCAGAACACAGAAGTTGGTTCTTATCTCAGGACCAAACAAAGGCTGTGCAAACGCCCAGTGCCCTGGGGTTACTTGTTGAAAATCCAGTGGTCATCTATTGAAGGCAGCTAGACAGCTCCAGACCACAACACTCCCTCTCCGCTCCCGGCTTGGTGCAGGGCATGGTGGTGATCTTAGAAACGGGTGAGATCTGAGAAGTGGTTGATGACAGAGAGGGACCAAATGGAGATTCAGGATGAAATGCATGAGAAATGGGAAGTGGAGAATGGAGAACGCAGTGAATACTCCTCCGCAATGGAGAATCTGGAGGACTTGGGTGAGCAGGCAGAGGAGGAGGAGGAGGTGATAGTGCTGCTGACTGAACTACTCCTGGCCTTGAAACTAATACGAGGCATGCAGCACCGCCGGATAACAATGATAATGCATTGTTAGCATTTCTCCAAGCTTTATATGAGGACACATCTGCACATAGTCACCTCGCGAAAAAGAAAATGGAGATATTCCAAGGAGTGGGACAACCAAGAGGCATGTGAAGAAGTGGAAGGTGACTGGGCTGCATGGAGAAATCTCAGGAGCAGTAACTGCATAGTTTGGGCCTGCAAGAGCAGCTCGGACTGGTGGGAGCGAATCATGCTGACCACTTGAAACAATCTTCAGGGATGGGGACATTCTGAATGACCAGGGAGGTGTTTTACTGTATCATCTCAATGCTGCCCCCACACATTGACAGGCAGGACACTAACATGCATTGGGCCATCCCACTGGACAAGAGGGTGGTCATGTTCATCATGAAACTAGCCGCCCCATCCAGCCTCCGCTACATCGTGAACCAGTTCGGCATGGCTCCCTGCACAGCCAGGGCAGTGACTCGCAAGGTATGCCAGCTACTGCAGGACATCACTGCAAACAATTTCATTTGCTTGGGGAATCCTTAGGAAGTCATAGGTGGCTTCAATGCCATGGGGCTCCCTAACTGTGTGGGGGCTTTAGACAGCACTCACATCCCAGTGCAGTCCCCTTTGGGGAGGGGGAGGTCTTTCAGAAACAGGAAAGTATTTGCCTCTGTGATCCTGGAAGCCACGGTGGACCACTGGGGCTGATTCATGAACATTTTTACCAGGTAGGCTGGCATCACACATGACACACTCATGTTCAGAAACTCTCCCCTGCCTGGCCTCGTAGAGAAAGGACAGTATGTACTCAGAGTCAACGAGGTAGTGATCCACGGCGTTGCTGTTCCCTCACTTATAATAGTGGACACTGCCTACCCCCGAAAGCCACTGAATGTGCCTTTGGCCAACTGAAAGGACAGTGGAAGGTACTTAACGGCTTCCTCAAACTAGAGCCAGAAAATATCAGGGCCTTTGTAGTGGCAACCTGCTGCGTGCTCCACAACATCTATGAGACCCATGGAGAGGTTTTCAGCAACTCGTGGGCTGAAGAAGCACAACAGGCAGCAGCCAGACAGAAACATAGCCAGGCAGCAGCACAGGGAGCGAGGACATATCCACAAGGAGAAGCTGGTCAGGTGACCCTTGTACGGCATGGCCTGGCAGCACATATTATGGATATGGATGCTGACAACAACTAGCAGTGGTTGTTCTTTTGACTACAATAAATTATTTTACTATTTCCAACATAAACATCTGTGTCTGCCTGTGTGGGGAAAGGTAGTAGGCAGGCATGGAGGGGAGGTGGATTGGGGTAGGGGGTTGCTACTTGGAGGTTGGCAGTGGTCTGTAGGGGGTGGCGGCTCATTACACACACCAGCACCTAGCCAGTCTGAATCATGTCTTGTGGAAGGATTAATTACACCTCTCGTTGGCCAGCCGGGGGGGCATATTCCACCCCAAGCCCACCGACAACCCACCAGTTCAACAACATTTTACAACACCCCTCCAAAAGCTGTATGGTGCACTAAACAAATTCACAGTGGAACAGCAACACAACACGAAACACAGTCCACCTTGCCAACACCATCAGCCGCAATAGCCAACCACTCGGGGCGGCACCACCCTCCTGCTACTCTCAACACCATACATTTCTGATATCATATGAGTTATATATTAAAAAACAAAAAATGTAATATATATAAATTCTCAGTATTTTGTAACATGGGGGAAAAGGAAAGGGATGGGAAGGGATCATTCGCACGGCTTGTCATTAGAATCACCATGGAGCCACCTACTGGGAGACCGGCCAGAGCCTAGACGTGTGCAAGTGACAGGGTTTTGGGGTGACCATGCCATGGAGTAGGGTGCAGGAGTGGGGACTTAGCGTGAGACTCCTGGGGGCGGGGACTGTGCAGGGAGCCCAGTTTACCAGCATATAGGCACCTCCTACTGTAAGTCATTAGAAAAGACATTACTGGGGTAGATTGGTATTTGGCTCCCCCTGCTGGAATCTGTAGGGAATTACACACGTGAGTTAAGTGCAAACACAAACACAACGCACCAAAATAACCCAGGTTAATATTTTGAAGGGGCAGTAAATTAACAAAGATAAAACGCTGTGGCATATACAAATGACGAAAGGCTATTAATGAGATTAGGGTATCATAGCTGCAGTTACTTAGACTTTGAGTTAATTTGCTCTCTGCTTTCAACCCACAAAATTTATCCCAATTTATCCATCAATGGGATAAAGGAAGTATTTGGCCAAGCTGTTCAATATAAGGATCCATGACAAACACCATTGCCAACATGTCAGTCAGAGAAGCTCTACATTTGGTGGCTTCTGTTTTTGGGTGTTGGGAGGCAGACTTAAATTGCAGTTTGGTGCTGTATGGTATTGAGCACCTGTGGTTCATACTGGCTTCCCATGTATTTGGGGGTGCTCTGCCCCACTAACAACCATAGTCTGATGATGTCCACAGCAGAATACTCAAAACCAGAGGCACTAAAAGTAGAGGCTTCTCTGACTGAAGCATTAGCTTTAGGAATCGAAGTCCAGCTAATTAAGTTCCTCCTTTAATTATACTGGGGTTGGTGTAGCCGCACAGACTGACTTCAGCTGAGTTGCATGAAGGATGAACGTGGCCAAAATGCCTCAGTAATTGGCCCTGTAATAATTGGCACAATGATTCGGAGTCAAGCAAGACCCTAACCTGAGGCACAGCAGTGCAATAGCAATGCAGCTGACCTGCTGACACAGTGAATTATAGTGTAGCTGTGATCTAAAATCCCCTGACCCCTACTTGAGAGCAGCTGCAGTGACCACCCAGCCCCGCTGGCAGGTTCCTGGGCTTGGAGAGGGGTGTGCTTTGGCTTGTCTCTGCCAGGACACCTTGGTATCTACCCCCAGCTCCTTTGTGCTGCAGCTCCCTTGCAAACAGCTCTTCAGCTGCTACTTTAGAACCAGCACAATTCATTTGCCAAGCATCAGGCAATGGATGGATCCAGAGTCTGGGCTTGCAGCTTCTGTGCTGCATAGGAATGCTTCAGAGCAGTCCAACCCAGGTTTCCAGGACTGGAGCATGCAAACTACCATGGTGTGTGGATATAGCCTTCATGCAGGGTGTAATATTCTCCCAAGAAACTGCTTTGATGATCATCTTTTCAATAGCTAGGCTGCTAACTACTTTTAAACCTAGTTCAAGTATGTCTATGGCTGCTGAAGGTTTTGTAGGTAGATGCATCCCAAGTTGGATCATCTTTGTTAGGCCAGGAAAAGGGTGGGGGAACAGGAAAAAGAGGGCAGTTTCTGCCATGGTGCAAGAGGAACTATAAATAACAGGAGTGTTTTATTAGTAAAATAGCTAGCCCTACCTTCCCCTTGTTATAGTGCAGCTTTCCAACCAGGACACCAAGTCTACACAAACTCAAAAACCCACTCTGCCCTAAAAACACTAGTCACTAACAAAGCACTATACTGATGAGCCTTAAAATCTTTCACATCCTTCTTTCAGTAATACAAGAAGAGTCACTTCCTGGTTGCAGTGGTCTGTTAAGAGCAAATCAGCTCCTCTGGAGAGAGAGAGGGAAAATTAAATAATCAAGTCTTCATTTAACAGTTAAGGCTCCACCAGGTGGAAGAGAAGCCAATATTGAGGTCAACAACAGGTTTTCTATGATTTAACTTTGTTTAACACATCAGCCTCTTTAGAGCTGCAATTACTGTTCTCTGCCAAATATAAGCATCCTCTGTGCTTCCCCTCACCCAGTTCTGGGAAAAAATCTACAAAAAACAGTTCTGCCCTTACGCAACTATCTGGTTGCCTTTGGTCTAGGATTGTTTTAAACATACACACTGATGCTTCAGTATAACCTTGACCTTCCTTGGAGTGACTTGGCAACCTGTTCTCAGTTCTTGCTTGGGATTATGTTCTGACTGGTGCTGATACAGGGTGACCAGGATTGTCTTTATACATTCACCTTAGCCCTGTTGCTGGCCAGAGTGAATCACATTGTTATGTTTTCCTTGCAAAGAATTATTTCTGCCTCCCAGTGAGGTGCTGCCCTGGGAGGTCACTGGTGCACCTGGTGCATATAATGCAAAACAATGAACGCTTATTGGTGGCTGTACCAGTATTAGGCTGAGGTTATCTTCATGCCACTCACTAACAACTTTAATAAATACCATTCACATGTCTTGGTATCCAAGAGTACATCTGCACCCACTTGAGCATGGTGTCTTCAGAATTGTATTTGCTTCTCAATGTTATAAACATCTCTATTTAAAAAAAAAGGCTATTGTGTTAAATTGTCCAATCAGGTTTATGGAAGTGTAGATCACTAACTCTGCTCCAAGGACACATGCATTGCCCTGCCTTCAGTTGCAAGACCTCATACCATTTCTCAAATATTATAATTCCCTTAATTTTTCTACAGCCTTGGCGCACACATGTAGTGTGCTATGTTACTGTGTAGATAAATAGAATTCATGAAAACCATCTAGGTAAAAACAGTATTGACAATGCCAACTGCTTAAAAAGCAAGAGTCATGTGATTTAAAAATAATAAATGTGTATTTCTTTGGTTTGCCTTTTTAACCTGTAGTGGTCCCAGTCTCAAGCTTTCTCTGGGAGGACAAGACACAGATTGTTTTAAATTATAGGCAAGTTTCTCCTATAATGATTTGATTCCCAGAGTTTGGGCGTTTAGAAATACACCAGACATTATGAGAGCAGGTATCTTTGCATCATATGTCACCTCTTCGCTGAGAAGGGAACTTTTCAAAATGCATCCATCTTGGGAAGGTAAGGGAGACCTGGTTAGGGGCCCAGTGGGCACATGCTAAGGGAACTGTTTGGACACAGGAGCAGGGTCTAACAGCCTGTATCAGACTGTCTGACTGAAACCACTCGCTGATCAGGGCAGGGTGAGCAAATCTGTCCAGTGTCTGTCCAGGTACTGAAGGAGGTTGAGGGAAATCTGGATGATGTTTATCTCGGCCAAAGGCGTGCGTCCTGTTCCAAGCGCCTGTAGGGAAGAAATAACACAAGTAGGTTGGATCCATCTAGAGCAGGGGCAGACAAAATACAGCCCACAGGTGGGATCTGGCCTGCCCGGCAATTCCATCTGGCCTACGGAGCTCCTCTGAAAGATGAAAGACAATTATCACCTCCCCTGGCCAGGAGCATGGGAGCTGTGCACTATGGGGCTGGGCTGGGCTGGCCCTGCTTCCTGCTGCTACATGTGGCTGAGGACTTGGGCAGGAGCACAGGGAGCTGCATGCTATGGGGCTGGGCCAGGCTGGCACTGCTTGCTGCTGCCACATGTGGCTCTGGGGACTCACTCACTCTGGGGACTCCAGAGACCCTCCCCCACCCACACAGAGCTTCCCATACACCCCCGACCCCAACTACACATTCACACTCCCTGCCCATACACCCACAACTCCCCCACACACACAAACCCCACCGTACCCACATCTCCTCCCACACCCACTTCCCAACCACACACTCCCCCAACCACACATCATACCCCCAATACACCCCCCCACACATTATACAAGAGTAAGACTTGATTTTGAGCTATTATGCAATCACTTCTAGATACACACTATGTAAACACACACATCAGAACAAAAATATTTTTTTAATTAAAATATGTTATAGTAGATGTTTGATTTTTAGTATATGATTTGGTTTTTTTTTCTGGTTCCAAGATGACAGCCCCCCCTCCCCCCAAAGAAGTACTTCTAGGGCAAAGGGAGGGATGTCCATTGGCAAAAGTCAGGGGTTAGGGGTGGGACTTATGCTCCCAAATGGCAGCCAGGGGGCAGGGCACATGTCAAGGGGTGGTGCTACCTTTGCAGCCCTCAACAGCTCACCAGAACTCGTAAGCAGCCCTCCAGCCAAAATAATTGTCCACCCCTGATCTAGAGGCTCCAGAGAAGGTGAATTTGATCTGGTAGTAACCAAACTGATAATATGAGGAGTATCAGAAACGATGAAGCTGGTTAGCAGTGTATTTGTTACTGAGAAGTGATCTAATGTATATATGTATATGCTGTGATTATTCATGTTTTTCATTACTCGTTGTTCATCCATTGTCATATTAGTTACTTTAGTGAAAAAGGTAGCTTTATTTTTATTCTATATTATTCACTGAAGAAAATGTGATGCCAGGTATCCCATGCTGGGTCTGTATATATGTAGCGAATGCAGAGGCGTTGTGCATGTGGCATTGCATAACCCTTTCATGTGCTGAATGAGAAAAGGACTTCAGACTTCTGTGCAACTGCCCCTGCTTCTGATAGACTTGAACTTAGCACTAGGGATGCTGACTCTTGAAATGGGAAAATTGGAAACTAGAGAAATGTTGCTTTTGCTTCTTTTAATCTTTTTTTCCCCCCAGCAGGTTGAGCCATGGGTGACTGGTGCCTCCTGAGTCTGGGCAGGGGGGGGGCACCAGATCGCCAACAGGGGGCGGATGGGTACCCCAGCAGCAGATCACTGACCCGGGTACGGGGAGGGTCCCCCCGTAGCCAATTGATGAGCCAGCAGCAAAACTGGAAGTACACTTACACCAGCACTTCTGGTTTCACTGCAAGCACTTCCAGGGGGTGCATGTGCACCTGCGTGCACCCCCTATGCATTGCCAACGGGTTGGGCACATCAGAGGCATTGTCCTCACTGATGTGGGAGGAAAATACAATGGGATTTAATACAGGTTTCCCTCGATTTATGCAGGTTCTTTATATGAGTATTCGCTCTTATACAATGAGCATATTTAGACCCATGATTCGTTATATGTGAGGTAAATTCGCTCTTATGCAATCAGCACAGATGCCCACCCGCTCAAGTAGGTAAGTCTGTGGGGAGAGAGGAAAGGGCCATGGCCCCACTCACCCCTTCCCCAGGAGAGACCAGCACCTGCTGCCTGCAGCCACTGGATGGCGCTGTGGTCTGGAGCAGGCAGCCAGTGTCAGCCGCTCCTGGGGCCGCTGTAACACAGGAAGGGGTGAGTGGGAACCAGCAGAGCCCCAGGGGAGTTGGGGCATGATGTACCCCAGCTGCTCCCAGGGCTGGGGCGAGTGCCATGCCCCGCACCACTCAGAGCTCTGCTTGCTCCCACTCACCCCAGCCTGTGCTGGAGCAGCCCCAGGAGCAGCTGACAGCATCTGCCTGCACCAGGGCACAGTGCAGCCCAACAGCTGGAAGCAGCTGGTGTTGGCCGCTCTTGGGGCTGTTCCAGTACAGACTGGGATGAGTGGGGACCAGCAGAGTCCCAGGGGGCTGCCATGGTGCAGCCCAGCTGCTATAGGCAACTGGTGTCGGCTGCTCCCTGGGCAGGGTGAGTGCCTCACTCCCTCACTGCCATGGGAACCTATCCGTATTTGTTACATTATTAAGTGGCTTCGCTTTATGCAAATGTGATTTATTCACCGTTCTCTGGGAGTGCGTGTATCGCATAGATGGAGGGAAACCTGTACTTACAGTTGCCAGCCAGGGGTAACTGCTCAGTCTGTCTCAGGAAGGCAGACTGCTAGCTGTTTTTCAGTCTCAGTCATGTCTGTGTCTATAATCAGTCAATATATGACTTCCCAGTTTTTCAGCTCAGGATCTCCAGGTACACAGACAGTTGGGTGTGACTAGAAGGTGCTCTTTCCTTGTTGAGCTTGTTTGAGCCTAATTATTTCCTGCCCATGGCAGGGGACCGGACTTGATGATCTTACAGGTCCCTTCAGGTCCTTCTTTCTATGATTCTATGATTCTCCAGATAGAGTGACTGTATCTTGCTTACAGAATAAGAGACACCCATGGTGCTGCACTTGTCTTGTGAGCAGAGGACCCCTTCCTTGAGAATTGGCAGTGCCAATCTGGTGCTTTTTAATTATTAAATTGAATTTGCTGAATAGGAAATACAGGGGAAAGACAATACAGAAAGAGAAAGGAAGCACCAGACCTGTAAGCCCTTTATTTGGGTGGGCTGTTCCATTGGCATTGATGGTACAAGTCACATGAAAAAGGAGGATTGGTTAGAGGCCTGTACCTACTGCTCCTCAGGTCATCACAGTGAAGGAGGCTGACAGAATTGGACCTTGAGTGACGGAGCATGTACGCAGGATCAGGCCCCAACTGCTTATAAACTTGCATCACCCTGTGTATGCGGTCTCTTGATAAGGGTTTATTACTGAAGGAGCAGGTCCCAAGACTTCTGGAGGGAAAGAATGGCCTGAGAGTGGTGGAGACCTCTGGGGTAGGACAGTCTCCCACCTCTGTCTCAGAGCGTTTGCAGGTGGTGGCCGGTTCTATTGCACCTGTGTAGCTGAGATGGTTTTGTGCAGTAAGGAACACAAAAGTGCTGTTGCTTGAGCTGGTTTAGAGCCTTCACATAGGGCCTGGAGGTGGATGGAGGGCAAAGTCAAGGATCTGTGCCAGGCAAAGTCAGGGGTCTGTGCCAGGAAGTGACTTCCAGTATAGTCTGTTCCACTGCCTCTGTGGCTTATTTCCTCCCAGAGGAGGAAAGTGGCACTAAGTCTTCCCTGATGTAACTTCACTGAAGTCAGCAGAGTTCCCTCGGGAATGAGTTTGGGCCATTTCTGGAGTGGTGATGGGGTAATCGTGTGAGCTGGAGCAGCAGCTCTGCAGACAGATGTGTCCATTAGATGCTCATTTCCTGGCTGTGTGACAGCAGGACTCTTTTGTAGTAGTTTCCTTTCTTGCTGCTCTCTTCAGCCAATGGCATCTTAAATCAATATCAGAGGATCGCAGGGTGTGAGCGTGGGAGAAGCCTCTTGCTTATGTGTGTGCGCAGCAGGCAGCAGAGGCTCGGCTCTGGCAAAGGCAGACCCAGAGAAGAAGCCTGTGAGAACTGGTTTGGCCAGAACCTGAGACAAAGCCCATCAGGGTCTGGGCTAGGATCAGCGGCAGTGGAGGTGAAAGCAGAGGAGGAAGAAAGAGGCCTGACAGCTTTCAAGCCAGGCAGCGCAGGGAGACTGTCATGTGGGCCCATGCACCCGGGTAAATGCAGCTCCCCGGGTTCTCTCTTCTTTCTAATGAGGCTCCTACAGGGCTGCAGGAGACGAGGCATCCTGCTGGGGATTGCAACTCTCTGCCTGGCTGCTGGGTGGGCTCTACAAAGTAAGTGTCCTGGCTGAGCTGCCTGTCTGCTTTCTGCTCTCCCTCCCTATCTCTCTCCTTGCTGTCTCCCCACCTCCCTTCCCCTTCTACTTTGTTTCCTCCACTTCCTTTCACTTGCCCAGTTCCCTCTTTTTTTCCCCCTTTTCTCCTCTTGCTCCCCTCTCTTGCCATCTCTCTTCTAGTCCTTGTTCTGGTGCCGGCTTTCAGCACTTGTCTCTGAGAGCAGGAGTGCACACACGCTTCAGCCCCAGATGCCAAAAGGCACCCAGTGGGGCAGCGTGGGCTGCACAGGATGTGGCTTGGCAAACAGAGATGGGAGTGCTCCAGCAGCATTCGCTCCTTCTGCCCAGCCGTGTACACTCATCTACGCTGCTGCGTCTCATGAGGGATCGGATGGGCTCGGCTGCCTGCTGCAGCCTGGGAGAGTGGCCAGGGTATGAGGAATCTTGCTGCAGTTTTCCTTGTGCTGGGCTGGAGCAGGGATGCAGGCATGGGTGCCTGGCGCTGGGTGACAGCCCACAGGCAGGGAGGGCAGCACGTGGGTGTAGTAGTGACCCAGCGGAGTAGTGACCTGGTAGAGCCGGAAACTAGCAGGATTCCCACACCCTGTTGGGTGAGAGTAGGTAGACAGCAATCAAAATCCCTCCCCCTTCCCATTTGTAAACATTGACACACCATTGAATACAAGCAAACCCTGTTTAAATGGCACTGAGAGTCAGAGCTGTCCTGGAAAAGGGTAAGAGTCATAGTGGCAGTGAGCCAAACTCCTCTGTGGTGTGACTCAGCTGTGAGCTGTAGACAGATACCAGGCCTGCATTTGTCCCCGTTCCTTTGAGCATTACAGGGAGCAGCAGGGCCAAGCAGAGAGGAGCCTCAAATGGGAGTTTGGGGGCAAAGCTCTATTCCCACCTCTGGCACTGCCTTGTTGTGTGACTCTGGGCAAGTCATGTCACCTCAGAGACCTTCCTTTTTCTCATTTGTAAAGACCAAATTTGATAACATCAGCCTCAGCAGGATCCAAAGGGCAGTGATAAGGAATTTACTCCTCTAATAACTACTGGTAACGGTCAATGCACAGTGCTTCCTCTGGCACAAAGCCTGCCCAGCCATTGTTTGCACAACTCAGCAGAGAAAACCCTTTCTCTGCATGCTCCCTTAGCACACAGACGATTCTGTCTGGACCCCTGGCAGCTGAATAACACAGAATGCAGGATTTACGGGGGGGAGGGCACATCTCCCTGGATCTAGAGGCATTTCCTGAAAATCAGCAACGTGTGTACACAGTCATTATATAACCCTTCCCAGGAAAATGGTCTTGGGTGTAATATTTGCTTTCAAGGCAGAAGCAACTGTGTTTAGACTAGGCAGGTTCAATCAATCCCAGCTGATTGCATGGTAAAATACAGTTCCATGTTTGGATTTTGCATTGCCCGGCTTAGTTATAAACTTCAAACCAAGACGCTGATAGTGCTTGCTATTATTATTAAGGCTGATCCATAAAGGAATCGTTATGATTACAATGCAAATGCAGTGTTCAAAACAAAAGCCTTGCATTTCTCAATGCATATCACCTAAAGAAGTAAGTGTTGAAGAACTGCAGGTGCCTTGTACCCAAATAACACTTAGAGATACCTGATGGGAGTGAGGAAATGCTTTAGAACAGCTTTCAGTTATGACTAGACAAGAGACCAGCCCTGCTTCCCTAGCTTTTACACAAATCTTTTGGTGGGTCTTAGTTACTCTCTGTGTACCAAGAAAGCTGACAGCCATGCAGAGGTGAATGGATGTCCTGTGCACCACAGCATCTGCGGCTGTGCCTGGAAGAATGCTGCTGTAAGACTTACGCTGCAGGACTCTTTCAGCGAGTCCAAATCAAACATGCTTGGTAAACAAGGACAAAGATGAGGGTTTCTCCTAAATGGCAGTCCTGGAAACAAGGATCAAGCTGTTTTTTCCTTCTTGTAGGTCTCTACACTAGGCCTATAAGTCTCCACACAGAGTGACAATTCTGCTGTGTGACTGCTGGGCTGCTGTACAGAAGGCTAAGAGGGCTCACTGGTGTAACAGAGAGAATCGCATGCTTTAACTTGATCCCATTCAGATTATTGTGAGGCTGTTTGTTTTGTTTTGTTCTTTTTCTAATGAGAGTTATTCCCTTTGGTTTCTTCAATTCCTTTCCCTAACATAAAATTTACAGAACGGTGAGGGAAATCACTTGCAGATATCAGTTATAAAATGGCTTTAGTGTCACCGGTCAGTACATGTCCATTAATATGTTGTAATTATGGCATAATTATGTCATTGCAGGCACTAAATGTGCAATAACCAGCACTACTGCACATTAGTGCAGACAGTTTTAATGTTACACTAATGCCCAGTAGATTAATTCTACTGCACATTAGCGCATTAGCATGGTTTTTGCCAGCCATGCTAATGTGCAACCTACTGCAGCATTAGCGTCTTGTGTAGATGCACTCACTGAGACACACCTTCTGCCTTTCTTAGCTTACCAATATGTTTAAAACACAGTATTTCTTTCCAATTGAGCAACTAAATGAAGGGCTGCTAGAAGGATTACCAGGAGAGTTTTCTTACTAGCTGCTCCTAGGGGGCAAGGAGATACCCAAGGTGGTGAGACTTCCCCTTTCACTGGTTTTACTTTGGTTTGTTTTCATTTGATGTTGGTCGCCCAAGCAATTTTTACTAGCAGGAGATCTTAAAAGTATTGATATATTGAAAAACTGAATGGTTTTCGGCTGTTCCAGCAAAATCCTTGTGCGCAACACAAGGGTGAGCAGAATTTGGGGGCTTGCACAGAGTGACTCTGCATTTGCTTGTTTAATTAACCCATTAGTTACTTAATCTGGCAACCTGTGTGAATAACTACCTGACCTGCTGCATAGCTGTGGTAACCTTGAACAGAAATGTGCTTCTCTGTTGCCCTTGCAAAACAAGCCTGCTTGCTTAGACTTGATTACCCAGGAATTATCTGACTGTGACATGTACCTGAGTGCCTTTATGTCGCTTAACAACTCAACTGTTGTCTCCAACTACACTTTATAAAATGGTGATTTACAATCCATTTGTTAGCTCCAGTGCCCCTATTGTTGTGGAAACAATGAGCTGGCTGCCAGGCACTTAGACCTGCTGCAGGATTTGCATTTGGCCTGCAATTCATTTCTCCAAAGCCAACCTGGCAATGGCAAACAAGGCTGCAGTGGAATGAAACAGTAGGTTTGTGGGGAAAGCCCTTTCTGACATATATGGACAGATATTTATATGTATTGTTTTCTACAGCATACCAGGAACCCACAATCCAGGTTGTATGTGTGTCAAAAGACCAATCTTCTCAGCTCAGTTCTGCCATTTGGTAGATTTGGCCAGTGGAAGGGGGCTTGGGCTGACCCCCACCCTGGCCCTGCAGGGGTGGAGGGAATGTGGCACAGCCCTGACCCAGCCCTGTGGGAGGAGGAAGTTGGCTTGGCTCCAACCTGGCCCGGCATAGGGAAGACGGTAAGTCCTTTTATTAGTCTAATAAAAGATATCATATCTACCTGAAGAACCTTGCCTGCCTATGTCCTTAGACCAGGGGTTTTCAACCTTTTTTAGTCTTAAGTACCCCCAGCGGCTGGATGCTGAGTGGTGGGGGGTAGTACATGCTCACGTTCCAGTGTCAAAACATCATTGTTTAATGTGCTGACGTTGGGTGGGCTGCCGAAGGGCAGATGGAAGTCGAATTCCTCCCAGCCTATGGGAATGCGGTTAGTATCCTAGTTTGTGCACCTTCTGGTGGCCTCCCTTGTCTTCCATGTTTGAGAAGTGAAGAGCCGTGTTCAAACAGAAATGCAGAACTCTAGAACTCTTGGGTCAGAGCTGATACCTTTTATTAGACCAACTAAGAAATCGCAAAAAAAACTATCTTTCTTCGCAAACTTAATATTTTTCTTTTTTTTTCCATTGTAAATTAATATTTTTTTGCAGTTTCTTAGTTGGTGTAATAAAAGGCATCATCTCTGAACCAAGAGTTCTAGAGTTTTGCATTTCTTTTTGTCTCAGACCAACTTGGCTACCAGATACATCCCTGTTCAAACATTAAGTGTTTATGTAGCCAGTCCTGGCCTATTAAGAAACACAACTGCAGTAAACTGTGGTTAACTGGCCATTCCCTGTATCCAAAGTAATAAGTGACCTGTACCTGCTGATGAATTATAATTTGTTTGCATTTAGCTACTGTTGGGACTTTAATTACCCTTTTGCTGTGTGACATTCTTTCTATTTAATCTTTATGACTGATAATGTGGCCTTTTAATGGCCTGAACAAGTGCAGGAATTAAAAAGAAAATCCTGTTCAATAACAAATAGGATGAATGAACACAAGAATAAGCCTCTCACCAAACAATAGCTCTTCCACCCAGGATTCCTAGCCCATTTATTGTCTGCTCTCTGTTAAATAAATCATGTATCACCTGATCTGTTAAATAAAGCAATAAGATAACTAACAAGCCACTTCTTCCTCTTTGTTGGTTGTAGCTGTGTTGGTATAAGGCAGGGGTTGTCAACTGGAGGTATGCGTACCCCTGGGGGTACTTGAACCAGTCCTAGGAGGTATGTGTGGGCAGGGATGGATCACCACTGCCTCCCAGGAGCCGGGCTGGGGTGGGGCGAGGGCAGTGGCACCCCTCTGCAGGATGGGAAAGCTCACATGTGGCCACTGCCACACGCCAGCCCAGTGAGCTTCCCCGTCCCGCAGAGGGGCACCACTGCCCTCACCCTAGCCCTGACCCCATCCTGGCCCTGCTCCTGGGAGGTGGCGATGCTCCAT
>NW_017729032.1:20668752-20673919 GCF_001723915.1 Gavialis gangeticus | reverse complement strand
ATCTCCACCCACCTGTGCACTGTCCCTGCCTCCCTGCTCCGTGTCCAGCCACACACTAAGCCCCCTCCCCCGCTCAGAGTCTTGCACGTGCTACCCTGCTCCTGCTCAGTGTCCAGCCATTGGGGGTACTTAGACTAAAAAATGTTGAAAACCCCTGGTCTAAGGACATAGGCAGGCAAGGTTGGGCAGTAGCCTAGTGCTGATATATATTCCTCTTGTCCTATGTTTATTCCCTATATATTCAGATTATTTCTGACTGATTGGGTAAATATTAGTTTAATTACCATAGCAAAAAGAAGAGGCAATAATGTGCGTCTTTGTTGTGTACCTCTTAAAAGGGGAAAATTTTCTGACAAGGGCCATTTACAACTGCATACGGATAATTGAGCTACATAACATGTTTCTACTATTTATCTGAAGTCTGCCTGTGTGCCTCTGCACAGTTAAGTCTGCACAGAAATCTGGTATAAAGTCCATTAGCCCAACTACCCACTGCAATATTTCTTCCATGCATCTTTAAACAAAATATTTCATCCACTCATACACTTTATTTTATGCTTAAAGACACTGCAGGAACTGTGTAACTCAACCACAAATGAATTTAAAAAAAAAATAGGTACATACTATCTTTTTACAAACAGCTGCAAAACCACCCTACCAGCTTTAGCCTATGATGTTGCAATATCTCTGAATGTATGAAAGGCAAACTCATGATTAAATGATGACAGCATCATCCCCAAATGAGCTATTACACTGAGAACAAAACTTGTTCATTATAATAAAGCTGTATTTTTAATGTGCAGTGATTTCCCTTTGATTCCTCATGTTGTTTTTTAAAAGGAGAAATTCTAAGGCAGCAATTTTCAGTGGCTTGCGAAGTACTGCCAGCTGATATGCAGAGCTGTTTGTCACAAAGATGAAGCATCTTTGGTGGTGGGATTTCAGTCGTCAGCAGTGACATTTGCTGTGAGCTGTGACCCACCCACATCTCTTTCAGCATGTACATTTTTTTTTTTAAATCTCATTTGTCATTGTAGAATGAGTGTCCTATTATTACTTTTCATGGAAACACAGCACACTTGGTCTAGCTGCAAGTGAAAGATGATGGAGGAGTGATTTCATGAGCTTAGGCTAGAGGAAATTTTGGTTTATTTCTGTTATCAGCTACAGGCTTCCTGTCTGGCCATAAGCAAGTCATTTGGGCTTCCCTAATCAGGGATGAGTTATGCTCCAGCTCTGAGCTTAGGAGAGCTTCTTGGGTCAGGCTGCAATTCTGTTAGGAGTCAAACCAAGTGGTTTTAAATGTGGGTATTTGGTGTATTACTTGATTGTGGCCCTGAAGACAGGTGTAAGTAGCAGTGTAGACATATATGCCTGAAAACCCAGACAGCTTTTAAAATCTCAGTGTACATCTTCTATACATATTTGCTATTCCACCTGGGCTCTCAGTTCCAGCGGAGGGATAGGAGAGATCCGAGCCCCACTAAAGCTAATGGGAGACATGCCATTGACTTCAATGGAGCCTTGTTTGCCGCACAGGGATTCTTATGTTCAGGGCAAGGATTTCTTAGGGTGACATCTTTCATTGGACCAACTCTACAGTTGAGATTAAGTTAGACAAGTTTTGAATGTAAGACATTCTTTGTCAGGTTTCCCTGGTGAGAGAGCTTACCTAACTTTATCCCAATTACATAGTTGGTCCAATAGAAGATATCACCCTAGCAAATCCGTGCCTCTTATATGATTTGTGGACCATCATGGTTACTACACCCATTTAACTAACAAGGATTCTTACCTCAGCTGCTCTGCTGGTCTCTGCTGTGTTCTGCAAATGCACTGTTAGGAAGCTGTTCTAGTTTCGAACAACAAAAGGCACATCTTTAAACAAAACCAACATGGGTTGAACCCTGACAGCATTTGCTAAAAGAATGGACAAGAGAACTCCACCCCCCAGCAGATGTGCACACAGGCCTGCTAAAACAAACAGCCTTGTACAGCACAGCTCTAGTTACTTGGCTGTGGAGCCTCTCCTAGTTCTCCCTGTTATCACTGAGAGCAATGACAGATGACAAGGAGCTGTCACAGAAGAGCTTCAGGTCACCCCTCCTTCCCAGCTCCAGACAAGGCAGGAAATGGCCATTCACCCTTTTGCAACCAGGTAGGAATCAAGACTCCTGTGCTGCAAAAGGAAGCCTGGGGTGATGATTAAGCAGCTGAACAATAAGGTGCCCTCTCTATTCCAGGAGTGGGCCTGCTAGGATCAGAAAGGCTATTCTGTGCACCCATTGTCACATGTTACCGCTTATCAATGATGCACAAAATTGCATTCAACTTCACTTGCTGCATTACTTTTCAGTGTCTTATTTGATGTGCTGTGCAATATCAATTCTAAGTCACTCTTAGGCAGTGCAGCCTTCAGTTTCTGTCCTCTGCTGAGGGGGTGTTTTATAGCTGATTCTTGCCCAGTCCATCTAAACTACCTTGCTTCCAAAAGATCCACAACACGCAGCCTCAGGTGGTTAGTGGAGGAGGATCTGAACTGAGATTTACTGTTACGTATCATGGTCTGTAACCAGTACATAAGTCCAGAGCTAGCTCTGTTGTATGGGAGTATTTCCTCAACTGGTGTTCAGGTGTATCCAAAGTGCAGCTCTGTGGGCCAGGGGCTGGTGTAGTTTACAGTGCAGTTGGCTGGGAATCTCTTTTAGATTGTTTCAGAGTTGTAGCGGGTCAGTATGAGCCCTTCTTGGCATCACCATACTCCTGAAGAAGGACATTAGATCTCAAGAAATCCCAGTTGTTAATTATTTCCCCAGCATTTGGCGGGGAGGGGGAGGGAAACAGGACTGAAATTCAACTGCATCCAATTCAGATGAATACGTTGGCCAAGTACCTGATTTTTGAATAGGAAAGTGCCTCCCATGTCTTCCTCTCTCTGCCAAAGAAAGTGCAAGTAAAACCAACAGAAATTGGAAAAGAGCTGTTGGCTGACTGTTTTCTCTCTCAACTTGACAAAAGCAGAGCCATTTGGATGTTGCACACAGTGAAAAGTCTATAGACCCCCCGGTTACCAAACTGTGGTCGGCAAACACCTTGTGGATGATTTTCTAAGAGCTGGCTGGTCATGTAGTGTTAGCACCTCTTCCTCATTTCCAGCTACTGAACTGTATTAAAATAAACCAAACATAAATTAAATTACTTTTTCCAAGATGCCCTTCCTATTTCAGTACTTGGGGTCATTGCAATGGGATAAGATTTTTCTCTCTTTTGGTGCTGTCATATTCTGCAAAGGCCAGAGAACTCCTGTGTGAAATGATTCTGCATTTGTAAAAAAGGGTTGCCCATTGCTTAGCATGTTATACTTGGGGAAACCCAGATTCATTTCCCTAAGTCTCGTTTATGACCTTGGTCAAATCACTTATGATTCTCAAAGGAGTGCAGCAAGAATAAAACCATGCAAAGATTGTGAGAGGCTCAGGCACTATAGTGACAGGGCCCATGGAGGTACCCGAGACAGGTATCTTAAAAATAAATCAGGAAGCAAAATTAGCAGGCACCCCTCTGTACATTTGAATGCAATACCAAATGAAAAGAGAAAGAAAGCCGTGCTATCTGCTAGCAACTGGTGATTCTGAGCCCTCAGCATGAGGCATCCCAAAATGGCGGGCTTTCTGGACATGCACCCTCTGAAAAGTAGCCTGTTCCAAAGTGGTGCCATTTGGATTCCCAAACACCAAAGCAAGGAAAATTCACTACTCCTTTGGACCTCTCTTCACTGAACTTCAGAGGAGGAAGTCTATGCCCATAATTAAGCCTCCTGCATGGAATATTTAGGCTTATCTTGCAGTTGCCTGAAATAAGATCTGTATCTGACTGTTAGCCATTATTTCATGCTGATTACTGTAATATATGACTGCCGTCATTGTCTATTATATTTACCACAATGTTGCATCATTATTCATCACCCAAACCGTGTTTGTTTTTCAGCTCGGGGAGGAGCATCGCTATACGTCCCGCAACCCAACATAAATGCAACTGTGGCCCAAAACATCCTCCTTTCAGTTGAGTATTTTTACAAAGGCGTTGCCACCATTGAATGGAAGCACGTGTCGAGTTGGGGCACCACAAAAATTGTTGAGTGGAGAACTGGGATTTATACTAACATATCCAAAAGTTACATGGACAGAGTGACTGTTTATGACAATGGCTCAATACAGCTTCTGAATGTGGGTGTGAGAGATGCCGGTTACTACTTTGTCACTGTAACAGAAGAGTTGGGAACCAACATTTATGGCACCATCATATTAAATGTTTATGGTATGAATGATTCGGGAGTTCTTTTATTCTACCAGTGAAATGTAAAGGTGCTCATGATCGTCTTCATGATGTTACATTTTTCCCCCCTTAGAGATTATCTATGAAGATTTACATTTTGTAGCCGTCTTCTTTGTGTTTCTTACTGCTGTGTCTGCCATTTTAGTCTGCTTCATGTGGCTTTGTAATAAGTCGGTGCATCTATACCAGAAGCAGAGGCGCAAGCTAGAAGGTAACTATCTCTGGGGGTAAATAACCCCGATAGGATGTTGTCTTATCAAAATTTTGACCATTTGTTCAGTTATCGTAAGATCCCACATTCAGCACTGATGCCTCCCACTGATGTTAATAAGAATCACCAATCCTTAATATCAGACCTTTAATAGAGGTTAAGGAAGGGTGAAAATTCCTCCTTGTAGACTGAAAAAAAAAAGTGGGGGGTGGTTGCCTGCTTGCTGCAGGGAATACACCTGCACTGGTAGAGAGCTTTTCAGGTCAAATTCATAGGGTAACAAGCCAGTGTTCTTTGCTATCAGCTCCAGCTACAGCAAGTAGGTTTTTCCTCCAGAAGGAAGTTTGTTCCCACACCTCTGTCCCCTTCCTTCTGAGGACAAATGCTCCAGTGACAAACCTTTTACAAGACAGGTGAAGACAGTGTAAGTATCTCAAGTATCATAACCCAGCCACTTTAAGTCTGCTAAAGTCAATTAATTCTAAAGAATATTTGGCTAATTATCTCTTTTCCATACTTTACTTCCAAGACTTGGGGAAGAGGTTTCCACAACCCACACAACAAATATGTCCGTGAGATTCTGTAGCAGCTGAAAACCCTTGCTTTAAGAGCCTCAAACAC
>NW_017729032.1:20657976-20668399 GCF_001723915.1 Gavialis gangeticus | reverse complement strand
TAAAAGTGGCTGAGACATCGAGTGCCATCATTCAATGTCTTTATGGTTGTTTACATTGTTCCAAGAAGCTAAACACAGACCTTATATTCTTATGGAAGGGTGGTAAGCAAGGAACGATGCAGAGGTAGAGAAAGTGATGCCAGTCAGTAGACAAGGACAGGAACAATTATTGGTAGATAAAATACCAGGTTGCTGGTGGGGTGGAAAAAATTACCTGGTGCTTAAAAGCACTGAGCCCTAAGTATTTCTGAGACACAGGCCATGGAATGATTGAGTCTGCCTCAGAAGGAAGAGTTCATTACTTTTAAAGTTAAGATTACGGCTTTGAAATAATTTTCAGCAAGAGAAAACACCTTCACTACTTGCATTGCTTCACACATTCCCCTCCCTCCCTCCCCTCGTGTCTCTACCCTTTGTCTTCCAAATTTCCACACATTTGCATTACAGAGACTTCTCCTTTACCTTACTTTCTTCTCCACCTCTGAGAACACAGAACAGCAACAGAGTCTCCCAATGCCTAAGGAAGGGTGTTTGTGCCCAGAAATTTGCAAAGAACTTTTTTTCCAGCTATTTAGTTGGTCTAATAAAAAGATATCATATATTATTTACCCAAAGAACCGTGCCTGCCTTCACTTCTGTATGTTGTAAGAAAATGCTAGGAGAGCTAACTGTAGGGCTGCGTGAAATGGCACTGTTCTGTTTCACCTTGTGTTTCAACGGGTCGACCGAATAGTGTTTCTTACTGCATTATCCAAGGCTGTCTCACCAAGTGTGTGGAAACATGCAAAATGGCTGTGTCTTCATATCCACTGTCCAGGCTTTTGTGTCCTGGAGAGGTCACTCCAGCTTCACTTTATTTTTAAGTGAGGCTGATGTCTTAGACAGACTATCCAAGGCTCAGTTCTTCAAAGAGTGAGATTCCTAAATCCTATCCAAGTCAACTTACCTCATGGACTTTAATGTATTTATTCTCAAAATGCCCAGGTGACACAGAAGGGTGTTATTATAATACCCCAGTGGGGAACTGAGGTGCCAAGGGCCTGGTATACAGAGGAAGTAAAGACAGGCACTTAAGCTCCGGTCTATGGTAGACAGGGAGAGACAGGAGCCTCTCTTACCGTTCTGCTGCATTTTGGGGAGCTGCAGACAGCTAACTGCTGCAGAGCCTACCCCTTGTTCACCAGTGTGTGAACAAGGGGGTGGAAATCACTGCTTGGATCCCTGTGTTCAAAGAACAGTAGTAGCTCCATTTAACTGGGAGGATGTGGCAAGTGGCACTGGGGAGGAGGGGACCGGGGGAGGGCGGCTGACATTACAGATCAAGAAATCATTCAGACTGCATTGTGTTAAGCATGGGCTCAAGAGCAGCTCCGTTTTTAAGCCCTATGTTCTTCATTAACTGCCTTATTTATCCCTATTGACCTGTTCAATCCACCTACACCTCTCAGCAGTTCCCCTGCTCCCTTATCCTTTGTATTTAAATATCCTTCTCTTTCGAACCCCTGCTCTCTGCACCTGCATTCATAGCTGCACTTGAGAGGACTACATTCGCACCTGATGAAGTAGGTTGTTACCTGCTAAAGCTCATTCCCCTCAGAAGCATCTAAGGTAGCATCCTGCTCTGCCTTCTGCCTCACTTCAGGTTAACAGAGGCAGCTAACTTTCACTGGGGTATCTGGAGGTTGCTGATCTGGCAGATGGGATTGAGTGCACACTTGATATATTAGCAGATGACACCAAAATAGGTGGAGTAGAGGATACTTTGGAGGACAAGACTAGAACCCTAAATAACCTTGATAAATTAAAGGAATAGTCCCACATTAGATGAAATCCAATAAAGACAACTGCAAAGTCCTGCCCGTAGAATGCAACAATCAGAAGCACAAAAACTTGGGAACTGGTTGGGCAGCGGTACTTCAGAAAACAGCCTGGGAGTCATAGTGTTGAAGAGTCAAGGGTGGGCTGTTATTGTTTCAGCTGTTCCAGTAGCACACGCTGGGATGTATAACAAAAGTGAGTCTTCCACTGTATTCAGCACTGGTGAGGCCTTTGCTGGAATATTGTGTCTAGTTCTGATTAGAAAGAGCCCAGCAGAGAGCAACAGAAATTATAGGGTCTCAGAAGTGTGATTTATGAGGAAAGGTTGGAAGCACTGAGGTTAGCATGGAAAAGAGGAGACTGGATGGGGAGGGTGAGGATCTGATAACTGTCTTCAAATGCCTGAAGGGTGGTTGTATAAGAGATTAGTGATGGTCTGTTCTGCATGGCTGCAAGAGAGTGGGCAAGGAACAGTGGTCTTAAATTGTAGCAAGCGCAATTTAGGTTGGAGACTCTTGCTATGAGGGTATGGTTAAAGTACTGAAACAAGTTTTTCATAGTGTAATCTCCATCCTTGGAAATTTTTACAAATGAGTTAGACAAACACTTGGCTGGGACAACTTAGCTCAGCAGTGGCCAACCTGCACGTGTCCCCTAAATGGGGCGCACAGCTTGTGGGTGTGGCATGCAGCAGATTGGGAAGGGGACAGGTGGCATAGTGGCAGAAAGCAGAGCAGCAGACAGGGTAGGGAAAGGGGATTGGAGTGGCCCCAGGGAGGGTGTGGGGCTATGCCTGCCAAAACCAGTTGGCTCCCAATGGTTTAGCTAACAATGATCCTGCCTTAAGTAGGGCAGTGGACTAACTGACTTGCTGAGGTTCTTTTTAGTCCTAGTTTTCACCACCTTGCTGATGATACTGCATTAAGTATGTACATTACATCCCTGATATCTGCAACAGTAGATCACACTGATGTGCTGAGTATTCAGAGATGTGGCATATCATAGCTCTGTAGTTACACCCCAGAAAAGGAGCATCTTAGTTAAGTTCTTCCTTTCTTGAAGAAAATTGATTATAGACTGAAAAATAATGACGAAAAGTTAATGGGTATATAAAAGGACTGAAGTTTGGGCTGTTTTATTATGCTTGTATATCTTTATAACATACTCTAAGTGCTTCAGGAAGGACCATGACAGTGCAGTATTGATGACAAAAAGGAACTCAGCTCAGCTCACAGGCTTTGCTCTGCATACATTTTTGATGGCTATTTTTTGTCATTCTTCAAGAGATTTAAGCTTTACATGTTAAACCCATCACTAAGGCACAGCAAGTACACACAGTGTGTATACTAGACATAAGTAGACAAGAAAGAAAGAAAGAAAGAAAGAAAGAAAGAAAGAAAGACTTTGACTTTTAAGAGACATTTATTCCGGGAAGGGTGACAAAAGGTGGGCAGTAGAAATTATGTACAGTTCGGTCCAAGGACCTGGGCCTCGAGGACAAGGCCTGGGCACACAGCCTGCAAGGCCTGTCCGCACACTTTAGACAAAGAAAAACAAAAAAACACAAAGAACAAAAGAAGTATTTACATATATACATATCTTGCCAGTGGAGACACACAGGGGGGCCTCAGGACATCAGGGGTCGGCCCGTCTGGACAAAGCCCAAGGTCTCATCTTGCTGGGTGTGCCTCTACACCTTGAGGAGCTGGTGGTGTCACAGGGCGAGGCGCACGTGTCCCGCCTCGACTCGGCACAGTGCTCCGTCGATGGCCCAGTGTTCCTCAAAGGTGGACACCATCTGCCGGAGGACTGCATGCTCCAATTCAAGAGAGCGGCGGGCCCGCACCAGCAGGCGGAACAGCTGCAGGGCGTCGTGCATCTTGATCCCGGTGATTTGGTTTCGCCAGCTCTTCAGGGTGGCCATCTTGGCCTGGCCCACCAGGAAGTTGGCCAGGCTGACTGCGGCCCGCTCAGCCGCCTGGTACGGGAAGGAGTGGATGTAGGTTTCTGCTGAGAAGTCCCAGCCCAGTGCCCAAAGCAGCGCCCTGAGGGCGGCAAAGAGCAGCTGCAGTCAAGGAAGGCATGGAAAATGTCTTCTTCCAGCACCCCTGGGCAGAAGGGGCAGGCCGCCGAGGCCACCGGGTCTAGGTGGCGCACAAAGGTCCCAGTGACCAGGATGCCATGCGCCAGTCTCCGCTGGAGGCCACCGGTCTTCTTGGCGGTGGGCGCCTTGTGGAGCGTGCACCACGCTGGGGTCCCGGACCACGCCATGCGGTGTCGGGGCAGCCAGCCAGCACCTGGGCGTGCCAGGTGCGCATCACTCATGCATAGAGTCCCTTCTGAGGCAGCGTGCCAAAGGGGCAGCCCATATTGCTGCTGGGGGGCACAGGGAGCCTAAGCACTGTGTTGGGCCGGTCAGCCAGCTCACTGGACACCGCTGGGCTGACTGGCAGCGGTGGGAAGGCGTCACCTGTGGCGTATGCAGTGGGGAGGGCCTGGTGAGCCTGGAGGTAGTCTTCCAGGGTGGTTGTTGCTTCTGTCGGGAGGGCGGCCCTAACGGTGTGCAGAAACCGGCCTGCGGTGTGGACGGAGTGCAATGCCATCCGGGCAGCCAGGGCTTCGGGTGACAGCCAGCCCGAGTGAGCAGGGTCCAGGAGGTGCCCCAGGCAGGTGGTGTGTACCTCGATGAGAGCAGCCACAAGGTGGCGGAGGCCAGACTCGGCACGACATGCTGCAGGGCCGGGTTGTGGACCAGGGGCTCCTGAAGCAGCTGTGGGAAATGCAGGCACCTGGCCTGGGGGCAGAGATGGAAGGCAGCCCGCCAGGCCCGCACCATGCTGCAGTAGAACGGGGGTAGGACCGCCCCATTCAGGAAGGTGAGGTCCAGCAGAAAGAGCTCCCGGGCAAAGCCAAGGCCCCCCACTCGGTGCAGGAACCAGCACGCCAGCTGCCACCACGGGAGGTGGCCCTCGGCATACAGGAGCTGCTGGAGGACTTGCAGGCAGTAGGCAGCCACCCTGCTGGCCAGGTCAATCAGGCCCTGGCCCCCCTCGGCAGTGGGCAGGTAAAGGGCGGCTCATGGGAGCGAGTGGCGTCCGTCCCAGAGGAAGTCCACTAGGAGCTGCTGCAGTTTCTTGAGGAGCTCCGACGGAGGGTCAAGCGTGGCGCAGTGGTGCCACAGGGTCACTGCCACCACGTTGTTGGTGATGAGGACCCGGCCGCGGTAGGAGAGGGCAGGGAAGTGCCAGCGCCAGCACTGCAGGCGGGTCTCCATTTCCTCCTCCAGGCCCTCCCAGTTTCGGGCTGCAAAGGCCGGTGGCCCCAGGAACACTCCCAGGGCTTTGAGGCCCTCCCAGGGCCAGGCGAGGCCCCCCGGCAGGTCCAGAGGTGGCCTGACGGTCCACGTCCCGAGCATGAGCATGTTGCTTTTGCCCCAGTTGATGCGGGCCGATGCAGCGAGCTCGTAGGGGCGTTGGCAGTCCACCAGGACCTGCACATCCTCCTAGCTGCCCAGGAAGACTATCGCATCGTCCACGTACACCGTCAGCCGGATCGGGGGGCCGGTGATCGGGCCTGGTGCTGGTGGCAGGGCTAAGCTGGTCAAGCGATGTCGCAGAGCGTGCAGCAGTGATTCGATGGCCAGTGCGTACAGCATGCCCAAGAGCAGGCAGTCCTGGAGTGTGCCGCGACACACTGGGAACAGGGAGCACAGCACGCCGTTCACCTTGAGCAGGCTGGAGGCGTCGTGGTACGGGACCCGGAGGACTGTGATGAAAAGAGGCCCGAAGCCAAAAGCCTCAAGGGTACCGAGCAGGCACCGGTGGTTGACGCAATCAAAGGCCTTCTCCTGGTCCAGGGAGACCAAGCCGACGTCCAGGCCAAAAAGCTCCGCTGCCGCAAGCAGGTCATGCAGCAGAAACAGGTTGTCCTGGATGGTCCTGCCTGAGACACAGTAGCTCTGCTCCAGCCTGATGACAGAGGCTATGATGGTGCGGAGACAGTTCGCCAGCGTCTTCGCCAGGATCTTATAGTTGGCGCACAGAAGAAAGAAAGAAAGTTGGCATAATTATACAGGGAATGTGCATCTTCCTATCAGCATTTTTTCTGTTGACCATTACACGATGAAAGTTAATAATTAGCAATGGTACAAGTCCATAGTGATGCAGTAAAGATGTCATTTGGCATCACTATCTTGGATTTACTTCCTCTTGACAATTTTAGCGTAGTATTTAAAGAGCACAATTTAAAAAATTATCAGACTTTTAAAAATGCATTAACAACAAAACAAACCATCTCCATTTTATATTGGTTATTTTGTCTCCCTTGCTCTGCTTGCTTACTGAAACATTGATTTAGGGCCTCTAACCCTTGACTATTCAATTTCACATACAGGTGCCAGCTAAGTTCACTTTCATTTTTTTAATGCATTGGAGTACTGCTATGGTCAGGTCTCGAATGATACAAGCATATTTAATGACTACATGCACTAGGCATTATTGCAATGGTATTGCTTTTACTGTTCTGTAAGAGTCCCATTTCATCTCAAATTTAACCTGACAAAGTAAAAAATACATTTCCTATGCAAAATAAATCAAATATTTTTCAAAATGTACTACTGCTGCTAGGTGTAAGAAATGCAGAGCTAAACCATCTGGAGTTAATGCTCACAAGTTACTGGCACAAGGATTAAAGTATTTATAGTTAATAACTGAGGACTGCGGACCAGCAACTGGAAAAAGTGATGTACTAACACAGCTGTCTCTGCACAGTAACTGGAAGATTTAATACAACTATTTCCAAACAGTCTGGGACAAGGGTCCCCACAATCTGCAGAGCCTTTAGATCTGGCCTGTGGAGCCGTGGCTTTGCCCAGGCTGTGCCCCTGCCAGGCAGCAAGTAAATCTCAGACCTGCTTGCTACCTAATGTTTCCTGGTAGCAAGTCTTCCAGCTTGCTACCAGGAAACATTGTCAACCCCTGACCTAGGATAACAGTATGTTCTTCTGACTTCAAGTGCACTAAATGTTTGGAATGTATTGTTGTTATAATGTTTGCCTATAGAAGGTGAAGACTGCTCCAACTTGGCAAATTTGAATGTCTAAAATGTCTTGAGTACTGAGCCCCTAGGAATTTCCAGTGGGAGCTGGGAAGTGCTCAGCATTTTTGAAAGTCAGGCTCTTTAAGGGCCTAATCCTTGGCCAGCATCACCCATGCAAAGCCTTTCTGCACCACTTGCAAATGAAGCAACATGCCACATGCATTTGCTTTCTTTAGGAAAATGCAGAAAGTGACAAAACCTAGCAACTTCACAGCTGCACTATGACCTCAATCTGTGACATAAGGGGAGGGGAAACCTGCTACATGTCTGAAGTAGCGATAGTCCCAATGCCAGTTTAAATGCCAAAGCAAGTCCCATCTTTTCAGTTTGCTGCACAGTGTAAGCTCTACTACTTGTACTTTACATTCTCATGTGCAGGACAAATATGACAGCAGTATGAGTACAGGCCTGGGGGCTAGGAGGACTCATGTCTCCAACAGACCGCTAAGCCCTTTGTCTCTGTTTCTCCATTTGTCATCATCCTTCCTCTAACTGGAATTGGACAATAACTACTCATTATAAAGCATATTAAATCCTGCATATCATTTACCCATCATGCAGTAAAAGCCCCATAAACTGTTGTCAATAGACATTCCCCACCCCCGCCCCATTTACTCCACAGGGCATGTGAAAATACACCCCTCCACAGGCAGGTGACAGGAGTCGCTTTCAAATCTCACAGATCAGTTGTATAGAAAGTACAGCTTCAACATGTAGCAATAACTTTATGGTCCCTGATGGTAATTATCATTGCAATTACAATAACTGTCTAGGCCAGGCACATCAGACCATGTCCCAGAATGAATTGCCCAATAGATAATTGCTACAGCTATCGGTTACTATGTTCTCCTGGTGACCTTCATGGTTACTGCACAATCAGATAGGGACCCATTTACCTCAGTGTACAGTCAGGCCTATCTAACTTCCAAGCAGCTGGGGAGCTGCACCAGCAGGGGTCATATTAGTAGGGGCCACAGATTCCCCCTCTGCCTCCCCCACAAGCTGTGCTTCACACACATGGGCAGCTCTCCCCCTACTATTGCAGTACATGAGGGCAGGAACTCCTCCATCCTGCACAAGGCTGGGTGCTCCCCCACTCTGCCCACCACACAGCCTGGCACCTCACCAGGAGTTCCCTGTGGGCCCCCCCCCATGGCACTGCATCACAGTGGTTTGGGATGCCAGCTTACCAGCACTGCAGCCTACACTGCACTGCCTAGGCTCATGGGGTTGAGCCAGGCAGAAGCCAGGGGAAGGACAAGGAGCCCCAAGACCAAGGTGACAGGGGGCTGCATGTAACCACTTGCAGGCTACCAGCTGTACACCAAGGCTGTCCAGTATGCACGAGTCTAAAACTTACATAGCGACATAACCTAAAACAGATCACTAGCAATTCACCCTCAAGTAGGAGACAGTTTTGCACCCTGCCCTATGGATGATCTTAAAACTCTCTCCAATTCCTCCTTGTTCAGCTTTCCTGGAACATAAAACACCTTGTGCTAAAGAAGGTGTTTATGCAACCATTGCATTTGGCCTGGGAAACATCAATGCAGAAGGGACGAGAATGTCATCAGCTCAGTTTACTTATGAGAGGGGTACATCAGGACAGCTCTGCTCCAGCTTAATGAGGATTTACACGTAAGGTTTGTGCATGAATTCATTTACAACAGGGACCTTCTCAATCCAGGCTCAGAGGCAGATAAGAAAACCCTTGGCTTGAACCTCATTCAGATGCTACATAAAAATAGAGCAGGAAAAAAGCAAAGATAACAAGGGGCCCGTTGACTTGAACTGAAGTAGGTCTATGCAACGGTAGTGGCCAACCTGCAGACAGGTACCACAAGCAGCATGGGCAGCCTGTGTGTGGCATGCAGAATAACGGGGTGGGGAAAGAGGCAGAACAGCAGCAGATAGAGCAGGGAGCAGAAACCCAGAACATCAGATCAGGTAGGGAATACAGGACAGGAAGGAAAGAGCAGCAGCAGCTTGGTCAGAGAGCAGAAAGCAGAATGGCAGATCAGGTAAGGGAAAGGGATCAGAATGGCAGCTTGAGAAGATGCTTAACTAATTTGCAGCCCACCTGCCAAAAGAGGTTTGCTCCCCACTAACCTAATTCATGCTTACTAGAGGTAGACTTGCCACCAAATACGCATTAAAGAGCATTATTGTCTGCAGGGATATAGGTTGTATCCATGTTGATCTAAAGGCAAAAGCAGTCAGAACTCTTGGGGTAGAGATGGTATCTTTTATTAGACCAACTAGATAGTTGCAAAAAATGTCTTTATTTGTAAACTTTTGGGCTCGTGCCCTTCCTCAGACAAAGGAGAAAGCAAAGATTGTACAATTTCTCCCAGGAAGAAATGAAACTTTATATTGCAGAGGAGAACTGTCTGCATGCATTTCCAAATTCACTTCTAGGCCTTTGGTGTGGACAAATTGCTTCTCAAGACATAAATGGAAAGGACATAAGAGGAAAAGAGAACTACAGGGCACACACAGGTGCACACAAGGACACGGTTCAAGTCAGGGACTTGCTGCAGAAGGATGGCCTGAATCATGAATTTTTGGTAGCTTTAGTCATTCAGTGTGGGCTCTCAGTCTCCCTCCTGGTCCCATCTGCATCCAAACAGATCCACTAGCTGCTATAGTTCCAAGCCACCTGACATGCATGAATATCAGGCCTGCTCCCTTACATGCTTTAGGTAAACAATTTGCCTTCAGGAGGTCTTCCAAGATAATTGCAAATATCATTCAATCACACTTGAAGAGCTGTCTTCCTTGAAGCAATAAACTGCCTGCTGAATTTAATTTTATAAAGGAAGTCTGTCAAAGCCAACTCCATCTGAAGCACAGTAAAAATATTCCTAGACAGCTGTACTGCTATTCTCATTGTTCATTTAGGGCAAGTGCTTCAGAAATGTAATCCCATGAATACTCAGAGGTTCTCTCAGTTCCTGCATGTAGTCCCAAAGCTGGATTTTTAGGAATCTGCAGTTGATAAAACTGTACTCTGATGTAAGAACACGAAGAACAAAACACCTAGGAAAAAATGGTGTTTTCTATTTTAACTGAAAGTTTTATTTAAAAAAAAAAATTACAGTTCACATAGCAAGAACGTTTGTGCCTTAGACATTGTGATAGATGTGTCTGTACAGACTTGCAAGCCTGAACACTTTGTGTAGTACTGTCCAGGATCAGTGTCTCTTTGCTGCACTTGTAACAGCTTACTATTACTAGAGGAAGTCAAAGTCCTCCTCAGTGCAATGCTGGACTAATAGCAGGGGGTTAGGGCTGCCATGAGGAGCTCCATTTTATATACAAAGTTGCGCCCTTCCATTTTGTTCCACTGGACTTCCTTGAACGGCCCACGGAGATGATTCCATTTGCCATCTTGCAACACGTCGCTTTTGGGGAGATCCTTGCATTGAGATCGTGGGAGCTCAACCAAAACCTTGCTGCCACTTTCAGGACCATTACGCACTGCAGTGGACAAAAAAAAAAAAAAAAA
>NW_017729032.1:20656754-20657857 GCF_001723915.1 Gavialis gangeticus | reverse complement strand
CGCAGTGGACAAAAAAAAAAAAAAAAAAGACCTGAAGAGCTTTTCCTGTCCCTCATTAGATATAGCCTCCAACACCAGGTTACATCTCCCCCTACATCAGTGGTTCCCAACCTTGGGGTCATGACCCCATTTGGGGTCGCAATGATAGGAAATGGGGTCACAAAGGCACTCAACAGTGTTGACTGATTATGATGAAAATCACATGAAAAAGCAGGAAATGACATGTTCCCCTTGCAGGTGGGGGGAGTGGGAGGAGGGTGATCAGGCAAGGGGTGCCATGTGCATGTACATATGCAGACATGTATGTAGCAGCCAGACAGCCTGGAGAGCAGCTCCTGCAGTTCCCTCTAGGTAAGTATATGGTGGGGGGCAGAGGGCAGACTGAGGTCCCCATCGTGAGGGAGGGAAGGAGTGGGGCAGCGCTGAGAGTTTTGCCATGGCAGTGTAGCCAGCATGGGGCTCCTGGCAGTGGCACCGAGCCTCCCCATCCAGCTTTGCCCTCCTGTGCTGGGTCCTGCCTGCTAAGCTGTAAAGGGCCCCGGGGGGAGGGCAGCAGGGCAGGGAGCCCTGAGGCCACAACCCGCATCTCCACCCCCCCACCCCATGGGCTCTGCTCTGGCTCATGGGGGTAGGGGGCACTGATCCAGCTGGATTATTTTGAGGTTGCAAAAAATTTCCAATGTTTAAATGGGGTCAAAACTGAGGAAAAGGTTAGGAAGCATTGCCCTAAGCCATGGAAACCACTAATTAAACAAGAGAAATTCATATACACAGCTACTCCATCAAAAGCCTTTCCTTCTGGCTTGCTCTAATTCTCCCTCCATACACTTGTTGCTCTTTAACACTGTTTTCCTGGTCAGGGCAAGCCAGCATTTACTAACTGCAATTAAGAAAATTAAAACAGGCTAATGTAGTTCTTAATGAGACTCAGTATTTCATTACTGATTCCTACTGAATTTTAATGTGTTTATGCACCTTCAATATGCTTCCTCAAGAGAAAGTTTGCAGAAGGCTTCTTTTGCAGCAGACATTTCAATCTCTTAGGGAGAGAATTAGGAGGTTTCCCAAAAGACTTGTCAGATCTGTTTCATAGTTTCTAGGGT
>NW_017729032.1:20654383-20656743 GCF_001723915.1 Gavialis gangeticus | reverse complement strand
GGTTGCCTGCTTGCTGCAGGGAATACACCTGCACTGGTAGAGAGCTTTTCAGGTCAAATTCATAGGGTAACAAGCCAGTGTTCTTTGCTATCAGCTCCAGCTACAGCAAGTAGGTTTTTCCTCCAGAAGGAAGTTTGTTCCCACACCTCTGTCCCCTTCCTTCTGAGGACAAATGCTCCAGTGACAAACCTTTTACAAGACAGGTGAAGACAGTGTAAGTATCTCAAGTATCATAACCCAGCCACTTTAAGTCTGCTAAAGTCAATTAATTCTAAAGAATATTTGGCTAATTATCTCTTTTCCATACTTTACTTCCAAGACTTGGGGAAGAGGTTTCCACAACCCACACAACAAATATGTCCGTGAGATTCTGTAGCAGCTGAAAACCCTTGCTTTAAGAGCCTCAAACACTCACTGTACTGCTTCAAGGAAGGCAAAAAACAGATGAGGGATTTGTCTAGGCATTGACTCCAAACAAAGCAGGGCTGGGACAGTCATTTACACATGCAGCTTGAATAACAATTAACTCCAATTAGCCCCTATTGTCCTGGGGAAAAATCTCATTACTGATGGTGGGAGAATGGGTTTGTCCATCTGTAGGATCCCAGAATAAAAGGCTTTGTGGGGCTGTGGGTGGGGAGATCAGTTGCCCAGTCTTAACCTAAATGATCTTCTGATCAGTGCCTGAGGGGCTGGGATACAATATATGATAGATGCCCTTTGTGCACAGATGCAGAAGACAGACCAACAGGATTTGTTGTAGCAGCTAACCAAAGATCCGAGCTCACCAATTCCTCGTATCCCATCAAAGCACTGATGTTAAAGCACTCCAAAGCATGATTTACTATTGCTTTGATTCAAAGTCCCTCAGGAATACTTCAGGAGTTGTTTCAGAAAAACAAGTAATACTGATGAGCTTTCAGAAGTCAGCTACAGCTGACTTTGCATTAGCCAGAGCTCTGAGCACTTGGAGGTAGAGAGCAGGCCTGCTGAGCAGCCTTGGACTCGAACCAAATCATTCCAGTCACAACAGAGAATGGCATCTCATTTAGTCTCCTCTTTGAAGGAACCTGTATTACTTACATTTTTAAGAATTGAGAGTGGCACTGTATGAAGCTAACTAAAAAACATAGACTCATGTTATATTTTAAGGGTACAATTCTATCATAATCATATGCTTTTGCAGTAATATTGAAGGACTCTAAAAGCTTCTGCTATTAACATCAGCTGAGTTGTTAATTTTGGGATGTTCCAATCGATTTTTTTCCGGATCAATAACCCCATCCTTTTATTTGCAGAAAGAACTGAAGAAATTGAACTGGAAGCCATTGAGTTTTAGCCAGGACTTGTTTTATAACAAAAAAACCAAACAAACCAAAAACAAAACAATTCTACCTCAAGTGAAAACAGTGGCAAAAGAAGGGAAGAAAAATCCCAAAAGGTAAAGTTTGTGCATGTTCCTGCCAGCTACAGAAGCTTCCTGACTTGCAAAATAAAGATGGTTGCTAAATGGAGATGAAATAAGAGCTGCACATCTAGGGCATCTTGGAGCTGCGAAGGTCTCACTTCCACAGTTGGCACTGGATAAGCTCCAAGTAGACAGAATGATTTAGGTGTTTAGCATGAAGACTACTGTACTTTGGGCCCATGTAATAAAACCTACTGCTTTTTGCTCCTTCGTTTTTAAAGTGCCCACAGTACCTCAGCTACATAGTACTGGGGAATATTAAAAGGCCATGATTAAGGTCTTTAAAGCTATTTATGTTTTGCTAATGAGCATATCAGCTAAAGCAAGCATCACTCATAACAAAAAAGCAACAGAAGAGATCTGCATTCTTGGCCATGCTAATTATACATTAATTTATTATAGCATTTAATAACAGGTTTCACGGAACAAAGTACACAGTGCTGCAAGTTTTGCTCCTGACCCTCAGGCAAAAGAGTTTGTTGGATCCTCTGAAGACAAATTGTAATCCAACATCAGTAAAAGTGGCTGAGACATCGAGTGCCATCATTCAATGTCTTTATGGTTGTTTACATTGTTCCAAGAAGCTAAACACAGACCTTATATTCTTATGGAAGGGTGGTAAGCAAGGAACGATGCAGAGGTAGAGAAAGTGATGCCAGTCAGTAGACAAGGACAGGAACAATTATTGGTAGATAAAATACCAGGTTGCTGGTGGGGTGGAAAAAATTACCTGGTGCTTAAAAGCACTGAGCCCTAAGTATTTCTGAGACACAGGCCATGGAATGATTGAGTCTGCCTCAGAAGGAAGAGTTCATTACTTTTAAAGTTAAGATTACGGCTTTGAAATAATTTTCAGCAAGAGAAAACACCTCCACCTACTCCATTTATTTAA
>NW_017729032.1:20642720-20644955 GCF_001723915.1 Gavialis gangeticus | reverse complement strand
AACGCGTCCTGCAAGGGCCCCACATTACCCGGGACCTTCAGAGATCTCTGCAATTTTTCAGCGTAGGGGTGGCCAATCTGCAGCATGTCTGCCACAAGTGCCACAGGCAGCTGTGTTGTGGGGTACTCATAAGCTTGGGGAGGTGAAAAGGCAGCACAGCAGCAGACAGGACAGGAAGCAAAAAGCAGAGCAGCAGATCAAGTCAGGGAAGGGGACTGGAGCGGCTCAATTTGTAGCATGCCTGCCAAAAAGGGTAGCCCCCACTGCTTTAAAGTACTATGAGAGTCTCTGCTTCCAAAAAGAGCAGACAAATTGATTTAACAAGGGTGAAAAACATGTACTGCAACATTATCTCCATGTCAGAAACCACAGGATTGTGGTCAGAACTCAAGACAAAGGGACATGAACTCTAGTTCTGAACCCAGAGCAACTGTCTCTCTGACCTCACTTTGTGCAGAATGCAAGTAACTTTATTTGCATTACCTACCATGAAACACATTAAATATTTAACTATTTCTCTTGTGTGTATTAAACAACTAGTTTGAAGCCATTTCTTAAAACCTTTTAAGTCAATAACGTGAGTATTAAACAGTGGTCTGAGAAACAGCCTTAGAAGAATTAGTACTTGCATCACTTGTACATTTAAAAGATGGTGGTGGACAGAGTGGAGGACTGGAAGGGAGAAGCTTGTTCAGAAAATATTTTACTATACTGAAGTCTTAGTATCTTGAGATTGATTCTAAAAGCAAACAGCTAGAAAACCTTACTCTCAAATACATTTTATGATCACAATCAAATGAAATACTACCTGAAATAGCGTAGTCTCCATTTGGTGATGCCACAGTGATTGCTGATGCATTGCCAATGCTCTCTACTGGCCCCAGGCCCACATGATTACTGAAACTCAAAACGTGCCATCCCATAACTTTAGCGAGCTGCTGAACTGCATGGACTTGATGCTGGGACATCTAAAAGAATACAGAGGTTTATGGTGTTTTTCCTTTGTGCCTTGCAATGGATATCATATGTTTAGTTTTCCCTAGCTTCCATTTCTTTTTCCTGGTCTATATTAGGTTATTTAAATGCTTTTTTCCCCACTGAGACTTAATCATACAAAAATTCATATGATACCAACTAGAAATGTTTTTGTCCAAGTCTACACTAGCTCATTTGTGAACAGAGAGCTGAACAGATGTATGAACCTTTTACAGATACATGGGTTTGTGAGTTTTTAAAGATCAATTAGCATAGATCTCTAGAATCACTAAAACTGTAAGTGTAAGATTACACATCTAATTAAGGAGAGACTAAAATTAATTATTAGAGAGACAATTTCTTCTATAAAACAATCGCAGAAAGGGCTCCAGAAAAACCAATAGGAAACAATATTACAGGGCAATTGGAAAGACACAAGCTGGGCTTTGGCACAATGCAGAGATCATCACACTTTCTACTTGGGACTTACATTCCAATGGAAGGTAGGGCAATTGCTTGGAAGAGCTTAAATGTAGTGATTTAACAGTTGGAAGCAAGGAGGTATTAGTGCTAGACAGCCAGCCAGCTCTCCATGGAGGAGTTTGAAAACCATCTGGCTAGGGAAAGCAATAGCTTCCATAAAATCGATTTTAACTCCCTGTCAGAGTTCCACATAATTCAAATCAGGCAAAACTAATTCAGAATACTCTGCTGATCAAATGCCTGCATCTACGCTACGTAGAATGCACTACTAGAAACACTGCTGCTGCTGAAACAAAACAAAACCTTGTTCTAAACAATTCAGAAACCATACTTCATTCAAATGCCAATTATTGGGTAATATCAGATACAAAGCTGGAAACTCTGTGTCAATGTTGAAAGTGACAGCAGTTATAGGCATGTGAACTATAAAGATTCTCTGCCCCTAACAGGATATGGTTAGCTTAGCAGACATGGTGAGAACTATGTCAGATGCTTAGTGTGAGGTTTCTAGCAAGCACAGCATACTGACAGTTCACATGATAGGCAACACATACTTTGCAACTAAGTATATTTCAAATTAATTGTGTGCCACTGGTACTTCTGAACCTGGCTACAGTGTGATGCCATTTTTGGAATCAGTTGCCACAGCTGACATACAGGTGTTTCTTGAAGAATTTAATCAACCATGAGAAGCCTGGAATATAAATCTTCTTCTACAGTTCTCCATTCTACGCATGTATGGTTCTTTGAGTAGATGTGATATCTTTTATTAGACCA
>NW_017729032.1:20641098-20642630 GCF_001723915.1 Gavialis gangeticus | reverse complement strand
TACAATTTGTCCCAGAGACATATGGCAATATGCATACAGTTATGTTGCTTATACAGATCTATACGAGTTCCATGTTATTCTTTTTCTAGTCTTTAAGTTTACCTGAGACAGAAGGAAATCCTGCAGCTCTTGTTCTTGGTGGGATAATGTGATAACTCTTCCATCTCTGTGCACTACTCGGATCTGTTCAACTCCAATGTTCAGCTGTAGCTGAATAGACCTTTACAAGGACAAAAATACATGTATATTTACTAAAACTGTCTAAAAGTTGGCAGAAGACATCCATTTTAAAAGGTTTAAGAATGAAGTACCTTAAACATACTAAAGAATAATCCTGTAGGAAGCTCACACCTCAACAGACTCTATTACTGGCTGGGACAGAAAAGGGAAACAGCTGTTTTCTGAATGACTAACAAAAGCAGGAGTCTTTAAATCTTATGCAAGTTCTACTTGTTTTTAAATATTTTGATTAACCCAACATCCGCTGGTCTACAATCACCACATCTACTGGTGATACAAAACCATGCATGTCTACTCTAGTCTGTAGACAAGGATTGCTATAAACAAGGATTTTTTTTTAAATTCCTATTCCTTAAGTGATACTAAAGCACAAAATCCTCTAAACTGCAGTTCTACATTTTTTCACAAAACTGGATCTAGCAGCAAGATAATACAAAGGAACTGGGCTCATTTGTGATCCCAGCAACTTCTGGGTCACCCAACGTAGTAAAAGAATTAACGGCTTCTCTAAAAGGAAGCCAGGATCAAAATAACTAAAGTAACAAACTGGACTATTATCACACCTCCAGTATTTTGGTGCAAGCCTGTGTGCAGAGACTCCATGGCCCAGTAGGCAAGACCTAGCATGGAGGGCAGAGTGGGGTGGGGTAGGGAAGCTCAGTGCTTCCACCATGAGCCCCATGCCACCATGGTGAGGAACTCCCTGCCCACTGGCAGAAGCAGGGCTGGCAGCATGGAGTTATGTCTGTCACTGCTGCTAGACAGGCAGGGGGTGCCTTGCCATGGCGGCGCAGGACTCATGGCAATAGCAATCAATTTCCCTACTTGGCCTTGCTGTGCCTTGCCACGCCAGGTCTCAGTTGCTGGGCTGCAGAGGTCTTGTGGGGAGGGCAGCAGGGTGGCGAGACCAAGCCTGCAGCAGGCAGCCTGCATCTGCTCAAACGCCACAGCAGCCTCTGTCTCCCATATGTGGCATCCAGGCTCGAGTACTGCTGTAAGCAGGGGGCTGCGGACTTGGGTCCCTGATCCCATAGCCCTGGCAGCTGAGGGCCCCCTCCAACAGGACTGGGGGTGGGGGTTGTTAGGGAAAGAAGGGCACCAGCAGAGCCAGGGGGGAGCTGTGGTTGGGGACTGAGGGCCATCATTGGCAGGGGTGGGAAGTGAGAGTCACAGGCAGGGACAGGGGGCTGAGAGCAAAGGGCACTGGAAGGGGTGGGGAGGCTGTGGGTGGGGAGTGAGGGGCACCGGCAGGTCCAGGGTGCTGCAGTTGGGGAGTGAGGGGCAAGAGGGGC
>NW_017729032.1:20630742-20636098 GCF_001723915.1 Gavialis gangeticus | reverse complement strand
TGGACAAGACAGCAGCATATCAGGGTTGCTCAGCACCACAAAGTAGTGCAGGGGGGACAGTTGCTGCTGGGTCCTTGTTCTGGTGAGCTAAGGGGGCAGGGGGAGCTCTGATTTTCATGATGAAGAAAGCTGAACTCAGGTAATCAGGTTCAAGATTTGACTCCTTCTGGGGGGGAGGGGAAGGGAAGAGAAAGAGACTCTATTATGGTCACTTATTTGAAGAAAATGTAGTTATCTATTTATTAAATTCCTATATTAAATGTAACTTTTAGATATAGGAGGGAGGTAACTTGGGGGGGGTTCCTTCCTAAAACAAATTTGAACAGAGATTAATGGTGCTTCTTTAAAGTCACAAGTATCACGATCTAGGAAAAGCAAAACATTTTCTCATTCTTAACAAATTAATAATCCACATCTGCAGAGCTTTCATACTTACTTGCATATCTGCTCATAACCTTGAGAAGTTATTAAAACCTTAACACTGGATTCATAAACATCATTTATGTTGGACCAGTGGGCCTGAATCTGTGGATCTTCAATGCGACTAGCAAGGCTATCAATGGTTCGAGCAGTTCTAAAACAAAACAAAGACATACCACCCTCAATAGACAATATGCATGATTGTCTTTTCTCCAAGGGCAGAGGGGAAGTAAGCAAGCCTCTGTTTGATCTAGTTGGCTGTGGAAGATAACATTTATGTTCAAATCAGATATTTGTTGTTCAGCTGTATACAGAGAACACCCCCCACCCCCAAGAAAGTCATCTTTTTCCCCAAAGCGGTACATAAATCTGTTGGTAGGCTGCAATATAAGCATCGCATAAAAAGAGAAGCAAGTGTTGAACACTCTTGTGCTCATATTCCATAGAAGTTTTTATACAGACTTGAAGATAATAAACTACTTATTCTCAATACCTAACAATGAAGTCTTACAAAAGCATTCAGCAATGAAAAATAAGGTTTAGAAACACTTTAAAAGTTAATCACCAGCTTGGGGTGGAAGATGCTAGTAGTTTGGCTTTACCTTGGCTTTAACCAGAGCGGCCTGTGCACATACCTGCGCCTCAGAAAGATATGTTTTGCCTGCTTAATAATCTTTTCCAGAAGTCCTTCGTTTGACTGCAAGGAGTTGATATCATTTTTGTCAAATGCCTGAGGTCCTGCCAGCTTCATTCTCTTATGGCCAAATGGTGCACTAGCTGGGTGTGGCATCACCGTGGAGCTCAAAGTTTGCTTGTGAAACTGTAACAGACAAAACCAATTAGAAATGAGAGGAACGCACACCCCAGTAATGGCATGCAGTTTGCTAACACACGCTGCTTCACCTCTCAAAAGAATTACTTGAAACAAAAGTACACTTCCACAAAAAATGGCATGCAACTGCAACACCTGGGGTAGCCAACAGAACACAAAGTAGTCTCTGTGCTTCTACTTTTAGGTTGTGCAATGGACAGTGCCTTGAGGTCCTTTCCATGTTTTTTCCTTTGAGTGGGTGCTTTAATGAGAGAAAATTATTCCTATAAATTAGGAAAATGTGAACGTCAGCCAATTTTTATGGTTTCACAGCTCACAGGCAGCACAGAGCCTGGCTTACTTAGCCCCCTTTAATAAAAGGCCTATTTGCCAGTGTATTTTCTCATCCGTGTAGCAGCTGCAAGGTTACTGAGCTCTGCTGCAGTACAAGTTCCACCAAGAGCAACAAGCCTGTCCAGAAGGGCTCTCACTTAAGAGAAACAATGAGGACAGATTAGAAGAAATTTACAGGTGGGAACAGAGCTGTGATGTAGAAGATGCTACTTTTGGCAAGAAAGCTCAGAACTTTCTGGATATGGTGTGTTTGAGGCTGTGCATTCCTTTGTGCCCTGACCCTCTCCTCTACCACCCAAGCGAACACAAAGGGTCACAGGCTCAGTCATTACTTAACGCCTTCTATTAAATAAAATTCTATCATCAGGCTCCAGAAGCAGCACAGGTAGCGCTTTTCTTTTGTCAATGCCTGCACTGATATCTGCTTTAAAGAGCCTGACAATCAATTTCTGGAGCAAGAGAATGGCGAGGAGTCTTAATGCAGGAATGACTCAGAACCATCTTCTTGTAATCAAGAGGCTAAAACAAGGGAATAATATTTCACATACGTACAAGGGGAGCTCCTACTATCAGCCTTGCTCCATTTATACATTGGAGACACTTCTTTAGACATGTAAGAGGACTGCTTTACATAGGGAGGAACTGACTGACCTCTAATAGTGCAATAGTGTCATGACATTGTATTCAAGACTCCAAACCAGACTCCTGAAGGAAAAACAATGTCAGTGTTCAATTAAAATGTGTTACCTCTCTGATCAGCTGATGCAAGTTGTGTTCCAGGACATAGAGATGATCTTCTGGACTTTGTCTGTCAGAGGCAGACTTTTGAGATTTCTTATCATTAGAAGAGTGACACAAGGATACAGACAACTGCAATCCTGCACAAAAAATGAAGAAAATAATGGTCAATATTTTCATGTAGACTAACTTATGGCCAGAGTATCTTTTTTTATTCTTTTCTCCTTTCCTCCTCTTCTTACCGTAGTGTTAGCTTTCAAAGCAATATTTAAAATTTCAGAGAAGATAAAACAATCAGGTCAGACTGCAGTTGAAAAGCAAATAACATCTCATAAAAAACTGCCACATTTTAATTTAATATATAATTAATCAAAGAACCTGTAGCTAGTTTGACCTTGGCTGCTAGGTCAACAGAAGTCAGAGATGGAGGTGTTTTCCATCTTTATGGAGTCAAGCAAATAGAAAAAAAGGAAACTCTTTATAACATTGCAGGGAAAGAATAACTTACATACAACATCGTTTCAGTACGTTTTTGAATGAATGCAGAAAAATAGCCTTGAGCAGGTGTAGTCAGGTTCAGAAATGGAGAATTCTCTAAACAACTAGTGATGCTTTCAGGTTCCCCATACTGCTGACCTTCCAAGATCAATGGCAACCAATTTACCTCTCTTCAAGGTCCATTAACAGATTAAATCTTTCTCCTATACAGCATCGACTGACACACAACCTCAAAGTATGACCACCATGAGGTGGTGCTTTTGGCTATCATGATTTTTGATGGACAGAGAATTGTGTTTAAAAACAATGCCACCAGTGGTGTAAGTGCACCGGCTGAAGTGTGGTCATGCGGGGATTTTTTATAGTTGTTTCTTGGATCTTCTTATTTAGTTGGAATTAACTGCAGAATTCAGGGAACATCATGCATCTATTCAGTACAAGAAAGATGTAAACTTATTTACCAAGAAAACCTTCATATTTAATCAGTGTTTCAGTCTGGATTCCCCATTTATAGAACAAGAGTATCCCAAAAGTTTCCTACCTGGAAAAGGCTGAGAGATGATCTGGTTCTTCACAACAATGTGAGGAATTTGTGACTTAATTTGAACTGCTTCTCTTGACAGCTGGGCAAAGATTTCTTTGCATAACAGGACATTTTGTGCAGCTTCTAGTTTTGTCTGCCAATGTGGAGCACCTAAGAAAAATGAATGGTGCTTGTTCTTTTAAAAAAGTAGCAAAGAACAACTATTGTATACAGCTCTTAAGGAATGACTAAGGGATCAGGTAAGATGGTTAAAGAGGCTAGAAAAGTCTAGACTATTGTTTCCACCTAATCTGAACCTTGTTATAACACCATAAGAGTGCACAGAAAATACAACACTAATGAATTTTAAATAGACTCTTCCTATATTTATATTAATTAGTTGTATTGGGTTAGACCTACAGCTTCAGATCCAGTTTCCCATGCACTGGAAGCTTGCAACACAAGATATGTAAAATACACCCATGAAAAGAAAGTCAAAGCACTTTCAAAAGCCAAGTAGATGCTTCACTATGGAGTTAGGCATCTAGGACACTTCTATATGTTTTCAGGGGGTGGGGGACCAGCGTAACACTTCAGAATGGCTCCAACAGCTGCTCTAATTAAAGCGCCTCTCTGTCTCAGGTAAAGCTCTTCTGTGTAATTAAAGTGTGTAAAGCTCGTGCAAAGCTCCTCCGTGTCTCGTGGAAAGTTCCTCCGTGTAAGTAAAGCTCCTCTGTGTAATTAAAGTGCCTCAGTGTAAAGGTCATTCAACAAGTTTTAGTTCAAGTGCCACAGCTGCTATTTTGAAGTGGGGGGATGCTGATACAGGAGACACAGAAGCTGGCTGGAGCGTGGCAGTTACCAATTAATTACTAATGATTGCCAGTAATTAATTGGCAATTGAAGATTGTTGGTAATCATTGGTGATTACCTGTAATTATTGGTTAAATGAGCCTGCTCCAACACACTAATTACAGTGTCAGAGCAGCCTCTGCACTTGTGTACAGGCTAGTTACTGATTTTTTTAAGTTATTGCCCAAGTAAACAAATAGATACCATATGCTATGCCCTAAGCGTAAAAAGTGCCATAGGTGTCCAGACCCTTGCTAGAGCATCCTGTTTTACAGAAACCAGCACCAGTAGTTATGAAGAAAGTTCAAGAGTCTCCTACAGACAGCTGTGGAACAAACTCCACCTACTGGCAGGATCTAAGCCCCTCCAATTACTGATTATTGTATGAAGCATTAGGATTTATGACTTTGTTTGGCAGTGCTGAAGTTCCCATTATCTGTAAAAGCATCTGATCCTTTTGGTTTTTCTAGGCTCTTAGATTCCCTGTGGAAACTTACTGCTGTAAGATAGTGGATGAAAGAGATGTTATGAAAGACCCACTTCCTTTTAGCTTGCATCACACCTTTCATTTTCATCAAATGTAAACATTTCCTAGGATTATGAGAAAAGGTATATAAATGCAGCTCATTTCCCTATCTATACCTCTAGCATATGACCTCACACAGTCTAATTTCTGAGATTTAACTATCAATATTTTCAGTTTCTCCATCCCTCTAAATTATTTTATTGCTCACCTTGCAACCTTTTCTAAACAGGATGCATCTTTTGGAATGGAGTGACCAGAGCAGTCTAGCATTCCAGGTGGGGCCATATGCCTATAAACCATAAGGAAGTTAGTTTTGGCACTGAGAACTTCCCACCTAGAATGTCCCATCTGAAAACATTTAGATATCAGAAATAAAGAAGATCATCTAAGCTGGCTTTGCTGCCATAGCAACTAGTAGGGAAAGTTCTTTTGAAGTAACCAAGACTCAAACCACTCAGGACCTTACAGAGCAAAATCAACACCTTTAATTGTACAAGCTGGCTAATGCAGACCTTTAAAAATGGTGCAAGTCACTTAGTGAGGTTGGATATAGGGTACTTACTATTGAGCACTGTACCTGCTGGATCAAGTAAATTCCAATTTAGAATAAAGCTTCTAAATAACTCATGAACTC
>NW_017729032.1:20621861-20625742 GCF_001723915.1 Gavialis gangeticus | reverse complement strand
CAAAATCAACACCTTTAATTGTACAAGCTGGCTAATGCAGACCTTTAAAAATGGTGCAAGTCACTTAGTGAGGTTGGATATAGGGTACTTACTATTGAGCACTGTACCTGCTGGATCAAGTAAATTCCAATTTAGAATAAAGCTTCTAAATAACTCATGAGCTCAATATTTATTAACACAATCACTAACTTCACCTTTACTCTGTGCAGTTTGCTACATTGTACATTTAAAAAAAATCTACTACTTCATCAGTTCCTGCCTTTAATGAACAGCAAGAGACCAAAAGAACATAGGTTGTGCTGCCAACTTATAAGCATCCACTATTCAATACCCAATCTTAGTGATGGTAGGAATTGATGTCATCTATCTAAATTTGACTTGAAACAGAATCAAAGTTATGGGACTCTTCATCCTGGAAAAGCACAGGCTCAGGGGGGACCTGGTGGCTGCCTACAAGTATATAAGGGGTGTACATCAGGATCTGGGGGAACACCTGTTCACCAGAGCGCCCCAAGGGATGACAAGGTCAAATGGTCACAAACTCCTCCAAGACCATTTCAGGCTGGACATAAGGAAGAACTTCTTTACTGTCTGAGCCCCCCAAGGCCTGGAACAGACTGCCACCAGAGGTGGTGCAAGCACCTACTTTGGACCCTTTAAGAGACATTTGGATGTTTATCTTGCTGGGATCCTTTGACTCCTGACTTCCTGCCCCTGGGGCAGAGGGCTGGGCTCGATGATCTCCCGAGGTCCCTTCTAGCCCTAATGTCCATGAAATCCATGAAAGCAGTGACTCATATACAAGAAGCTCCCAGATGCAAGTCTCTCACCTTTCTGCCCCTCTTCCACAAAACCACAGATATTACCGCTTAACTACTTTTGTGACTGTAATAACTAAAACAAGATACTTGATTTAGTGTATATGCCACCCAAAAAACTTGTAAAACCAGAGAAACAAGAGAACAAGACAACTTAAATGGGAAATCAGAGCATGAATATAAAACAGAAAACCCCTAACCAATATCCCATTCCTGGTTTCATCTACTAAATGCCTACGCAAAGATGTCTATTTATTTAATAAAATGTGCAAAATTGAAATTGAAATAGCAATCTCACTTGATTTTCAGCAGGCAATGACAAATGAGTCAATAGCTTTACTTCAGCAGCTAAACGGATGAATGAAAGTCACTGAAATGATATTTACACCTTAGACCTTCAGAACCATTATATTTATTTAGCCATTTTGAAGGAGCCATACTTGCAAAACCTCAACCTTAATCCAGTATAGAATTTCCAGTAAATCAAGAATAAGAAAATGTCCCTCTGTTCTTGTTTTCTACCACCACAAATACTTCCTTATTAAGCATTAAATTCAAACCCCTTGAGAGTGAAATTTAACAAATGGTACCTGGTTTTGATTTTGGCAAAGGTCTTTTAAAGAGGTTAACTGTGCCAAGGTCACCTATATCTGGAGCTTGCTTTTGAATAGAAACCTGTACAAGAAAAAAGGAGATTGTTTTGTCTCATTTTGCATACCAGTACATGAATAATTACACCCTGGGGAACTAAGCAATTTTGAGCCCATGCAATTTTGTGCATAAAAGGCATGATCATGCACAGTCACAATATTTTGCATCATTTAACCATGGCGGGCTCTGTACCTCCACCTCCATGGGGCTGGGAGCATGCTGGGACCCTCATTTCAGCTAGAAGCCCCATGATGTGGAGGCACAGAGCCTCATGACTGGACAGCTGGGTAAGTGGGAAGGGGAGCTCCTGACTACGAGGGGCAGAGGGTGGGTGTCAGGGTGCGTGTGGGTGGGCTCCATGAGGTGCGAGGTGCTGAGGGCTCTGCCTGCCTCTGCCAACAGTGGGGGCTCTGCACCATAGGGGTGGGAGGATGTTTGGTGTGGTGGGGGGCCCACACCCACACCTTCATAACTTCCCCACATGCCCGCAAAACCCACACAATATCATACCCAGACTTCCCCACAAAGCCCATACACACCCCTCTTCACAATCCCCCACAAACTCCACCTTCCCACACCTTCACAAATTCCCTCCAAATACCCCACAACCATACAAAGTACTTGCATATATTTTTAAAGAAGGCTCAAATAGTGTTATACAGTAAAATCCGTGTTATACAGCATTCTACAAGCCAAAATACTCTATTAACCACATTTTTTGGCTGCTGCCACCCGCCTCCACTCTGTGTGCGGCTGCTGCCGGCCCCCTCTTCCCTGCGTGACTGAGGTAACTGGAATTTTTACATAACTGGCACCTAGCATTCCCCATTCATGCTGAATAACAGGGCTTTTACTGTATTTAGTTTAATTTGTTAAAAAAAAGTAATTAATTTTGCATAATTTTGAGTTTTTCTGCTCAATTCCCTGGGGTTTAAATAACGTAGAAATTATACTATATATATTTGACACACCTTTATATAGGCTGATCCTTCTAAATCACTTGGAATCTGAACATCCAGTGGACAATAATCTTCAGGGATTTTCTTATCTAGATCAATGTCTGTGTTTTTTATCACTTCAAATGTGCCATGATGAGGGAAGAGGGATCCTAAAAAAGGGAAGAAGAGGGATGTACATGTTATGTCATAGAACATACATGTTCCTGTGAACAATGGAAACTTTCAAAAGAAAATGTTTTTGTTATAGGAAGTCCTCACATGTTTGTACCAGGCAAAAGGAGTATTACTTAGATTTGATTTACTTGGCTGTTTCTTGAAAATTAAATGTGCCTCAGCACAGTATCTTCTCTTTACCCCATAATTTCAGTGTAAAAAGCGTTACCAGATAACATTACGAAAACACAGTAGAACAATTGAAAGATATGGACAGTGAAGTATTTTTAGCTTTTTTGGGAGAAGTGGGGAGAGGACAGGATAAAGGGAGAGCTTTTTTAGTACATCTTGGTCCCTGGTTCTTGCCAACAAAACCAACTTTGCAGCAAAACATATTACTCCCAAGTGGTCAAAATAATTAATTTGTCTCCTTATAATGCATAAAAAGCAATGATTCATTTTTAACTTAGACTAGTGCTATATTCTCCTTTATTCACAAGTACCTGTGCAAATGCTTAACTTGAAGTCAATAACAACATGTACATGCTTAAAGTGGGACTACTCAGGAATGGAGTTCAGCACTTGTAGTAGTATTTTCAGGACCAAGATTTTAACTAGGACAATATTACCTTAAAGTAACTGTGACACAAACAGCATTTTTGTGTCTACTGTATCATGGCTCCAAAACAGAATAGAAATCTTACATTAACTAAGTAAAACAAACTTGGACGAGGGAGTGAAGTGTACTCTGTCCAAGTTTGCGGATGATACAAAACTGTGGGGAGAAGTTGACACACCGGAGGGCAGGGAACAACTACAGGCAGACCTGGACAGGTTGGACAAATGGGCAGAAAACAACAGAATGCAATTTAACAAGGAGAAATGCAAAGTGCTGTACCTAGGGAGGAAAAATGTCTAGCACACCAACTGCCTAGGAAATGACCTGCTCGGTAGCACGGAAGTGGAAAGGTATCTTGGAGTCCTAGTGGACTCTAAGATGACTTTTGTCACACTGACAACTCACGTTCATCAGAAAAGCTAACTGCACTTTATCGTGCATCAGCAGATGCATGACAAACAGAACCAAGGAGGTGATACTTCCCCTCTATCGGGCACTGGTCAGACCCCAGTTGGAATACTGCATGCAGTTTTGGGTGCCACACTTCAAGAGGGATATGGATAACCTGGAGAAGGTCCAGAGAAGGGCCACTCATATGATTAAGGGCTTGCAGGCCAAGCCCTATGAGGAGAGACCAGGGCACCTGGCCCTCTTCAGCCTCTGCAAGAGAAGGTTGACAGG
>NW_017729032.1:20620263-20620479 GCF_001723915.1 Gavialis gangeticus | reverse complement strand
CTCAGCGGCACATGCGCAGTTGACCAAAAGTGTTACGGACAGATAGATAGACTAAGCCCTTTATTATATTAGAATAGAATAATTAATTATCAGTTGTTTCTTGAAATATCAACATTTGAGATTCCTGATAAGCACTGATCTACCATACCTGCACTTCTGTAGCTCAGATCCCCAAGAATTTTGTCTCCTACTTTTCTCAGTTTCCAATGTTGTCTC
>NW_017729032.1:20614168-20615263 GCF_001723915.1 Gavialis gangeticus | reverse complement strand
AGGTCCAGAGAAGGGCCACTCATATGATTAAGGGCTTGCAGGCCAAGCCCTATGAGGAGAGACCAGGGCACCTGGCCCTCTTCAGCCTCTGCAAGAGAAGGTTGACAGGTGACCTTGTGGCTGCCTATAAATTCATTATGGGGGCACAGAAGGGAATTGGTGAGGCTCTGCTCACTAAAGCGCTCCTGGGGGTCACAAGAAATAATGGCCATAAGCTAGCAGAGAGCAGACTTAGACTGGACGTTAGGAGGAACTTCTTCACAGTTAGAGTGGCCAGAAACTGGAACAGGCTCCCAAGGGAGGTGGTGTTCTCCCCTACCCTGGGGGTCTTCAAGAGGAGGTTGGATGGGCATCTGGCTGGGGTCATCTGAACCCAGCACTCTTTCCTGTCTATGCAGGGAGTCGGACTCAATGATCTATTGAGGTCCCTTCTGACCCTAACATCTATGAATCTATAAATCACTCATTCAATATTCTATTAAGTACAAGTTAATACTGGAAAGTTTATACTTCAGATACAATCAGGATCTTAATTCAGAAAAGATGACACACAACTTTTGTTTTTTTACTTTACAGAACAAATCTCAAACATCAAATTAAAAAGATGAAAAAAACCTAGCACTTATCCAATCCAGTCTACGGCTAATGCAGGATTCTTCCTTATTGTATATTTTTTAATATTTCAACACATTTAGTTTCTAGGTACCAAAAAGGCAACGGCTCTAATCAATTCTTTAGCCACCTCAGTGCCTCAATTTCTCTCCTGTTAAGCAGCAAGTTCTTCTCTTTGCTCCTTTCTTATTCATGTCAGCTCATAAATAATTCCTCTCCACTTCATAATTTAAAAGGGCTTATATAATACTAACCAATTGCCAGTCATGAATAACAGATTTAAAATAACAAAGGAGTGTAAGCACTCCCTGTGCCACCACAGCCTCCTCCAGCCACCAACAAAACCTCCCATTCCTTGCCTGTGTCTGCCTCCTCCTGAGCAGCAGGGCTCTGCCCCACCTCCCCCGCTTCCCCTCCTGTCCCCCACCTCCCTGCCAGCTGTTGGGTGGGTACATGCATGCCTGCCTCCCATCTGTCTCTGCC
>NW_017729032.1:20612492-20613653 GCF_001723915.1 Gavialis gangeticus | reverse complement strand
CCTCCCTGCCAGCTGTTGGGTGCATGCATGCCTCCACCCTCACACCCGTCCACCTCTGCCTCCTCCCTGCCTGGGTCCACACAGCCAATCGCCACCTGCCCTCTCAGCGGCACATGCGCAGTTGACCAAAAGTGTTACGGACAGATAGATAGACTAAGCCCTTTATTATATTAGAATAGAATAATTAATTATCAGTTGTTTCTTGAAATATCAACATTTGAGATTCCTGATAAGCACTGATCTACCATACCTGCACTTCTGTAGCTCAGATCCCCAAGAATTTTGTCTCCTACTTTTCTCAGTTTCCAATGTTGTCTCAGTCTCAACAGCTCAGAGTTGAAATCTCTTTGCCGCTTATTTTCCTGGTTTTCTGCTACTGATTTGGATAACCTTTCTGCTCCTTTCAACAGGATTTGTGCTGCTCCAGCTAGTGACTTCTTTTTTGAAATCAACTGTAAAAACTGAGGATTCTGGAAACATGAAAATAAACATTGAATGGAAGTAAATATTTATGGGAAAAACATCTTCAAAGCAATCATTACTAGAAATTGCTGATGGTAATGCAAAATGCTGGTACTTATTTTTGCTGGCTGTTCAGTAACTTATTTAAAAAGAATTTAATGCCTCACGCTGTTAATTAACAATTGTATTGGCAGTTTCTGCGCACAGACCACTGGGACCAAAATGAGTCTTGGCACTACCCTTTCAGCCAACAAATAACAAAGTAGGAGCTGTATCAGGGGTGCACAACCCTCTAGGCCAATGATTTTCAGCCATAGTACAGCAGCATTTTGGGGTGCTGTGATAGTTTTTGAAGGGTGCTGCACTCTGGAAAGAGGAGATAGGTGAAAAGCTTAGGTGAGGAGGTAAATGCAGGCTCCTCCTTCCACCCCTCACTGCAGCACAAGCTATTTCCTGCTGGATGCTCCTCCTTCCCCAGCCCCTCTTCAAGCAGTTAAGCACTGTAATACATCAATTAGTTTTTGAAACAGGGTGCTGCTCAACTCAAAAAGCCATAGAGGGTGCCTTAAGTCTAAAAAGCTTGAGAACCATTACTCTATACCACGAGTGTCAAACTCCTCTGGCTCTGTGGGCCAGGTATATGGCACAGGATTTGTTCATGGGCTTGATGAACAGCCAGAACGGCTACTCCCCCCCCCC
>NW_017729032.1:20610903-20612394 GCF_001723915.1 Gavialis gangeticus | reverse complement strand
CCCCCCCCCCGTGCTGGTTTGGGACTGTGCTGCACGTGGTGCTCACTCTGGCTGGATTGGAACGTGAGCTGCATGCAATGCCGGTTTCAGCTGGTCCTGGGTAGTCAACACGTGCAACATGGGTCCTGGAACGACTGGAGTGGGCACCGAGTTCAGTACGGTCTAGAATTGGCCTAGTGGGCACTGGATCCAGCCTTACAGGGAGGGCCCTGGACTGACCCCATACACGTGCTGTATACAGTGTGGGCCCTGGAGTTGGCATTGCATGCAGTGCATGTTCTGGGTCCTGTGTGTAGGGCCAGTCTGGCACGTGCCAAGTGTGGGTCAGCTGTACATCCAGGGCCAGCACCAGGGCCCAGATGATAGGATTCCAGAGGCTGGATCTGGCAGGTGGGCTGCATCTGACACCCCTGCAGTTGCAGAGTCATGCCACAAAACTCTATGAAGCTACTTTTCTAATTGAAAAGGGATCTGAAAACAAAACAGCAACCTGCATGACCTCACAGTGCAGCAATTCATCATGTGCATCTGGCTGAGGCTCAAGTCATGCTCCCTGTGCCACATACAAGCCAGCTATTTGCTACAAAAGGCAGGGCTACCATGTTTCCAGATCCAGAAAAGAGGACACCTGCCATGCATCCCTGCTGGAGGGGCAGGCAACCCCTCACCCCCCTACCCTGTTGCAGCCCCCGCCCCCCTGCCCTGACCAAAGGTCTGGGATTTTGCTTTGGTCTGCAGCTTTGGTCTGCAGGTGGAGCAGGGGGAGGCAACTGGAGGCAGCAGGGAGCACCATATCTGCACCCGCCTCTGCAGCTGCAGGCAGGTACATCTGTGCTCCCGGCTGCCTCCGATTGCCCTCTCCCTGCTCCCACAGTGGAGCAAAGCACAATCCCGGACCTTTCGTCAGGGCAGGGGGGTGGGGGCTGCAACAGGACATTTGGGCAGATGTAAAAAAACACCCCGACAGCGATCAGAGAGCTCAAGAAGAGGAAAACCTGGACATACGGTAACCTTACCCAAAGGTGCTGCAGGATGAGGAACGTCCTGCTAGCGACAATGCACCAGTGGAAAGCGCCCAGTGCAGCCAACCCCAGCAGGATCACTAGGGATGGGCAAAAGGGACACCTGCCCCAGGCACCAAGTTAGAAGGGCAGCAGAACTGGCAGTGAGCTCCAAAACCACCTGGGCTTCAGGACCAAGCACCGGGGCAGGCAGAGCGCAGGTGCAGAGGTAGCCGTACCTGCTTGGGGGGAGGTGGGTCCTGCACGACGGGGTCTAGGGTCATGAACTTCTTGTCCTTGAGGATGCTGAGCACGTCGTAGAGCACGCAGGTCTCCGTCAGTGCGCTGCGCAGGCTGTTCCGCACCGAGTCCCAGGGCCACAGGGACGGCTGGAACTTCACCAACCCTGGTACATGCGCGGGAGAAGCGAACGCTCAGGGCCCAGGCGTCGCCTAGGAGACCGCCCCCCCCCCCGGCCATCGCCTAGGAG
>NW_017729032.1:20610393-20610682 GCF_001723915.1 Gavialis gangeticus | reverse complement strand
TGCACCTGCTTCTCGCATGCCGACTCGATACTGATCCGCACCGCCGACACCCCCGACATCCTGCCCGTCCCGTCGCGTCGCACCGCTTGCCTACCTACAGGCCCCGCCGGCCGCGCTACTGCGCAGGCGTAAGGCCGCTACGGGCACTGGCGGGGGACACGCCGCTTCAGGCGCGACCGCCGCGCAGCCGCAGTGCGGTCGAGCGCCGGGTACAGCTGGAGGGGTACGATCCTATGCAGCGCTGAGCCCCGGATCGGGGTGGTGCGCTCGGCCAAGTGTTTGGGTTTTT
>NW_017729032.1:20603388-20605393 GCF_001723915.1 Gavialis gangeticus | reverse complement strand
GATCCTATGCAGCGCTGAGCCCCGGATCGGGGTGGTGCGCTCGGCCAAGTGTTTGGGTTTTTTGATTTTTTTATATTACTTTTTAATTATTTAAATTTTATTTTGTTGGTTTATATATTTATTATTTAGTATTTTCATCTTGTTTTGTTGATTTATATATTTAGCATTTTCATCTTATTTAGTTCGTTTATATAGTTATTTCATCTTTTATCTATTTCATTTTCATTTCAGTTCATTATTTGTTATTTAATCTTAATTTATTTGTTTTATTATTTATTTTGTTTGATTTGATTTGATTTGATTTCTCTTTATTATTGTTTTTGTTTTATTTTTATTTTCTTTTATTTATTTTTTACTCCCCTGTCAGGTGCAGGCTGTTTCTAGAAAACCAGTCTTTTTTTCAAAAGTGTGTCTTAATTAGCAAGACACACTCCATGTCTCCTCTTCAGGATGAAGGGTCTGAACAATTTTAGTGAGAGAAGTGGTTGGTAACTTGCGTTAGCCAAAATCATTTGGCTAAAATCATTCCAAGAAAAACTTAAATCTTATTTCTTGGCTATGGTTATAGCTTTGTTTCACTAGGACATGTGATGCTGTCAAAGGAATGGCAGGTTGCTTCGTCTTGCTGCTGCTTTGGGTCTTGTTTCATCTTGTCAGTGCTGTTAGAGATGCACTGAACAAGTCATGGTGAGTGCTGTAAAAGTTAAGAATGGGGCAAAGTGGAGGGAGTAGGTTTCTCCTTGGAAAGAAGGAAATACTCCTCTTTTCCTGGTTGGTTGGATTTGATAATAGTTGTTATCCTTTCACTGGCTAGGAGCCTCTGCAGACTGGTTTTAGGAGCTAAAGTTATGTAGCACATTTAGGAGTGTGCTGAAACAGTCCTTTGGGAGAGGGGGTGGGGAGTGAGTCAGAAAATTCTTGAGACATATTTAGTGGTTGGGGATCTGTTTAAACTACTTTTCCCTCAATTCATTTTCTGAGACGTTGTCTTGATTAAGGGCTGAAATCTGATGTTGGATAAGTCCAAAAACCTACCTTTTATATCAGTAATTCAATTCTCAAAATAGCCTTTCTAATAAAATTATTTAATTCTTTAACTAGTCAGTAAGAAGAATGGATAATGACTTCCTTATTAGTCTTTGGAGGGCTGATTCTCTTCCTGGAAAGTTGCTTAAGTCTTGCCAGATAACTAATTCCCTAGCTAACATAAATGTCACTGCATTGACTTAATACATTAGGAATTAGATGCATCATCAAATGACCTTACTGTATTATATATATTCTATCTCTGCATAGTAGATACTGGGAAGCTATTGAAAGCTTAGACAAAGAAGTCTGACTATAATATCTGCAACTATATCTCAAGACTTGGCATCTCAATACAAGTAAATACAAGTACTATTCTGCTGTGGAGTAAAAAAACTCTGCAGCAATGCACATGTAAACACTGCCCCAGCTGGCTAGGGCATGAGGGTTCTTCATTGTGGGGGTTGCCTGCTGGCTAGCTCTGTGCTGATGCACCCTCATGTCCCAGTCAGCCTCTCTGGAGCATGGTGAGCTGGGGGGAGCAGCCCTAGGATGACCGGCTGACCTACCCCACTCTCCACCCTGGACCTTCCAGCAGCCGGGGTTTTTCTGACCCGGCTCAATGCGCTGCTGCCTCAGACATATGTTCAAACAGCACTTCTGGGAACAATAAACTCCAATGCAATAAGTGCTGGAGTTTATTCATATGCCTTCATTGCATGTGTAGAGGTGCCCAGTTATTTCTTTAAGTTTTGATGGTGTACTCTTCAGGAGAAAGCAAGCATAACACCTCTGTTTTCTTGTGCAGGGACTGGGACTTCCCTGCTGTGATAGAAGCTGGACTCGAGGGGATCGCCTTCAGACCTCAGGTTGGGGAGGACCGGGTTAGAGAGCTTCTGGAGGGGCTGGACGCGTTCAAGTCAGCGGGTCCGGATGCTCTCCACCCCAGGGTGTTGAGGGAGCTAGCTGGGGTTATTGC
>NW_017729032.1:20601457-20602639 GCF_001723915.1 Gavialis gangeticus | reverse complement strand
TGATGGAGAGGAGGTATAGATTGGACATCCGCAAAAACTACTTCACAGTTAGGGCGGCTAGGAGCTGGAACCAACTTCCAAGGGAAGTGGTGCTGGCCCCTACCCTGGGGGTCTTTAAGAAGAGGCTGGATGCCTACCTGGCTGGACTCATTTGAGTCCCATTTTTGTTTTGGGGGTTTTTTTTTTTTTGTTCTCCCGCCCTGGCGGGGGTTCAGGCTAGAAGATCTACTAGGTCCCTTCCGACCCTAAATCTATGAAACTATGAAACAATTGGGAGTCAGAGAGAGGCTGGTTATGAAGAGCCACTTTGCATTTTCAAGGGAAATTGCTGTTCTTGAAGTAATACAGTGGAGCAAAAAGCCTTTTAGGTGATAAGGAAGAGAGAAACATGAGTCAAGTCAACAAGTTACTATGCAGTGTTAGAACTAAAAGGTATTGTTGTCATCTAGCACTCAAAATGTGGTAATGTTGGACTTTTAACTTTTATTTTTGTGTTCAGGCCAGTCCCAGGATTCTGTTATGCTTCAAAATTCACCAGTTTTTGGGTTGTTTTTTTTGGTGGGGGGGAATGCTGGAAAGGGAGTTGCTGTACATTCTGGGTTTTTTTTAGCCTCAACAGTACAGTCAGTTGTAATGTATCAGGCTTTTTAAAAATAATCCTAGAACATAAAATATAGCATGGCTTTTTACTAAGGTTTATGTATACTGATTTTAAATATGAATTGGAGGTGACCTGCAAAGCATGAGTGGTGCTTCTGCCTTACTGTTTTTTAGCTGTGTGGATTTATGCATACATTTTAATTAGAAATTAAGTCTGGTTTTCCTGAAATCTTTAGAAACATGAAGAACCCCAGGCAATCTCATAGTAATTCAGAAATTCAGTAATTCATTCCCCTGCCCCCCAGCCTCTCTCTCACCCACTGACTCCTCAATTTACATCTTCAATGACTGCCTTTCTTGCATGCATACCAACCTCTGGCTTCTTTACTATTCATTCCATCCAGGAAGAGCACAGATCAACTGCAGATGCTTCCCCTGCCTGATGAAGGGTTTTTAAACCCTAAAGCTTGCAAAGAAGAATTTTTCCAACTATTTAACTGGTCTAATAAGAGATATCAGATTTACCCAAAGAACCTTGTCTGCCTATGTCCTTAGACCAACACGGCTACAATATACATCTCA
>NW_017729032.1:20580381-20596457 GCF_001723915.1 Gavialis gangeticus | reverse complement strand
GGAACATTGGTTAACAGTGTGTTAATTTGCACATTGCAGGGGAGGGGGAGTTTTTTAAATTTTCAATTCATTTGTCCTTTTGTAGTGAAACTGAGAGCTAACTCTCCTACTTTTTTGGTTCTCTATGGAGTCTTTTAGCAAAAATAGGAAAGACTAATATATTTCTGGTGAAGGGTTTTATATTTAAGGCTTAAAATCAAGCATTTGTTATATATGTATTTCATAAACCGTCTCAGGGCACATCTGTGCATTTTCCCTTGCTGGTCACTTTTAAAATAGTTGTGAGAGATTTCATATACTTCTGTTCCTCTGAGATCTGCTCATTTATTATTCAGGTGGATCTGTGATAAGAGACAGCCAAATCTAAGCACCAGAAAATCAGCTGATCTACATGGTGTTTTGATCTGTGTACAGTTCTGGGAAGCAGTATAACTGAGTGTTTGTGTGTGTGTGTGCCGGGTGTGGGGGGAAGGAGAGAGAGTGGGGTTGGAGTGTACCTGTGGGAGAATGTTAAGTGAGCTGTTGTCCTGAGCAATGATGAACCTTGTTTTTTTGCCTGATTTCAGATAACGAAGGCTTCTACACTTGAACTGAGCTCAAAATAAAGTGTGTGGTTCTTGTATTCAAAATACGTGTCAACTAGCCATACAGTACTAGCTTCATACGTTCTTTAACCCTAGGTAACACATTCTAGAGCGCTGTCCAGCAGTTTAAGTTGACAGGCTTGTCTACATGAGGCAACATGCAATTTGTCTTCAACAGCAATTTCCATTGGAAGCTTTTTAACTGGTGAAAAGTTGGACATAAGCCCTGCTAACTCTGGTAATTTTTTTTTTAAACAGAGCTTGCATAATCTTTAAAATATTAGTCAGGAAGAAAATTTAGCACTTTGACAGTTATGAAGTCTTTAAAGGAATTTTTTTTTTCCTGTGAAGCAACTTCTGTTAATGCTCTTTTGCAAAATAGAGCATAAAGTGAAATGGAGTAATTCTTGATTATAGTTTTATTCAAATCAATTAAACTAAAACTAGTAACATCTTATCTGTTATTATGATTAACTTTGGCAATGCTACTCTTGAAGTTGATTACATTGCAGTTACAGCTACTGTAATTACAATCCTTCACTTTTTCAGGCTGGCAAAATTGAAAAAAAATTATAAAATTTAATATATGGCTAGTCAGTGCAAACTGAATTACAGTAGAGATCGCTTCTTGTGCATCTTAGAAATACCCTGAAGTTTTGCCTAATGGTGAATGTAAACATTAAATGTTTCTTTCCCTAGCACTCACTTCATAGCAAATCTTAGAACTTATTTTCACCAGGACTTGTGTGTTTTTTTCCTTTTCTTTCACATATTTGTATTTTTCTGGGAAACTCCTGTTTAGGGCAGAAACCTCCATATTCTTTCTATTTATTTATGGTCTAGATTGAATGTGAAAATCTTTTTCTTATTAAATAACTGATTCTGAGAAACAGCATTTTAATTCTGATCTGTTGTGCTCTCTCTTTACTAATTATTCATTACACTATGAAGCACCACAAGTCTGCCTGATGTTTTACAAATATAAGAAGGTGGTACCTCTGGCTCAGGTGTTTGAAATCTAACATTGCAAAGAAACCCCCTCATATTAGAATTGAGCTGCCCCCTGACACCTCTGCACCCCTGCTGCTTCTCCCCTGCAGCCTTGTGCTCCCATCGCATAGAGTTTCCCCCTGCGCTGTTGTCCCGCTCCTTCCCCCATGTACCTTGAAGGACCTTGCTTTGGTGCCAGCAGGCCCTGTCGTTGTTGGAGCATAGAGCTCCCCACTGCTGCTACAGGGCTGGGTTGGAGCTGTGCTCAGTGTTTCAGGTGGGAGTGGGAGCAGGCAGCAGTGGACAAACTGCATGCCACCCTCACTGCCTCCACACTGGAGGGATGGATATGCTGAGGGGGGATAGCTCAGGAGTTCGGCTTTTTCCCAAGAGGCCTCAGGAAAGTCCAAAATTCAGGGAGGGCTACTCAGGGTTCCCTCCCAGCCTGACTGCAGACCACTGAGCAGCACTGCAGCAGTGCAGTGAAATGACACTTCATTGGCTCTGGGGAGCACTGGTCAAGTACAAAGACCAGGCAAAAAGAGACCCTTGATAGAAAGTGCTGCCATCTCTCGGCCTTGCTTAAAGCTAGGAATGCGCAGAACTAGTCAAAGCTGGCACCCCGGTGACTCCCCTCTGGGGGTGTCCCTCTGGGCTCACACCCTCCTGACACAAGAGCAGCATGCTCTGAACTGGAGCTGCCCAGACAGTGGCAGTGACATGGAAGGAGGGCCCCATTCAGGTCCCTGCTCCCCTGGCTGTGGCCCAGCTCATGATCCCTGTGACATCCTCAGGAGCATTGCTCTTGTACCTCTGCCACATCAGAAAATATGTTACAAGACCCAACCAGCATCTTCCTCTTAGTTAAATCATTTCAATCAGTGGCTGACATAAGTGGCTAATCTCAGCCACCTGGGATCACTTACAGCACATATCATGGTTGGTATGGCACAGGACAGGGCTTGTTCTGTTGCTGTCTCAGTCTGAACAACACAGCCCTTGGTTGCAGCACTGTTCTATCACAATGTGGGTCTTGTGTGGAGCTCTTTTCCTTTCATGCCTGCTCTGGAGTTGTCTCATTGATTCACCTACTGTATTTCTATAGCCAGGAGCAATCATCTAGTGGTACTTAACTAAGGCCACTGGTACGTATTACATAAATTGGCAATTAACTTGTCAATTGTGCAATCAATTTATACCAGTCACACATACCAGGTAAGACCATCCCCAAGTGCAAAGGTAATTCTCACACAATTAACTGGTTAACCACCAATAAATTTAGACTAAGTGTCTATAAAAAGAGCCAATCAGCTATAAAGTGCTTAAAAATGTGTAACAACTCTAGAGTTGGTTTCTATCCAGCTTTAATTTGAACATGTAGCAGGGCCCCAAAGCAATCAAAATGGAACAAATCAAATCATTAATACAAAATAATTTGGCTCTTGATGTTTGAACATGTGATAGAAATAGTTATATCTGAAATCAGATTGTCTAGATGTTGAAAATATCTCTTCTTTAAAAAGGCCAATAAAAGTTGATATGAAACTAACAGCAATAAAATGCCAAATATGTTTGTGTGCTTGATTAAAGGTATTACTAACTCCAGCATTTCATTGGCAAGGCAAGATGTGCCCTGATTTAGTCTCTTCCAACCAGATGAGTCTCTTTGGGTCTGTCAATACGAAAGAGAAGTTCTGCAGGCAAAAAATATCCCAAATACTCTACGCTATCTGGTGTGGTATCATTATGATAGTGTCCTCCTTCACCATGGTGACTAAAACCGTGGGTGTGTTCCAATCGCAGATCAAACCCCTAGAACAAAGAAAACCTCATGAATATATTTCCTTCTGAAGTTGTTTTAAATACTTCACTATTTTTAGAGTGTACTGCAAGTTTCTTCCAAAGATGCTAAAGTGCTTTGCAACATTATTTACAATTTGCAATATGCCAATGACCTAGCTTGGCATGATCCTGACAACAATTTTCTGTACCTCAGTTTATCAGAGTGACTTGTCTCAGATCATCCTGTTAGAAGATCAAAGGAAGGAACTGAATTGAAAATTTCTTACTCCCAGTCATCTGTTCCAATCACCACAACACGCAGTTCTTTCGTGATATGAACCTGTTCTAAGCCAAGGTCAAATATTCAATGTTTGTATTGTGGTAGAGCCTAAAAACCCTTTAGTAGCAATCAGGGCCACTTTGTGCTGGTCACTGTACAAGCACACAACAAAAAGTTCCAGATTCAGTTTTAACAGATGAGCAGTGGGTACAGCTTGGGAGGGAACACAAAGTAACAATAAGATAATGAATGTTTGGAGGAAAGAGGTGCACATGTACCTTGAAGGACCCAGCATGGCTCATTTCAGAGCTGAGTTCTGTAGTCTGTGTCAATAACGGTGTACATTGTTAGAATTAAGAAATCTAACTCACTAAAAGGGAGTCCAAATGCTGATGTTGGCAGGAATGAGAGATGTTGGCAGAAACGAGAGATACAGGAATGAAGGATACACTAATATAATGTAGGAAAACAGGTGGGTGTACAAGAGCAAGGAGACTGTATTTGGTAAGTCTAGGAGACTCATCAAGAACGGACAAAGAAAGTAAGTTTTGTATATTGGGATGATAAAATAAGTATGTGTGGAAGTTGGGCTATATCTGACCAGTTTCTAGCACTCAGATGATAATGTACAGTAATGAGCGATTTTGGTAGGATGAAAAGAAGCAGAAGAGATGGATCCTTTGCTAGTGTGGGCTGATCTGCTGGAGCCAGACAGCATTGGACAGCTAGGCTCTTCCTTGCTAGCCCAGTTTAAGTATTCTGGTCAAATATTTGTAACAAATTATGGTGTAGATTCAGTCATTAATAAGTATTGTAACGTTCCTATCTAATGTGAAGTTGGTATGTTGCAATAGCATTTTAGAGCATTCATTTAAAATAACTGGATTTAATAAAGGCATTTTAGCTGAATTAGTGATGTGGTCAATCAAACTCCAACACACATGGGTAAACTTGTCATAAGGATTGTCAGCAATGAGGTAGGATGAGAGTGGTCTGTAGTTTTAGTGGCAGTACAGCATTAGATAGAATCTGGTGAATAATACTTAAAGGACTGAAAGAGAGGGGCTATTTTTGGAAAGCAAGCATTGTGAAAGCAGGTTTAGGTATTTCCTTTTCAGGACAGCTCACCTAAACGTGAATTTGCCTCAAAGAGACAATGCAGTCTGAAAAGGCAAAATGGCAGTATATGTATTGAGTTCAAGTTGTGTTAGTGTGTACTTTAATTCTTTGAAAAAAGGGAAATGCAGGATTAAGTGTTATGCCCTTTCTCTTCAGTGGAAAACCACAGTGCAATATTAATTTTGTATTCATATTTTTTTTGTCAGTGAGTTTTCTAAGTTTCTGGAAAGAGAAATGCTTTGTATGAGTTAATGGCAAGGAAGGCATTGTCAAATACAGTTGCAATTAATATGCATGGTACAGGGGCAAGGTAATAAGTAGCTTTATATATAATGCTTTTCAAAGTAGGACTCAAAGTACTTTAGAAAGCAGAGAAACTGAGGCAGAGATGGGTGAAATGACTTGCCCACAATCAACCAGCAGGTCACCAGCAGAACCAGGAACAGAACCCCGATCACTCAAGTTCCGGTATTTGCTTCATGGAGGTTACTCCCTCCCTAAATGTTTCTCTTCACACCAGTCTGCTTTATTATAATGAATGGGGATGTGTTTGGTTTGGAAACTGTTGATCCTTCCGGATCATGGTGTATGTGCAAGAGGTCACCCAGACCTTTGACATGCATGCCTAAGTAGTAGTTTGGAGGCTGCCCAGACCTTCCATTATCCCTTTAGACCACAGAGACAGAATCCAAAAGCCAGACTGAGTCCAAACATTTGGTGCCTCCATGGCTGTAGTTGTATAAGCATCTGGGAATTGAACCCCAGTCTCCCTTGTGACAAACAAGGATTCTACCACTGAACCAGAGGGGACTCTTATGAGGGTGAGATTGTATTCTGAAATGCTTGGAGTGGACAGTCACAAACTGAACTGACGAGAGAAATCAGGCAAGTCTACACTCCAAAGTCTTGGCAGTGTTAGTTAATGTAATAACAGTAACTTAAAGAACAAGAGAACTGGTGCATGTCTCTTTCTCTATGAATGACCCCTATGGTTTACTCCCGGATTTCTGGCCCTGGTAGGTTTCAAATTTATGGTGCCCAAATGTAGGTAAGCGTAGGTGGACAATACCAGTTTGGTCCTGGGAAGGTTGAAAACTCATTTTGCCTATGCTAATTCAGAGACTCTAACGTATTCTTCAATAATGATTTCAATATGTTTTCCCAAGGGTTAGTGGGGGCCTTGCCCTAGCTGGGATAATGTGAAATAAATAAGATTAGCTATAGGAATGATTAGCATCATGGTACATCTCTCAAAAAATGGTGTTAGAAGCCAGGACCTTTAGGAAATACTCCAGAGAGTTGCATCTTAGGAACCTCTTGCACAGTGAAATGTGGATCACTACCCACATCTCATGCCTTCCTGAGGCAGATCAAAAAACTCATGACAGAATCACTGTAAGACACACTACACAGTTACTCTTGAGAGAGACTTACTGGATCTCTGGAAACTATCACAGGCTGACAAACCAATGGTGCCTTCATTTCAAAAAACTTGAGCCAATTATTTACCTCCTCATCAGTGTTCAAAGGACAAGCAGAAAATTCTGGGGGCTGTAACAAGAACATTGTTAGTGAAATATGGGCGCTAGGACTGATATGCTTTCTCCTAAGTTACTTTACTTTGTCAGCCTCATTTACTCTTATCCAGTACAATGCAAGCAGTAGTCTTAATGGTTTTTTTTGTTCTGAAACATAAGTTCACACAGTTTCTTTCACTGTTACTGCCAAAATACCCAGTGGGAATACTCTGGGAATCAAAGCACTGGTACCCATATGTTCGGCTTCTAGCATATTGGGCTAACTGCTAACACAACATGTAAGGTTCTCTCTGCTTTAATATCAGAGGCACATGGTCCTATACAGCCACATCTGAACACAGGTGAAATGCACAGGATTCTGTTTTTGAGCGATGTGAACATCTGGATGTCAACATCAGCTAAACTGTGATTCTTACAATAACCACAAACAACCTACAGCAGAGTATTAAAAGCCTCATCCAGTTTGGTCATGGAAATTGTATTAAATCTGTTGGCAGTAAGAAGTAACATAAACAATGTTCTCAATGTGGACAGAGCCCAGGACCTACAAATTTTAAGTATGTATTGCATCAGGATGACTGACTCAGAGCTGTCAAGGATGATTCTTTCTCCAAGGGGAGGCACCACAGCTGTCATGCATAAAAATGCATAAGCAGTCTCCAAAGCAGGGTCCAAGTGTCAGGACTGTCCTGGGGAACTGCCTTCATCTGTGGTGAGAACTATGTCAGATGCTTAGTGTGAGGTTTCTAGCAAGCACAGCATACTGACAGTTCACATGGTAGGCAACACATACTTTGCAACTAAGTATATTTCAAATTAATTGTGTGCCACTGGTACTTCTGAACCTGGCTACAGTGTGATGCCATTTTTGGAATCAGTTGCCACAGCTGACATACAGGTGTTTCTTGAAGAATTTAATCAACCATGAGAAGCCTGGAATATAAATCTTCTTCTACAGTTCTCCATTCTACGCATGTATGGTTCTTTGAGTAGATGTGATATCTTTTATTAGACCAACTATGTACTCTATGCAGAATTTCTAACAACCTTCCATCTTTGACACCTTTAAGTGATATTTTTGTCCCAACTGTACTCATGGACTTGCTACAATTTGTCCCAGAGACATATGGCAATATGCATACAGTTATGCATATAGGCCCCCTCCTCTTGCATATTCTCTTTGGCCTTTGTTTCTATTCAGTGGCTGAGTCATCTGCAATGGAGTGGTGGAGTTTCCACAGTTCCAGTTTTGCCTCTAGCTTTGTAGCTGAGGTCCTTCCCTGAGGATGGAGCTGTGGCTCTGAATTCCTTTGGCATGAGAAACCTATAACTGAGGCAACCATCTTCCTGGACAAGTGCTCTTAGGATGCTATACAAAAGGTTAGCACTCCTTTTACTTCCTTCAGCCTTGTATTAAAAAAAACAAAGTGTAAGCCCATACCCAAAGGGACCATGTAGGTGCCCAATTCCATGAAGCAGTTTTAAATTCTGAATCCTATGAATCTCAAATCTCAGAGACACCAAAGTTTGGGGGAAACAGACAAAAACTCAGATACAGTCATCTCTTCCATGTTTACTATTAACTGGTTTAGACCTGCACCTGCTCAGCATACTGCCATAAAGTCAGGCCTATGAATTCCACTCTTAGAGCCAAGTAGCTAAAAATTAGGCTTGGCAATGTTGAGGGTCGCTACATGTAAGTGCCTTTGCAGATCTTGTCCTAAGTTTTGTCACCTGAATTATACTGTGGCTTTTAGAGAGAGCCACTTAAGAAAAGAGCTACTTACCATGATATGCATCTTTGCTTTTCCCTTTTGAATAACAAATGTACCTCCCATTCCAACTGGCTTATCACCATAATGTTTCTCTAAAATTTGCCTCAGACAGGTGATAAAATTATGTTGCCCAGTTCTTCCATTAGCTTTCACTTCAATGACCTAGAGAACAGATATGCAATAATCATTACTATTACTTGCAGCAAATTCTGTCTTGTGTATTTCAAAGCTGCTGTGAAACCTTCTCCGAGTTGTGTCCCATTATCTCTTTGTCAAAGAATAAATTCTCACTCCAGCAAGGCTTTCTTTGTATCATTTATCTTTGTGATATAATAGTTGTGTGTGTGTGTAAGAGACTCCTATTTTTTTGTGGGGGAAGCCCTTTATTTATACACACAAGAGGCACTGCACAGGAAGCAAAGGACATCAACCCCACCACAAGGGAACTCTGCCTAGAGTTGAAGAGGTAATTCATTTTCAACCTGCTACTCAGTGACTGGCTTTTCAGCTAATACTATCATGTGATAGTTGTATTTAGGGGGACATTCATCTACAAGGAACTAAGACAGACTCAGTTTACTCAGTTAATCATTCATCAGATGGCAATAATTTTCAGTCACTGCCAACTGAGGAGACTTAAGAGTTATAGGTTTCAAATCCTAGTGTCAATTCCTTTGGGAATCCAGTCCCCAACATCAACTTCATCTTTTTGTATCAGAAATAATTTCTTTTATGCAATATTTGTCTTAAAAATGATCAACACTCTCAGGAAGGAAAGGCAAGATGGAAGCAGACAAATTAATTCTAGTCAAAGTCTATTGTTTAAGTTACTTTTTATCTAAATGTGCACCTTGCCTGGTTGGCCCTGGCTGGCAAACAGGTTGGCCAACAATCCAAAACTGCTGTATTTGTACTTCTCCAGCAAGCATCCTCCATCTGTAGGATTAATTCGAGCATTGTAACTTGCATTTACTGGATGCTTTTGTTCAGTCTCAGTTTGAGCAATAGGGATAAACTGAAAAGAAAGGTGCATAAAATAGTTGGATTTTATTCAGTTCACTTACTGCTAGAAAGTTAACAGACTTAAACTTGAGAAGCGATACTCTTGAATACAACAGAAGCTATACCTCTCTGAATTAGATTAAAACTGGCTTGCAAAGTGTACACATTTTAGAGGGGGAAAATCCAGTGAATATTTCTATTTCCTTGGCTGAATGTCATGGTAACATGGACACCAACATTAAAAAATGTACTCTCCTTTAGCAATCTAGATCAAAAACTCCACATAAATAAGTCAAAAAGGAAGTGTTTCTCAGTGAGGCAACATCTATTAACTTATCACAGCAGAAGGCCCAACTTAATGCAATTTATAGTATTTATTAACAGGAGGTAAATCCTTTCATTCCAATTTATACATAAGGCTTTTAACATGTCAGTTTCCAATTGCTTCAGGTTTCTTTTGTTTGTGATTGTATTTTGGGCATCTGAACTGTTGTGTAGTTATACAATTTCCTTGTAATTATGCTATTTTCCATAATATACCGGAGTTGTCTTAACTTCCCATCCCTACCTGACATTGCAAGCAACTCTTCAAACAGTAGTTTGTATATATCACTACCAACAAATCTGCACCATCATTCAAGATTAGGATTGACACTGGCATTTTAAAGCCATTTATCATTCAGCACTTTGGCAGCTGTTTTTCAGCTCACACTTCTGTCACTTACTACTTAATTGGAGATTTTTGGTATAGTGATAATTAGACAGTGCATCCTGTTAGCTCCGTTTCTGTTCCCCCTTGGACTCAAGTTGAAACATGATTTGTTATTGAAATAACAATCACTTCATGGCATAGGTCTTAAATTCACTTTTCCATGCTAGTGACATTAATTACAGATGTTAAAAAAAAGATAACTGTAAAAAGGAAATAGCAAGCTACATACATGTCCTGGCCTATAGCAATTCTTTCCTACAACCCTCCATGGCTCCTGTCACAGGCAGCTTTTATAAAAACAGCTACATACATGCACATTAAGGGCATGTGTTTCCAGGAAGTCACTGATTGAGAAATACTAAATACTTATACAATACAACCCAAGGTTACTGACCTCAGCATTTACTCCAAGATTTCTAGATGAAGCAGCTCCAGCTCCAAGAATGAAAGCTCCAGGCAGCTCTATTTCTTTTGCAATAGTATTCAGATCATACACCTGCACAACAGGGATACATTAATTTTGCTTGGGCTTCACATCCTGCCTTGTATTTCTCATTCCAGCTAAATTCCACTGCTACTTCTTGATGCACCCCATCAAAACATCATTATTACCTGTCTGGATTAGGTTTAATAAAATCCCTAGAGCAGAACAGTGCCAATATCTGGTTGAGTTTAGATCTATATTCACACTTTATGGCCTGAGCAGGTCTCCACCTTGTTTGCTAGACGGCATGGTTTTATTGTACAAACCAGACACCACTCTACCTGCAGACCACATTAAATAAATGTCAGTTTCATTGAGATCAAAAAGAAAAATAACCTTAAATAATGTCACATAGCTCAGATTCTGGCAGGTACCTAGAACCAGGCATTGTGCTCTATCCAAAGTGAGTGCTAATATGAACCCTACTTCAGCTTGCACTAGTCCCATAGGCAGTCTCTTCTTATGAAGAACAGAATTTAGGTGAGGACTGTGGCTAGAGGCTACTGACAAACAGCATGCAATAAATAAATATACTGATTATGTCTTGGCCTATAGCAATTCCTTCCTACAACCCTCCATGGCTCCTGTCACAGACAGCTTTTATAAAAACAGCTACATCATATTTGCAGGCAGCAGAATAGGAACAACTAACTTATGCATGCTGCTTCTGATGTGGGGCATGTTTTTTTGACATGTTCTGTACTTAGCACAAGCCAAATTTTAGCTTGGGATGCCTATGGAATATTTTTACACGTGGAACCCTGGAGTATCTATTCATCAGTGTTCTCTAGGAATTTTAAAAAAATGTTAAAAACCATGCCTGTAGAAGACTCACTTTATCTTCTTGTACAAGAGGCAAAAGGTAAGGGACACCTCCAACATCTGCTATTCTAGGCTTCCCACAGATTCCTGGAATAAGAACAAAGCCAGTTAGCTTGTTAAGAATATTCCTGTAAAGATCTCTCTCTATATACTTGAAGTATAATATGCTAATGAACCAGGTCCTGAGAAGCCTCCTTTCAGTTTCCAGAAAGTCTTTTAAAGCACTGGTTTCTCTTCACATGCAGAAGAAATACGGGTTGCTTTACTGTCCTTTCCAGAAATGTACAAATCTACATTAAATAAACCTGAATTTCAGCAGAAAGTAGACATGGGATATGCATTTAAGGCTAGCCAGCCTGTTTCCAAAGCAGTGTTCTACAAGAATTAGCTCTACTTTGGGTTGTTGCCCAAAAATAGTGTAATGGGCAATAACCACAGAATACCAGTTCTCCAGTGAGGCAGAGGGTACACGGAGTGATAGGACATAGTTAACTTTATTGGATATACCTTCCCTATCTTGTGTATGTACACAGGTAGGTTTTTAAGTAAGTATGAGATGAACTTATTAAAATGAGACTGAGCAGTAACACAGTACTTGGCCTGGATACAGGCCTTCCATCTGAGAATCTCAAAGCACATCACAACACAAATTAGTTAAATCAGTGAGATAAATGGCATTAGAATCATTTTACCAATGAAAGAATGACAGTATGTGAATATCAGCAGCAGAGGCAAGAACAAAAACCAGGTCTTACAGCTCCTGTGCAGATTAGTTATTTGCAGGACAGTGTTTCCACCATCTTCAAAAGTCCAGAAACATAATGAATCAGCTCTAAAGACCTGGCAATCCCAGCCTCAGATGGAAATGTGAAGTTACCTTTAACAGGAAAGGTGAATGGTTCTTGAGTCAAATCAGGGCAGTCCACTACAGAGACCTGAGCATCAGCAAAGTTTTCTTTAAGCCCCTTCTGCAGAACTAGAATAAAGAATGAAAAAAATTGTTATTGACACTACAAAAACATGCCTTTAAGCACTAAAAAACATGCCTATATAAAAAATGCCTTTAAGCCCTGATTCAGCTAGGTACTTAAGAATGTAAACAATTCCACTGATTTAAATGCTCAAAGTTAAGCACATGAAGTTTACTGCCTCTGAGTGAGGCCTTCAAGGAAAAGCAAATCCTTCTGGGTGATACCATATCAGACCAGAAGCTTCCATTTTCTCCTTTAAAAAAAATAAGCATGCCAAGATGTTCAGAAGTAGAACCCTAAACTTAGGGTCCAAAATCCATTTTTAGGAATCAGTCTGATTTTCAGAAATCCTTTGCACTCAATGATTTTCTTCAGTCAATTATTTTTTCCAGCCATAGTTAGAATGAGGAGAAGACCTCTGTTATAGGGGCTGGATTGTGGTAGGGGATAGGAAGGGGGAAAAGAAGAAAAGGAGTTTTGTATTTGTATGTATAAAGCATATCTGGGCAGCCTGGGCTTCAGGTGAGGGCATGTTCTGTCAAAAAAGATATAGAATAAGCTGAATCCTGCAGTTTGGATCTCAACTTGAACACCAAGAGGGGAACCACCTGCAGCTAACAGCATACAGGACTGATGTCTCACATTAGTGTTGTCCAATACTTGTTGTAAATCCCGGCCCCCAGCTTGACAGGGTGGGCATGAGTTTTAGAAATGCAACAGATCCTGAGCCTAAAAGCTCAATTTCAGTGGGGCTAAGATTCATTTGTATTCCCCTGTTACAAACCTGCAAAATACATCAATTGGCATAAAAGAAAATTTCCCTGCTGTACGAGCACTATTTCCCCTGAATTCTTCCTACTGTCTGCAATTTTGCCTTGCTGGTAGCAAAAGCCATTGCTGTATATACCACAGCGATAAAAACACATTTTAAAATGTTAGTTTGTTTGTCATTCCTAATTATAACACTTTCCAGAATATTACAAATTACTTTACTTACCCCCAGCAAGTTCTTCTAGACTTGGGACGTGGAAAACAAACTTTTCAACTTTGGCCATTTCTTAGCTCATACGATCAACCGACCTCTTCATGAAAGAATTACAAATCAGAGTACACCAAGGACTCTCAGCTACTGATCTGTTAATAAGCATTTTGGTTTAGTGATTACAGTTGGTATGCACCTTTATGCTAATCTTTCATATGTAACTGACAGTTGCCAGCCTCATTCACGAATATAGAAGCTGCTGTTGCTTTGAGAGAGATTCAGAGCGCATGTTTATGCTGCTAACTTTCCTGCATGTTTTGGAATGAGGGTGTGCTTGGAACATTGCTTGAGAGCTCTAGATAGCCCCTAGAAACTTCGGCCTGCAGCTGACTCTGGGCAGTCATACCCAATTTCATTGGGGCTGCAGCCAAACATGCGGGGCTGCCAATGTGGAACCAACAGAAAGACTGGGGTTTGGATATAACAGAATTGTTTTAAATGATTTTGGAGAATGGCTGTGGCCTCTTCTCACCCATCCAAAAATAAATATATATAAGTAAGTAATGCTGTAGACCAAGTCAAGTCATTGCAAACTGCCCCATTTGAATCTTGGGCAGATAGGATTCTATGGCTTTCCCCTACCAGAAAAAAAGAGAGCAGGGGTAGCAGTGTTTCTCTAGGTGAAGAACAAAAGCAAGGAGCTCCAGTCTCTCTTCTGGAATAAGCTAATACATAGCAATGTTGTTTTGATAGGAATGAGCATAAGCAAAGAATTACATAAAATGTATTGTTCACAGTTCTGGGGTTCAAGGTAAGCGCAGTTTAGTTCATCTTACAACAGTGCACAGGTCAGCTGGCTGGGGCATATCACCAAGTCAAAGTAGAAAAACCTGGTCAGACAGCTTATGAGTCAACCACATCAATCATTAACTCCCTAGTTACACATCTGTCTCCTCCATGAACAAAGCAAAGCAGCTGCAAGTATCTTATAGCACAGGAGTGGGCAAAATATAGCCCACAGGCCCGATCCAATCCACCAAGGGATTTTATCAGGCCTGTGGTAGGTCCCTCAGCCCTGCCGGGCTGTTGTGGGGGACAGCCCAGGTTGTAGCGCATGTGGTCAGTCCCGCTGCCCCCAGGCTAGCCCCACTGCCTGGGCACCCTGGCCTGCCTGCCCCTCACCCACCACCGGGGCACTGGACAGAGCAGGCAGGGTGTTTATGGAGACCAGCTCAGGACCCCTGTGGGCTGGGTGTGCTTGGATAGCATAGGGCTGTGGGCTGGCGGGGAGTGGTATCCAGAAGGGACAGGCAGATGGAGCCGGGGCTGGGATCGTGGGGCGATGACATCACAGGGCCTTGCAGAAAGTAGCTTGTGGCTCTGCCCCAGGCCCTGGTCCCACACTATCACTGCCCTGCAATCCTGGCCCCGGCCCCAGCTGCCACTGCCAGACACTGCTCCCCACCCGTCTGCAGCCCCATCCTATCCCATCCACGTGGCCGAGCATGCCCTGTCTATGGGGGTCCTGGGCTGGCCTCCATGGAGATTCTGCTCATCTGCTCTGTCCAATGCCCTCAGACTGGCCTGTAATCTACCAGTAAAGGAGTTTTAGTGAGCTGCTGCAGGCCGCAAGGGGGGCAGGAGGGGTGCTGACCCAACCCGCAACAGCTCACCAGAGCTCCAGGAGGCTGTGGGTGTGGAGTGAAGGGCACCAGCAGGGCCAGGGGGCTGTGGGTCAGGAGTGAGTAACACCAGCAGTCAGGAGGTTGTGGCTTGGGAACGAGGAGCAATGGCACAGGCAGGGCACCAGCATACCAGGGCTGCTCAGTGCCACAAAGCAATGGGGGGCAGGGGCAGCAGCAGCTGGACTCGCATCCTGGTGAGCAAAGGAGGCAGGGGAAGCTCTGATTTTCCATGATAAAAAATCCAAAATCAAATACCAAAGTTTATAAGTATTTAGAATTTATTTTATTGTAGTGATTGAGGCACTGGTAGGCTTCCAAATGGCTTTAAAATTGTAAACATATCAATATAACATTGTGCTCAACTGATACCTGTATACATAGTGGTGTTTCATTTTAATTGCGGAAAAACGCAGATTTGGGGTTTTTTAGTTAGTGAACTTGTGGGATTCCCCCCCCCCCTTTTTTTTAAATCAGAGAATTTGTGGGTTTTTTTAACAGAGAAAACCAGGATCCTTGATGATAAAGACAACAAAAACAAGGATGAGTGAAAGGACTGGGCAAGTACGCAGGGGAGCTGGAAAGAGAGAGGACAGAGGAAGTCCTTTGTGTAACTGTGATGGTGATGGCTTCATGGGCATGCAGGAATGCGGGTGCATGGTACAGTCTTTGTAATGGAACTAAGCGTGATGCAACTAAAAGTGCATTTTGAACTGTCAAGTGAACCAGTGATCACAAGACAGATTTTTAGAGGTACAGTTATATAAGTAAATACCTTTGCAAGCCGCCCCCCCCCCCCCAAACAAGGAAAACTATGATGAAAAGTCTGAGATCACCTTGAATGGCATTATATAGTTAATGGTGGAGACTTGTCCACTGCACTGCAAGCAGGCCCCCTACAAGAGTCTATTACAGTTTCCCAATGAGAGGATCTTGGTTACACACTTTATTCATATAGATGGGGGATTTTTCCTAGCTTGCTTGCTTTGCCTGTTGGCCAGGGGCAAATGAGACTTGGGAGCATCTGATCTATATATAGATATAAAAAAATATTTTTGCAAAAAACCCCCCATGTTTGTATCCACCTTCTTGGCCTTTTGGCTCTGATCAAGTGTAATGGAGCCTGGGACCCCAGCAACGAGAGCGTCCTCCGCGCCTGCCGCGTCTCCCGTCGCTACACCAAGCTGATGCGCTACCTCATGGTGTCCGACACCATCCGCTGGTCCCGCGACATCTACGTGGAGCACATCACGGGCCACCGCCAGTACACCGACCCCGCCAGACGACCCGCCGCCGGACCGGACCCGCAGGACGCCGCCGCCTGAACCGCCCCCCCCCGACAGGATCCTTCCC
>NW_017729032.1:20571608-20575381 GCF_001723915.1 Gavialis gangeticus | reverse complement strand
CTCCCCCACACCCAAGCATGACAAACATAAGCCCATAGACCATGGAGTCCCCATGGTTCTATGAGGTCCTGAAACGCTTCTGGAACAAATACAAACTGCATGACAAGGCCTCTGTGACCCTGAGAAACCACCATAAGATGCAGGAGGTGAAAGGGGCAAGAGACATCATGTTGCCCATGGACCTGCTACCCAGTGACAGCTACCAGACTGCGTGGGAGCAAATCTTCCATAAGGACCTACAGAAAGAATGCTGAGACTTGAACTGGCAGGTAACCCACCAGGCACTCCCTGTGCGGGTATGGAAAAACAGTGATGGGCAGAGAGACCCACCAAACTACTCCAGGCAAACCTGCCGGTGGAAGGTGGAAACAACTGACCACCTCCATTGGTACTGCCCATAAGCCAATGAGGTGTAGAGGAAAGTATATGTGGCGATGGGGTTCACAACCCTGACCAAGATGGTTCTGTATGGACACTTGACCAAGCAGCAAGGATCCCGACAGCCCACCTCAACCAATTCATCTCCTGCTTGAGGAATGCCTTCTGGAACACCAGAAACTTGCTCACAAACAGACACACGAACCTTGCAATCAAGGTCTGCATTAAAATGGGACTGAGTGAGATGTACTGGTACTACAGGAAAATGGTAGAAGATGACAGGAAAGAGATGACAGACATCATACAGAAGAGAGGGGACTAGCATAGACTGTTCAGAGCAATGATGACAATGGAGATGGCAACGAATATAATGATGAGCAAAAAAGACTGAGGAAACACGTGGGGAAACTGGGAGAGAGGGAGGTGAAAGAAGACAGAGAGGGCACTGAGGTGGTTCTTTGCATAACTGTAATGGTTAAAGGTGACTGTCTCAGTGTGACAGTGCAGTTTTGTAACTGGAATGAGAATGGTGCAACTGTAAAGGTGTGGTTTGGACTGTCAAGTTAACCATAGTGGTCACAAGACAGGCTGGTAGAGGTATGGGTGTGTGTGTGTGTGTATTTATACAGAAATAAATACTTTTGCAGAAAAAAAAAGAGCAAGCATGACTACAAGTGTTATAGGATGCCAATTTTTCAGGTCCTAAGGAGCAATTGAACTGCGCTGTTGGGCTTAGGGCCTGCACATAGGATGCCTGCCATTGGATCTGGGGAATACCCAAAGTCCCAGACTGATTGGTCTAAGAAGGGACAGACTTGCCCAATGGTAGAGCCACGCAGACTTGAACGACTGAGCTCAGTTTAGTTGATTTGGAATTCAGAATGAATTCGGCTTTAAGCCAAAAAACCCCAAAATTTGTACTATGTATATAAAATAAGTATAAAAGTACTATTTAAAAGTGTGCATTGCAGCCACTGGCAGCTGAGTCTGCATGAGATGGGGCACAATGCAGCATGCAGAGTAGCTGTCCTGCCTGCCCGCCTCAGTGAGCTGCTGCGACCACCGTGCCACACTGGGAGGTTTGGGGCAGCTGTCCCAAGCCAAGCCCCCTGCTATGACTGGTGCAGACTAGTGGTACCCTCGTGGCAGCAGCTCATTGTGGCAGGCTGGTGGGATGGCTACTTGGTACACTGCACTGTGCCCCATGTTATGTGAGCCTGGCTGCTGGCAGCTGCAATGCCAATAAGAAGCCAGGGTGGGAGAGGGGGAGAGTAGGGTGGATGCAGGGGGTGGAGTCTGTACACTGCATCCAGTCCAGCTCTGGCAGAGTGAAGCAGGGTATAGCCCTCCCTTTTCAGGGTCTTGGCAGCAGCCAGAAGGCAATATTTTGCCCATTCCTGCTGTAGAGATACTCAGCTGGATGACAGGAACAGGAGTGGATGCTGTGGGTCACCAAGGCTTGAGGATGCTTGGATTGATAAACCTTGAGAGAGAAAATCAAAGGTGTCAAGAGTAATGAAAAGCATGGATTGAAGTGAGTTGACAGTAGGAGTAGGACAGAAAGGAATTTAAGTGGAGGATAGGTTGATGGACTGCCAGGCCAGGAAGAGCAGAGCAACAGGGAAAGGAAGGAGGCCTGTAGGAGTCCTGGCAGTGGCTGATGGAGGAATTCAGGTTTATCTGGAGCTGCAGGTCAAATAGACTGCGAGGGCAAGGAGCCAGGAAGAGGAAAGCAGGAATTTTATTGTTGAAAGTTCTGAGTCACACAGTTCCCATACTACCCACATAAGCCTTGTGGCAGCACAGGCAGTCCTCTTTTTATTTCCTGATTAATAACTCAGTTGTTATTATTATTATCGATTATCTCTGTGATCCTGTCCTAGTGTGTGGGAAGAAGGGGCAGTGGACAAACCCAAAATATCCCAATTTCTCTTTGCAGGACAGTGATTCAACAAAGCACAACTACAGACTCCAAAACATGCAATGCTGTTTATCATGTATATCCCTATGCCTGTACAGTTCCAGCAAATTTACCATTTGGGGTATATGACACCTCTCTTCACAGCTGTGCCCTGGATAGACAGCTTTGCCATGCAGCAGTAAAATACCATGAATTACTGATTGGTTAGAAGGCTATTCAGAACCTTATGGTGACAGTGAAAAGTCAAGAATCGGGTCTTTTCCACGCTATTACTGCTTAAAACCGTAAAAGGGGGCAAAAACTGGATACAGGTGGACTTACTGAAACTGTAATCCAGACAAGACAAGAGTGGATTGTGGTGGGTAGACCATGTGACTTGGGGGGATTGGGAGACCTGTCATTGATGGGGGTGCAACTTCCCTTTGTCACTCATGTTTGCAGCCTTGGAGTGTTCCTGGATCCTTTGCTGCACCTGCATCTTGAGGTGACAGCCACAGCTAGGAGCACGTTTCAAACGAACTATAGCTGATAAGAAGGCTGTGACCCTGTCTCACAGATTCTGATCTGTCCACCAGCCTCCATAACCTCAAGGCTAAAGTACCACAATGCACTCTATGTAGGGCTGCCCTTGAAGACCATCCAGAAGCTGCAGTTGGTACAGAATGCAGCTGTCCGCCTTCTGACAAGGTGGGTCATCAGGAGCACGTGACGCCAGCCTAGCAGTCTGCACTGTTTGCAATAGCATTCTGGGTACAATTCAGGGTGCTGGATTTGATCTAAAGCCCTAAATGATCTATGGTTCCATACCTAAGAAACCACCCTCTCTTTTATGCCCCATCACAATTCTTAAGGTTAGTCAAGAGTGACCTCCTACAGGTACTATCCGCATGCCCAGTCCACTTGGCAAAAGCATGTGGGAGTTCATTCTCTGCTGCTGTTCTTCATCTCTAGAGCTCTCTTCCCCGTGAGGCCTCCCAGAGCCTGAGTCTGGACATCTTTTGGGAGCACTTTTAAGAGTAAGACCTTCCTAGTTGGAAAGACATTCACCCAACAAAACTGGGATGAGATATTGTTTAGGGGCTCTCTGTTGTATTTTGATGATCTAGTTCCCTTTTAAGCTGTTTCAAAATCATAGAAAATGAGGGCTGGAAGGAACCTCAGGAGGTCATTTAGTCCAACCCCCAGCTCAAAGCAGGACCAGCCCCAACTATATCTTTGTTGGTCTTGCTGCTCTCCTGTTTTTAAGTTATCCTATTCTCTAATTGTAAGCTGCCCTGAGCCTTTGTTGCACAGGATGGCATACACATAAATATATGAATGACTAAACATATAGACAAAAAGAGATGGCGAGGGTAGTTGGTGTGGAATAGCTTAACCCCCTCCTCCTCCTGTACAGAAAGAGTAACTCTGTCTCTCAGCTTCAGACTAAAAAAAAAAAAAAAAATCCAATTAATATATTTGGGCCCAAGGCCGG
>NW_017729032.1:20568887-20571475 GCF_001723915.1 Gavialis gangeticus | reverse complement strand
AAAAAAAAAAAATCCAATTAATATATTTCGGTCCAAGGCCGAGTCAGCCAAATCAATTCCAACTGGGCAAAGCCCCAGTAGTCAAGTCCCAAATCCAACCGAGCAGAGTTCAGTGGTTCAAGTCTGCGGCTCAACCACCAGGCAAGTAACCTCCCTCCCAGGCACATCAGTCTGGGGCTTTGGATGCTCCCCAAATCTGTGGCAGGCATCCTATGAGCAGACCCCGGGGTTCAGCTGCCCCCTTGCCTTGCTTGCTCCTGGCCAAAAGACCAGACAACTGTGAGGGGTTTTTTTTGTTTTTTAAATGTTGTGTTTCTGGCCAAATCAGTTCCTAATTTCGAACAGGGCTCAGTGGTTCGTGTCTGTGTGGTGCTACCAGCAAGTGCCCTCCTTTAGCCTGGGTCTTCATATACTCCCAAATCCGCAGCAGGCGTCCTAGCCTGAGCCCTTGGGGTCCAGATACCCCTGAGTCTCGCCTGCCTCCACCCAAACGGCCACAGGAGCAAGCTCGGGGGAAAGCCCGAGAGCAATCGCCCTTCACCACAAATTGCGAAGCTGCCACCCTCCCATTGGGAAGTGCTTGTACTCTCGCAGGGGTCGGCTTCCCCCTCCAGTCATTCATGGTCGAGACAACCCTGGCATCGCGCTGCCAGCGGCGCATCAAGCACAAGGGGGCTGCCCACAAGAGACGCGGGCGCGAGCAGTAGGGGTGTCTGTGCCTCGCCCTGGGGCCCACCTGGCTCCACCGCTTCGGGCGGCACCCCGGCCCCGAGCCCCCGACGCAACCAGTCCGCGCCCTCCAGCACTTACCCACCCCGACTCAGGCGCCCGCGCCCGCGGCCGCGCCCGAGCCCCGCCTCCACCTCCACCTCCGCCTCGGAGCCCCGCCCCCGCCAGCCTGGCAGCGCTTCCGACCCGCTCCCGCGAGACTGGCACGCCTTGCCCAACGTTCGCCCGGCGGAGTCTCGCGAGATCCAGCGGCTTTTTAAGCCGCCGGAAAGCGCTTGCGCGGTCTCTGTACAGACGGGGTAAGTACGTGGTGGGGTACTAGCGCGGGGCTGCGGGAGCACCCGCGTGATACGGCTTGGGGACGGGACGGGACGGGACGGGACGGGACGAGGCGAGGCGCGCGGTAGTCGCCGCTGGTCCCTCCCCGCCGCGCTGCTGCCTAGCAGCGGTCAGGCCCGGCGGCCCGTGCGGCTCTTCTGAGCGTGTAAGCGATGTCCGCCCGGCGTTGCTGTGGGCGGCGCTCCAGCCTTCGGGAGAGCGGCGGCTTGTGGGCGCGCTCCGTCCGGGGCCGCGTGGGAGCCGCATGTCCGCTGTTACAGGGAGACCTAGCTTTTCCCCCGAGCTCTTCTGGCATTCGTGCTTCCCTCCTAGTTTCCAAATCGCTTCAAGCGAAGCGAGCAGTCGCGTGCTGCCTGTGCCTTGTGTCTCGGCCGTTCTTGCTGCCCGAGGGAGTCTTCTCTCCAGTCGCTAATGCCGAGGATTTAAAATTAACACTGGCCACAACTGCCAGCCTTTACTATCGATATTAACCAAACGATCCTGGGCAGGCTTTCACTCCCATTGCATGCTGCTGGAAATGACAGCGCTCAGGCTATAGGTTGGTTACTGAATTAAAATATTAAGGGGACTTTTGTTTAGGCCAGTGGTGCTCAACTTTGGACTGGAAGCAAACCTTCATAACTTCTGTGAAAGGAGTGCCACCTGACTTCAGAAGCTAATGTATATATCCCAGCCCTCACTCCATTTCAAAGGATCTAAGCAGTGGGTGTGGGGGATCATCCAGGCATGCCTAGGTTTATTTACTTGCTCATCTGCTTACCTCTTCATACCTCACGCTAGCTTGGCTATGAATCACTGATTCGGGGTGCACTTGATTAACTAAAGCGTCTTGCAGGCTTTCTTTTTTGCCCAAATGAGTTGGGAGCATCTGTTTGCTTTAAAATGCAATACCTGACTCAAATTGTAGTACCGTACCTGTCTTCCAGGTGCTACATCATAAAGTTTTTGAAATACAATTGGATAAAGTGAGGTTTTTGGCAGATAATTATTTGTAATCCTTACAAATACTGGGAGGTGTAGGAGATTTTTTGGTACAGTACTGTCAGGAAATTTGATACCATGAAAGTAGGATACAGTTGTTGATGCATCTGATACAGATGGGGCCTTTTTAATATATTGTAGACTCCTGAAAGTGTGCTGTGTCCACCTTCACCTTAAATAGAAATGTTTCCTGGTGCACCTGTCAATCGTGCACCATGCATGTTTTCACTTGCAGCAATATATACGTTATTTGGCTGCATGTAGTTGAGTTAATTCTGTAATAATATTCAGTAGTAGTTGTAGAGACTGAAAAGATTCTTTCAGGTGTGAGTGTCTTATTGTGTGTGTGTGTGTGTGTGTGTATTTTTTTAATTTTAGGATACTTTGAAAGCTCAAAATGACCGATGCAGATGATTCCCAGAGTTCAGTTTCTGACCACTTTGAAGATGGCCAGGACCTAGTGTGCACTGAAGAAGAGGATCAGTTGCCCACGCATGATGCTGCAGTTGGAAGGAGTGCTCAGTCAGGCAGTGCGCGGG
>NW_017729032.1:20556159-20563887 GCF_001723915.1 Gavialis gangeticus | reverse complement strand
GCTCAGGCTATAGGTTGGTTACTGAATTAAAATATTAAGGGGACTTTTGTTTAGGCCAGTGGTGCTCAACTTTGGACTGGAAGCAAACCTTCATAACTTCTGTGAAAGGAGTGCCACCTGACTTCAGAAGCTAATGTATATATCCCAGCCCTCACTCCATTTCAAAGGATCTAAGCAGTGGGTGTGGGGGATCATCCAGGCATGCCTAGGTTTATTTACTTGCTCATCTGCTTACCTCTTCATACCTCACGCTAGCTTGGCTATGAATCACTGATTCGGGGTGCACTTGATTAACTAAAGCGTCTTGCAGGCTTTCTTTTTTGCCCAAATGAGTTGGGAGCATCTGTTTGCTTTAAAATGCAATACCTGACTCAAATTGTAGTACCGTACCTGTCTTCCAGGTGCTACATCATAAAGTTTTTGAAATACAATTGGATAAAGTGAGGTTTTTGGCAGATAATTATTTGTAATCCTTACAAATACTGGGAGGTGTAGGAGATTTTTTGGTACAGTACTGTCAGGAAATTTGATACCATGAAAGTAGGATACAGTTGTTGATGCATCTGATACAGATGGGGCCTTTTTAATATATTGTAGACTCCTGAAAGTGTGCTGTGTCCACCTTCACCTTAAATAGAAATGTTTCCTGGTGCACCTGTCAATCGTGCACCATGCATGTTTTCACTTGCAGCAATATATACGTTATTTGGCTGCATGTAGTTGAGTTAATTCTGTAATAATATTCAGTAGTAGTTGTAGAGACTGAAAAGATTCTTTCAGGTGTGAGTGTCTTATTGTGTGTGTGTGTGTGTGTGTGTATTTTTTTAATTTTAGGATACTTTGAAAGCTCAAAATGACCGATGCAGATGATTCCCAGAGTTCAGTTTCTGACCACTTTGAAGATGGCCAGGACCTAGTGTGCACTGAAGAAGAGGGTCAGTTGCCCACGCATGATGCTGCAGTTGGAAGGAGTGCTCAGTCAGGCAGTGCGTGGGAAGATGCTACTTCGGAAGACTCTTCATATGTACTCGGTGCCTGTGGTACATCGGCCACAAGTTATACGCAATCTGCCAAAGCCTCCCTGGAGAACAGTGATTCAGAAAGGCGTGTTTCCCTTTTTTTTTTTTTTTAAAACTTAAGTAACATGCATGGCAAAAGAGCTATTTTAAAATTCTTATGAACATGTAAGAGCATCTGATGCATTCTACTTTACTATGTGGATTAGAAATGTACGCTGATTTGTGTTTCAAATGATGTCTTGAGGTTCATCCCAGTTCACTTAAGTTGTGGGGGAAGGATCAGTTTAGCATTGATTCTGAAGGCTATGAATGTTTTCCAAATGTACAGGAAGATAATGTTTCAAAGGGAGTGCGGTCTATGCACACTTAGTGGCTATTGGGGATACCAGACAAATCAAGTCAAAGTCCTTATTGTATATTTTAAGGTGAAGTTGCCTTTTGGTTAGGCAGTGTTCATGCTCTGGATCTAAAACTTGATTTGGTTCTTTCATTTGACCCATCACTTTTTTTTTTTTTTTTAACAGACTTGTCACCATTTTTTTCTCTTTAGCCAGTAACTCCCTATAGCAAACTGCACACAAGTACTGAGGGAATTTGTTAGAGGTGCACTGATAAAGGTTTTCTTGGCCAATACTGATGGCCAACTATTAACCAACCATATCAGCTGATGCTGATCCAATAACAGATATTTAGTAATAATGTAGTGCATTTTAGACTACTGACACTTTTTTGGCAGGCTCCAGCGGCTGTGTGTCATGTGCATCAGCATCCCGATGCTTAAAAATGGCAGCGGCAGTGCTTGAATGAAAGCTCATCAAATGAGCTTTAGTTCAAGTGCTACTGCCACCATTTTTAACTGTGGGGGACACTGTTAAGTGGAGCAGAGTGGGGTGAGGGCAGATGTGTGTTGCCTGCTGTGGTCTTAGGATGCTCTGCCCTGCTGCCTTTGCTCCAGAAGCCCCTGTGCCCCCTGTATGCCTGGATGGGCAGGGGATGCGGAGCCAGCACAGGGCTCCCAAGGGAAGGGCAGCAGAGCGGAGAGCCCTGAGCCCACAGGGAGGAGCGCACATCTGCCCTATGCACAAACCTGGGGGGCATAACATCCAGGGGGTACAAACAGTTGTGGGGAGCAGACCCTCCAGTGCTCCCTGTACAAGCTGCCCATCGCTCCATCCTGCTCCCAGCCCCAGGTCTTGTGCACTACCCTAGCTGGGCAGCACCCTGAGCCCCTGCCCCACTAAAATCCCTCACTGGGGGTGGGCCTCAGTCTGCACCCCCCCCATGTCCCTTCTCTCCCCCATGCTCCTTCCCCTGCATAGACTTACCTGCAGGGAGCTGTTCTCCCTGGTGTCTGGTTGTATTCCTGGCTGTGTGCATGTATGTGCCCATATGCATGCATCTGGGCCCCCTATTTCCTGCTCTCTCCAGCCTCAACCAGGCAGGACCCCTTGCACAAGGGGAAACCTCCTGTTTCCCAAGGGAGCTGAGGCAACTAGGGACCCCAGTCCCCTGGGGGAGAGGAATCCAGGTATCCAGGGCCTTGGACAGTGGATATTTTTATGCCTTTCTCAAGTGTGAAGGCTGAATATATACTTGTGGGTAATGCTCTGATGTCCAATATATCTGTTTTTCGAATAGAACTCAGATTCTTCCATGAGTAGCAAAGTGGGTACAGGCAACTTGTATGCACTTACCTAGTGAAACTGAAGAATAGGTTAACCTAACACAGAAGTGGATGCATTAAAGTACTGGAGTGTGGCATCTAAATATCTGAATGGGATTTTGAAGAGTTTAGCATGTACACTCATTCAAAGCAGGTAGTAGAGTGAAGATCCTATTGTTTTATATCGGGGAGAATTCAGAATGCATATTGTTGAGAAATACACACATGCTTGCCTTAAAATAATCAACTCTTTTATTTACTGTTCACAGTAGCCGTTGTTTTAGTGGCAGCTTATACCAACCTGAGTATAACACTGCGTCAAGGCGAAAAGTAAGAATTCGAAGGTCAGCAAGGAACCTATCTCACTCTCCTGCAAATAGGCAAGATAGTGCCAGACAGGATTCCTTGACAACCACCTCACATGGAGATCTGGGGTGTGGAAAGGAGTCAAAGTCCTCTGGATTGCCAAAATCTTCTCTCGATTTGAAAGCTGTTTTTGCCTATCACTTTCGAGGGAAGAGGCTCAAGAGAGAGGCAAACCGAAGATTTAAGGAGAGAAAACAAAGGACAAAGAAGAAGTATGAAAGCACAAGATGTCAAAGGAGACCACTGCAAACTATGTCACGAGAAGAGAGGAAAGAGAGACTTCTAGGCAGAGGGTTTCAGTTTCCTTTTGTTGAAAAACACTATGGGAGGAAACACATCCCTTTGAAAATGGTGTTTGAGTATGAGGTGAGTTTTAAAGTGAGCAGCTTCCAGAGGAAGAACACTTTAATCTTTAATGGTATGCTGTTGCTATAAATGGGGGTCTACTGGAATTGTAATAGTGTGATTTTCATGGAAACTGCTTTTGGGCAGGCTCTGCGAAAAGGGGCAGGTCTGCACTTTTGGCAGGCTTGTTTCAAAAATAAACTTGCTGGCAAAGAGATGCATGGGAAGCCCTGCAGTCTTGGAGCATGGGAGGGAAGGTGGAGGGGGGAGGGCATGATGGGGCTGTCTACAGGTGTGGGGTTATGCAAATAACAGGATTGGGGGGCAGGTACTGGGGGGAATGGAAATGCTGGAATGAGGCAGGGAGGAAAATTTGGATTTGGGGTGGGGTTATAAAAATAAAGGATTAGGGCTATGGAAGGGAGGCTTGTACAAAATCCCAGTGGAGTGGGGTGGGGCTGCCTCCACCCTGCCCCACGGCTCCATTCTATACCCTGTCACTTTGTATAACCCTGCTTCTGATCTTTCATTTGCATAATCCCCCCCCCATCCAATCCCACCTTCTCCCTGCCTCATTCCATCATTTGCATAACCACACCCATGTTCCAGCCCCCCTCCACTCTGGGACTTGCTCTGCCTGCCTCCCTCCTCCCTCACTTAGTTATGTGCATAACTGTCTCCTGTAGAGGTGGCCCTGCCCCCCTATGTTCTAAGATTGTGCTTTTCTCCCTGCTGTTAAGCTTTTTTCAGTGAGCCCCACTTAGGGATGGCTGGAAACTGCAGCTTAATTACCCTGATTAAGTCTGGGGCAGCCATTGAGCAACAGCTAATAACGTGTAGATTAATGGCTTCTTCAGGTTTAGTCAGTAATTAAGCCATGGCTTCAGGCCATGTGGCAAATCTGCTGGGAGGGGTGGGACTGCTGGGGCCCCTTGACTAATCAGAGGCATGAGGGGGCCCCAGTGTGCTCAGCCTGTGAATATGATGGGTGGGTGGCTGGCTGTGTGATCTGCCCATGAAATAGTTTGGTAGACTCCCTAGTTCAGGGCAGGCAAAATACAGCTTGTGGGGCCTCCAAAATATTGGCTGAAATAATTGCCTGACCCTGCCCTAGCTGTGGGGGGTGGCAAGGTATAGTAAATTAACAGAGCCTTTTGGTAGAGTGTTGGAGATGAGATTTATCATTGCATGTGGCCTGCTTACATAATTTCATGTGCAGGCATTTCAACACTTAGTACTTGATAATTCTTTCAACATATTTGTATTGGAATTATGTAAGGTATTGGGTGGGGGGTATGGAAATTTATATTTCTTGATTTGTTACATTATGAAGACTTTTTTTCTTAGCATGCAGCTTTAAAAGGATATTTTCAATACATTGAGATGCTTAAATATGAAGATCACTTTAAAAAGGGTTTAAAAAACCTTAATGCTAGTGAGGATTTGGAAAGCAAATGCATGGTGATGCGGAGACACAGATATTTAGATGATGAAGGACCCATATCTCCTATTCAGGACACAAAGTAAGTTCACTTCTTAATATTTAGAGATTTGAAAATGCTTTGTGTGCTTAACTAGAATTGAAATATTTTGTATGGTTTATGTCAGCATAGCATCTGAATGCTTTTGAAATTATTGTTACACTTAACCCTACCCTAAGAGTGGACTATTGTCTTTCAGTGAAGCCAACTTGGATTCTGATCATCAGGAAGAATATGATGCTAAAATAGTGGTGAGTAAACATTCTTTACTAACATTTTAATGTTAATAAACATTCTTTACTAACAAGTCTGAAAATTTCATTCTCCAGTTCTTCTGTAATAAAAAGCTGAACTAACAGTATCCAAAGACCAGTTTGTTCTGACCTTAAGTCATTGCTGGCCCTAGTAAATGTCAGCTGTGACACTGCTCCTTGCTTTGAGAATTCAGGGCTCTGTGTTGGGGGGACAGTACATTGGTATACATGCTTTTGGCCCTGTGGAGCTGTCCACAGGGGGCCCTGTGAGCCAAGTAACGTGATGCTGGCAGATGGATCTGGCTCATGGGTTGGGGGTTGAGTGCTCTGGGATAGTAAGGTAAGATCATAATTATGATTTGAGAGAACTTGAGCAGCTCAAAATTATTAGGCAAATCTCACTGCAAGTCTTGCCTTCCATTGACTCTAATTTGAGTACAGATCTTTTTTTTTTTTAATTGACATAGGATAACAGCAGTTTCATACTAAGCAGCAAGCTTCCAATCAAGAAAAAAAAGAAACCAAAGCAAAAGTCAGGCATGCAAAACTGACTGGAGTTGGTGATGGAAATGAAGAGGGGGAACATGCTGCTGATGGGCCTGGGCCTCCATAGCATACATGCCAGAGATGGAAAAGCTAATATACTAGAATAGAAATACAACAGCAACTCTCAGATACCCCCTCCTCGGCACCAGAGTTTTCATGTAAAAATGTGCTCGGCATTTATCCAAAGAAGCATCTTCAGTAAATACAAGTGATGAATAGAAGGAACCTTCTTTGTTGTAAGGTTTCATTTTTGTCTTTGGGTGAGTGCTTTGTTTGATTTGATTTGATCAGTGTCTAGAGCTAAAATTAGAAACGTTGCAATAAAAATGCAGTAATAGAGGCACTGCTCTTACCAATCTTTGAGACTTACTTGCTTTTAATACTGTCCTGCAAAAAACTCACTATGCTTGGTTTAAAAGTTAACTGCTTTTCTGTCATTGAGACCTAATAATACATTTGAACATTGTAATGTAATAAACAGTTAGATGCATCTTAAGTATTAAAAGCACTATTCTTTTGTTTTGTCTTTTCATTTGGACAAAAACTGAGAACTAAGTGCTAATAGTAAAATCACTCTTTTGCAACCCACAGTTTATTGTGGTATGAGCTGTGTTACTAGTAAGAGGGGACAGTTGAATATGTCTATAATGATGATGCTAGGAATACTGAATGGGTTGTATGCCTTCACTTTCTTTTTTGGAAAAAATCTCTAATTACAACTATAGAATTGTAGAATTTGAACGCTGGTCCCAAAATGCTTCCTTAGAATATAACACAATTTTTTTCAGTTGGATTCCTAATTCAAGAATGCTGGTGGGTTTAGCAAATGCTTCAAGAATGAGAATTTCATATCTTAAATTGTAACTGAGTGTTGCAGTGAACAATTGGCGCACATAAAAGGCAATAAAATTCAAGTACTACCCAGAGGCCTTAATTGGACACATGCACGTGGCTCAGTATCAACTTATTCCTTGCCTCCAATCTTGCACTTAAATGGAGGCAAAATTGGGTGGTTATACATGTGCTGGTGGCAGGGAGGAACAGGTGGGGGGTGGCAATTTTAATTAGAGCAGTTTTCAGGACCCACTCTTACTAAAAGGCCCATAGTGTATTGGGTATCCTACTCTTTTCAGAATGGCAGTGTGGGAACTTTAAAACTTATTCAGTATGCTTTAAAGTGCCTTGCCACCATTTTGAAATGTGAGATGCTGGATATGAGACACTGCAGCCAGTATAGAAGCATCTGATTGCAATAAGTAGAATTACTATAAAGCCACTTGCTTAACTTAGCTGTATACTCTGAAAAATGTTTTAATTTGCTGTATAATGGAATAGATTCAATGCTTAATGTGTTATCTATGACTTTCTGCTGTCTAGTGCTTTTCAGATCAGGAGAGAGTGTTTTATCATTAGTTAAGCTTTGTAACTTTAACATACCCTTTTGTGACTTGAGCTGGTGGTGTTGGATGATTTGTAATCAGTGTGGTTTGAATTATATGAAAATGATACATTTTAAGGACCTTGTCTTGGTAATATTATAGGAAATGTGACTTGGTTTTACCCCCTTGACTTATTTGCTAGTTCCATGGAATAGAAGGTTTTTGTTAAATGGGTCTGAGAACTGTTTTACTTATTTCTAGGTATTCATAAGGAGGAAAATCTTTTCAACTTCCTGTTGGATCTAGGAATGCAGCTGTTTCTGGGTAAGTCATGGCAGGTGGAATAGTACCATCTCCCACCTACTAAACATTACAGTTCAATGATGAATTTTACTGTTCAACTGCTGGGTGATTCAAAATGAACTAAACTCATAATTCTGAAATGAACTGAGCCAGCATAGCTTAAAAAGTAGCTTCTTGTAAAGTAAACTTTTTCTTTCTCTAGTGCTGAGAAATGGGACTCTAACTTGATCTAATGTTTCTATGCCTGCTTTTTTTTTTTAGTTCAACTGTGTTGCTTTTGAAAAGTGAATCTGGAAGTTGCTCTTGGTATAAGAGGTACGTTCCTGCTTTCTCCTATTTTTTTTTTTTTCTGAATTCTTTGGAATTCTGCGT
>NW_017729032.1:20547337-20551159 GCF_001723915.1 Gavialis gangeticus | reverse complement strand
GTTCAACTGTGTTGCTTTTGAAAAGTGAATCTGGAAGTTGCTCTTGGTATAAGAGGTACGTTCCTGCTTTCTCCTGTTTTTTTTTTTTCTGAATTCTTTGGAATTCTGCGTGGTTCTTCAGGAAAATAGATGTTTTGCTGAGTTGCCTGACCTTGGCAGCAGTACTTCCTGTATGCCTTGGAGGGAGGATTTTGAGTAATGGAAGCAGATAAGTTCTGTTACTTTTTTTTTATGTCCTTGTGTGACAAGGTATTTAGCAGGATTAACAGACCAGTTGGAATGAGACAGGGCTGTGCTTGGGAACTCAAGTGTCTGCAGCCCACTTTCAGGCTTTGTTTGTTGTCATAACACTAATTCTGAATAAACCCTTGTTTAGCAACCCACAACTGTTCAATAAATGAGTTGAGTTGCTTCTAAAAAGGGACTGTCCTTGGGCTTTTTGATAGTGGTACTTGTCTGAACAACACTTGGATGATTTATATTCCGTGTTTGCAGTTACTTGAAATTTAACTGATTCTGGCTCAGGTCTTCCTGATGCACCTTCTGAGAAGAGAGACTTGCTGAAACACTGGATTCAGCAAGTCCAGTCATTTTTGGACTGAATCTGCTTGTCTTTGTTCCTGGACCTTTTTCTTTCTCAAAGCCAGCCTGCTTCCTTCAGCAACCTGGATATTGAGAACTTGTTCTGCTTGCTGTTTCAAAGACATTGATGGACAATGTATTCTGAGCTACTAGTGAAAAGGGTGAGCTGCAATGCAAGCTTTAGCACTAAAATATACTGTATTTTTCTTACAGAAGATAAATTTTAAAACCTTGCACTGCATGGTATCTGCATCCAGCAGTATTCTCCTGATGGACTGTTCAAAAAGCAGTGCTACAGTAATTCAGCATCTGGCATCGTTGGTTTTCATGCTCTTGTGCTTGTTAAACCTGGTATTTGTGTTGATACAAATGGACTTTTTTAAAGCTTAATTCCTTACTAGGGAATTCTGTACTAGCTTACAAGGGAGCTTGTTAAAAGCTGTTGATAAGTGTATGCTATCAAATTGCAACAAATTTTTTTTTTTCCTTTTTGAAAAGTAATTTCCTTTGGCGCACTTCAAGCAAACTGTAAATGTGACTTAAAATCACTGATGAGAAGATCTGCATAGGGTATGTACAGAGGAAACCTATGGTTTGGAGTTAGGGGGAAACTGAAAGTAGAGGGTCAAGTTGGCCCTCTACTAATCCATTCCCATGTTTTAAGCCCCATATTTAACTTGAATGCTACTGTTGGTGTAAAGTAGAGTGAGTTATAAATGTCTAGATATAGGACCAAACCTGATTTGAGAAAGCAAAGTATGTTGCATTGATTTGATACCAACTTAGGCATGATGAATAGAACCATGATATCTATCAATTGATACCAACAAGCTTTTATATGAGAGCTGTTGCATCTTCATGCAGCTGTTATGGTCCAAGTGTAGCAGAACCATTGCAACTTGAACTATGTTTCTTTCATGCTTACAGTTCCAACAGTTCTGTTAACTTGAATTATTACAGGAGTACACAGGTGAAGCAATTGTATTGTAACACTTTAAGTGTCTGAATGACAGCTCACCATCTCCTTTGAAAGGGGTTTGTCCCAAGTCTATGGTATGAAGAGACTTGTACAATACATGGATAAAAATAAAATGCCTATGCCTCGTTAAAGAAATAAAACAGGCACAACTTCTTAGGTGTCTGAGTTAAGCAACGTGGCTAAAGAAATAACAGGTTATGCTTCCATCATTGTAAAATTAATTACAATGGTGACAATGAGACCTGTGACAAGCCTGTGCTGAAATTAATTGGATATTTGTCCAGGTGTAGGGTAAATTCACAGGAGTGCAAGATGCAACCATTTTATAAAGATTATAATTGCATCAATGTGTTTTAATACTTCTACTTGATTCCTAGGAAGCACAATAAGCAAGCACCATCTGGTAGTTAAGTTGTCATAGCTTTCTGCTTCCTGTGGGAAATCCAATTGGGTGCTAATAAATTGTTGAGATAAATGTGCTGCTGCATGTCTTTCTGAATTTTGGGGTAGGCTTCTGACGACCATTAACTTACTGGAAATTGGACTTGGCATATTTTATTATCCTGTGTGAGTATGGTCTCAAATGAAGTTTTCATTTCGGGGCGTCTCTTGGGTTTAAACAAGCTTTTGTTAGCAAGGGCATTCCATACCTACAGTAAGTCAGCAGTTGGCGAATAACTGTAAATCACTTTCTGTTGAGGACATAGTGGTATAAAACCACTTAAATTCATTTGTTTCCTAAAACACTTGGGGGGGGACGACCTAGAGACCATGTTAACTGATATTCTCAAAGCATAGGATTATATTCTCTAACTTTTGTTATCTTCTAGGGAGTCCAAATGACTACACAGCACTTGAAGAAAGAATCTGTGACCTTGTGCCTTGGTAAAGAATTCTGTTGTGCATAGATTTTGTAGTGTCTTTCAAAGGTGCTGCACTGCCTGGCAAAAGGATTCTGAATGCCTTCCTAACTGACAATTTACTCTACCACTATGGGAGAGTAAATCTACCACTATGCCAGATTGATGTATCAGACTAAAATCTCTGCAAGGGTTTATTACATCCCTCTGCCTTCCATAAACTAGCTTACGCGCAGGATATTGCAGTGATTTTTTTTGTTTGAGGAACCATTACCTCTAACAAAGTTATTTCCATTAAATTATCAATTTTGGTGGTGCATATAGAGCTTTCTACCTATATTGCTTCAGAGTGGTTAGAGGTAGTGTTTCATAAACATGGCAAAAGCTTCCTCTGTTCCAGAATAGATGCAAGTATTGTTATGATGATTGGCAAAATGTTCAACTGCTCTGATAAGAGTGAGTGAAAACAGCCTTTCTGAACACACAAGTTGTAGAGCCCAGCTATTTGTTTGTCTGCACTAAGCAGGGGAGAGTGATCTTACTATTGAATGATTTACAAAGTCACTTAGGATTAGCTTAACCAAAGGGAAAATATGCCAGACTCAAGTGGGCCTGGAAGGAGCCTCATGAAGTCACTTCTTCTACAACCCCCTGTTCACAGCCAGACCATCCTCTTCTAAACCAATCTAGATTTTTTTAAAAATTCTTTTATTTATTTTTGTTGTCCAACCTGAGACTCCCTGGACTTAAAAGCTTGTCAGTTGTGCCCTTAAGAAAAGGACTTGTGGATAGCAGCCCTCTCCTTTTGACAACATAAGAAAAAACTCCCTTATCTCCAGGGAATGGAAACTTGAAAACATCATGAACAAGTCTTTCCATCTGTCCATTACTTAAGTGTATAGAGTTTGTCATGACTAATTCCTTCCTTAGTCTGAAATCTGCCATATTCACAAAGCCCTTAACATCAAATAGGTTATTCAGCTTCAGGTCCCAGTAAATTTTCTTCTCATGCAAGACCTGGAGGCCCAGGACTATGAAGAGTGTATAGAACTGTCATGTATTCTGGAAAGGCATCATATTCAGTGAAATGACTAACTGTTGCTATTTTGTACAAAAATGTCTTTGTTTAACTGGATCTTAGCACCTTTCCTAGCTAAGGAGGGAACACTTCCATTACTGGTTGTGCATGATCACTTTTCATACATCAAATTCATACATCAGGAAATGTTTGAGGTAGCATTGCTGCTTTTGCATGCAATTTTTTGCATGGCTACAAATTGTTAATGTGTTTTCAGATGGACCATATCCCTAGAAAACAAGGACACTGAATTACAAAGAAGTTATCAGACATGAGAAGTTGTCTCTTACAGAGGTATGAACCCCCTCTTCCCCCCCCCCCCC
>NW_017729032.1:20535586-20547133 GCF_001723915.1 Gavialis gangeticus | reverse complement strand
CCCCCCCCCCCCCCCCCGGTGCTTTCCTTTCTAAAACATAGTGCATTGGCTTTTGCTTTTAGTATTACTGCTAAAATGCTGTTACTTTAGCTTCACCAAATGGTGAGGTTATGGTAGCTTAAATAGTGTATAAACAACTGTACTGTCTACTGACAGTAAGTTTCTGTTCAGATCAGTTTACTTAAATGGCAAAGTTGTGCAGATTCACTCTGAATGGAGAAATCTCACCTGTATTTCTTACTAGTGTAGAGTACTAACGTTGAGGCCTATCCCGATGGGACCTCTTCTGTAGGTTCAGGTCGTTGGAAATGCCTCATAGAGCAAACTTGTAGTTTCGCTTTACCCGTTCAACTGTTTGTTAGTTGTATGGGATAAAATTGCAAGACAAACTTAATGTTGTGCCAAGCATTGCTAACTCTAGGCATGGATAGTAATGTGTTCTTTCTCCATGTAGGCACTGACTGCAGCATTTAATGGTGATGGAAGGTTTCTCAGTAATATTAAGTTGCTAGGTAAGAGTTAATAGCTATTGTTTTTTTTTTTTTTCCACTTCTAATTGATGTGTTTATTCATGCTGGTCACCCCACAGTTTTTAACCTGTGGTGTTTGTACGGTTGCTTAACACGCTCTGAAACTTGATATTTTTTTCACTGAATCCTTGCTGTAGAAATCTTCAGAAGTTTCTTCCAACCCTATGATTTCAAAGAATTGTATCTGAAGAAAGCTCAAAAGGCCCAGACGTGAGTCTTAAGTTCTTGACATTGAAACCAAATGCAAAAATACAAAAATTGATTTTTCTGATAACATTAGCAGAAAGTGTGCATCCCAAACTGAATTCACTATTTTCCTTGTATGAAAAGTCCCAGCTGACATTCCTGTCAGATTTTGCTGTGAAGTCAAGTAAATGTGGGAGGGGGGCAGGTATAGTGTTGCAGCAATCCAGTAGCTCACATTTGCTTTTAATTCTATTGCGCTTGTTAAAAATAGTCTTTCTCTTGATACAGGCTTGAGTTGACGGGGGGAACATGACAGCTTATACTTGTGTATATCTGTAGTATTTAGAACAGTGGATCTCAACCAGGGTACTGAGGTAGAGTGGGAGCCTCTTAACAGTGCTAATACTGTGGAGCACCTATAAGGTGTGCAAACACCTACATGGGTAAACCTGGAGATTTCAAATAAGAACACATAGTAGGAAATATTCTGACCTATTGTGGTCTTTGAGATCTTTGCAACAGAAAATTGCTCTACTATTTTGCTGTAGTAAAAAATAAAAAGTGGAAGGTAAGAGCTGGCACTTCCTGAGTGGTACCTTGAGTCTATTGAGGTTGAGAACCATTGGTTAGAAAACTGCTAAATGGCTCTCCTTGATACAGTCATAGGATGGGCAAGACTTCTTTGTGATGAGAGGACTGGCTGGAACACAGTATCTTGACAGCTTGTTTGACAGTTAAGGTTACCTTTTCAGTTTGGAATGTTTTTATTGCAAACATCAAAATATGAAAACCTGAAATAAAAGTAGAAAAGCTAACCAAGAAGGACAGCTGTGTCTTGATATTAAGGGCAGGCCACTTAATATACTCGTTCCACTTGTGAAATATAGGATACTTGTTGCACTGATGGCAACTTAACATGACTAGGGACCTACCAAAATTGTGGTTTTGGGCAACTTGTAAGACATTGTGAAATCACAGAATGGGGGTAAAAATGAAAGGAAAGCTGCAAGTGGAGAAACAGAGTAGGATGGGAGGGGGAATTGGGGGAGAAGGTAGCAAATCTGAGACAGGGTCAGTCCAGGCAATGGAGGGGGGTGGGGTTGAGGCAGCTCCCCTTCCATCTCATTCCCTGTCACTTTCTGCCTCCAATCCCACCTTCCCATTCCTTTCCCTGCCCCTCACTTCATTATTTGCATAACCATACCCCCTGTAGATGGCCCTACCCCTCACCCCCATGCTCCAAGAGTACAGGGCTTTGTTGGCAAGTTTTGGGGAGGGGGTGGGTTCCCAGTGAGCTGGTTGGGGATGGCCAGAAACCATAGCTTAATTACCCTGATTTTAAGCCTGGTGAAGCCTCACAATGGAGATACTAGATTTAATGCACATTATTTGAACATGTAGACATGGTCAGGCTGGGTCAGTTGAAATCTTAGAGCATTAAGTTATTCTCTGCTGCCAGATGAAATATGTCCCTTCACATGTAAAGGTTAATAGATAAATATTTGGAATGAAATTCAACTGCATCACAGTTCAAGTTAGTGTTTGTAACATGAGAAATACTTTGGCAAATACCTGGTCATTACCAAGGCTGCTAGGAAAACACTGTTTCTAGTATGCTGTGGACATGACCATAAAGTGAATCCATCAGATGTATGCATTGCTACTGAGGTAGCATTACATCTGTTGGAAACAAGGGATTGAAGATGGAGCCCTCTAGTATGCACAACACTACTGTGCAGAAGTTTTGGTTAGTAAATGGCATGGAGAACTTAACAAATTTTAACACAGTTGGGCAGCCTGTTTCTGTAGTTTTTGTTCTTAATAGTTTGAGCTGAAATTAAATCTCAGATTATTGGCAAAAATCCTGATGGGTAATTAATGTTCGTTAATTGCTGAGAGTGCACTGAAGACCACTTCATTAGATGACTGGTACTAATAGGCTGGTAATGAACCTGAAAAGGTTAGCAAATTAATAGTGTTTGTCCTTCATTGTCTTGACCACAGGTTCAGAACTGCTTGATTATTCACTTTGTTCTGATCTAATCTAGTGACTTTCTTTTATAGTCATTTGCTAGTGAGCATTTCGACAGATCCCAAAGGAAGACAAAGACCTGATATTTGCAATACAGCTAGAATTCCTTCTCTGTCAAATGTAAGTCTGTGCTGGCAGTGCTGATGCATTAACAGAAATGCTACACAGTGTAGCTCAAGGTCATTTCAAAGAGGGGTTTGCATGGCTGTGGAACCAGCAGCTCTTAACGCAATGACCTAATATTGAAATCCTTGGCAGGATGCCATGGGCACTTGGTGTGCACTGTGGTCTATTACTGGGGAGATATTTAATGTAGCCAAGCTCTGTCATAGGATGCTTTTTTTTCTCTTGTATTATTACTGTGTCCAAACACCAGCATAGATAAAAGTGCATCCTGTTTGGAAAAGTAACCTAAAGTTTGCTATATTTTAATGTTAAATGCATAGTGCATGTCAGACCAGCATTGTGGTTACTTTGGGGCTGCCCTGCATGGGTCAGCACTTGTGATACAGATCCCAGATTGGCTGGAGCAGGTGCCACACCACACATAATCTGGCCCTAGCTGGGATCTGTGCTACAAGCCCTCAGCTGGACTATGGTGTGTCCAGCACTTGTCTCAGTTGTTCTGGGATCTGCATCACATGCAGCATGGGACCCAGGCTGGTATGCAGAGAGAGGGGAAGGGGTCCATGGGCCCAGTCCAGCCTGTGGACTCACCCCATGCTACTCATCCAGCTGGTAGGACCAGATGAGTTTGACACCCTGATTCTGATGTATAGGTTTTGATGGTCTGGTCTACAAGTAAACATCTACAGCAGTAAAACTGATCACAACATAATTAACAAATACTTGCCTAGTTAGTTTCCCTTGGAGACTCAATCTTTGCCCAGTTAGCTTCAGGCTCTGCCAGAATAAGTTTTTCAACTCTGTCTCCAGAGAAGCCTAGTTTTTTCTTGCATTCTTTTAGCTTGACCTTCACTCTAAAAGGTGGTGGTTGACTTCTGGTTGCTTAAGCAAGACATTCATTTGACAAACCAGATCCACATTCAATGAAGCAAAATCAGACTTGTTTGAAAACTTGCTGGTGGGGCCAAGCTGGGTCTGAACCAAGGGACAATGCCCCCATCTCCTAAATGGTGATTTCTGGGACCTGCAGGGATGTTAAAGCACTTTCTCCCTCCCAAGGAGAGAGAATGTTATCTTCAAAACCTATATATCTTGAGATTTGGCTACTACTATCCATACCAGAAGTACAGCGTGTTTTTTGTTTGTTTTCTTTTCTTTGAATTGCATCAAAATCATTAGAAGTAGGCTGGGTCAACTTGAGCCCATACAAACAAATTGTTTGAAATAATAATCCTTGTGGATTAATGCTAGTAAATTTACCATCAAAGAAACTGTAATTTGTAAGTGTTCTAGTCTGGCTAAATTGTAACCTAAGTGAGCTAATGACTTATTTTGGTATAAACCAGCATTGCTTAACCATTTTCCATCGTGGGCAGGATCGTGACACCTAGTTTTTCCATGGGCCAGATTGAACCAGTGGTTCTGATCTGGAGCCCAGGATGGGTGCTGCAGGCCCCCATCTGGCAGCATGGACGAGGGATACAGGGCAGCCTAGCCCCAGTCCAGCCATGTAGGGGAAGGGGTTTGGTCCAGGCCCAATGTGGCTGTGGGGGAATGGTCTGACTCCACTATGGCTGTGTAAAGGGAGGGGACATGGCCCAGCTCTATCCCACTGTGCAGGACTTGAGTATTTGGCAGCAGCAGAGAGGTGGCAGTCTTAATTACCACTGCTCCCCTGCTGCCTAACTTCCCAAGCTGTGGGGAACCCTGTAGGCAGAGGTTGAGCACCCGTGGTATAAACAATCAGCGTGAACCTTTAATCTATTAGCATGTGGCAAGAGTGTAATATGTGTGGTTTTATCTTTTTCAGGTTAGTGATACCTGGCAAAATTGCAGAACAGGAACTTGCTGGACAATTTCTGTTAAGACCATTTTTTAGAGGATTTAATGGAGTGATTTTTATTTTATTTTTTTGATGGAAACATGGTATGACTTCATAACTGACTGATCCTGCAAAACAGTAAAACAATTCTTGTGCCTTGCTGTGGAAACCTAATGGACTACGTAGTGAAGAATTAATCTTAGTTGTTTTTTAATTTAAAAAGACTTTCCTTAAATCTTTCAGATGAATGTATAAAATTCTTTAAACTAAAAAAGTTTTCTGTAACTTGGATGTTTTGGGCTAGCATGTAATTGCACTCTCCAAGCTCTGGAATATTCTGATGACAAAGCAGCAAAAAGCTAGAGCCACAAGAGGACTTACTGCTTGAATCTAGAACTTGGATCCACAAAATCCTTGCTTAATTCCTCTCTAATTATGGAAGCATTTAATATCCTAAAGAGTGTGCTTCTGCCAATAAAATTAAAAAAAACTTGTTTCCTGAAATTGTATTGCTGATGCTATGGGTTAGGTGAACAGTCAACAAATAGACACTCCAATACATGGCTGGAGTAGGCACCTGTGGGAGACCGAAGTCTAGTCTAGAAAACCAGATACCTTGTACTTGGATTCTAGATATAGAAAAATTTTATAAATGTTATAATTTTCTAGGTATGGAAGTAAATTATTGGAGGCTTGTCTTGAGTTTGCCTCCCTTCCACTGCTACAGCAGGAAAAACAAATCTGGGAGGTCAGATAGCTACTTCACTTCCCCAACTTCTTCCCCTTCCACTTCTTAGTAGCAGATGCTGCTTTCTGTAAGCCAGTGAAAGTGAGCAAGTTTTGAAGACCTTGAAATTAAACATGGCTGTAGCAGTTTGCACATACCACTCGGGCATCATTCAGAACTGATGCATGTTAGCTTTTTTCTTCAAATTCCTGTAAGTTTTTTTTTTTTTTTTTTAGCAGAAGTGTTTGTTTATGCCTCATGCCAAATCAGTTCAAAATTATACTGACTGAGCATAGTTAAGTCATACAGATCTGGGGCACTATCACTAGTCTCATATCAAACTCATCAGTCTTGCATTTCAGATACTCCTAAATAAATAGCAGGCATCCTACATGCAAGACTTGAGCTTGGAGGCTTTGGGGTTCAGCTGCCTGCAGCCAAAGGTCACAGGAGCAAATTAAAGAGGAAGTTCAAGAGTAACTCCCCAGTGCCATAAAGTTATACAGCCATGATACTTGCATTAGAAGGATATGGTAGACCAGGAATAAACAACCCCTGGCATGTGTGTCAATTAGTGGCAGAGAGAGAGTTTGTGTTTTTTTCCCCTGGCAGGCCAGGAGGCATGTGAGAGAACTGTTTAAATAAAAAAATAAAAACACTTTTTAAGTTGATCAGGGCTGCCACAGATGCCAGTGCCAGGAGAAGCCAGGCAGGGATACAGTCCATTTTGCTGGCCCAGCCCCTGGAAGGAGCTATTGGGGGGCAGGAGCTGTTAAGGGGGCTCAGGCAGGTGGATGCCCTGTCACAGGTGGGGACAGCACCAAGACCTAGGGCCAGGTGCTCAGGGCAGGGTCTGGGCAGTGCAGGGAGAAGCAAGCATGGGGGGAGGCAACACAGGCAGGCTGGCCCCTTGGGAAGGGAGGGAAGCAGGGCTGTCCCTGGGCTCCCCAGGCTTGAGCCACAGCAGGTGGGAGCACCCAGCCTGCACAGCTGCACAGGGATGGGGTGCAGCTGCCCTGCCCACAAGGGGATGCTGCCTGGCCAGCATGGGACACCAGGCTTGGGGTGGGGGGTGAGCTCCAGGCTGAACCTCCCTGTATACTGGAAAGAGAGAAACATTCTTCCTGCTTTCCAGATCTTCCATGTTAACTGCTGCAGTCATCAACTCCTATCCCTCCCCTCATTCCCATCGCTTGCCTCAAACTTTGAAGGGATTTTATGTTGACAAAGGTTGCTGTTACTGTGCCCCCCCCCTCTGTTTCCATAAGAGACATACCATCCCCTTCTAGTCATACCTCCCTTCTTCCTCTGTACAGCTTCCTCCATTTCCTTTTTGCATGCCTGTAGCATCCTCAGTTTCTTTCTCTTGCCTACTGATATCTGCACTCCCTTCCTGTTCTCTAGAGCTGAACTTCTTTATATATAAGAAGTGTTGGAGGTGGATATAGAGATATGCAAACTGTGTAACAGGTATTTTAGTGTGCTTTGAGTTGCCAAGTGAACCACAGGGGCCACTTGGTGTTGGAGGTGGAGATTTTATATATATAAAATCTCCACCTCCAACACCCCTTGTGGTTCACTTGGCAACTCCAAAGCACACTAAATACCTGTTACACAGTTTGTACTGTATTCATGCTGCCATCTCCATACCTGTACCCACCCCCACCTGTCTGCCCCACTGCCCTTCCTCAGAGGGCCTACTCCTGAAAATGTCTATGCCAGACCCCTCTCTGCCAGATGAGATCTGCCATTTCTTTCTTCTTGTCCTCTTCTATCTTCCTGTAGTACCAGTACATTTCACTTAGTTCCATTATAATACAGTCCTTGACTGTGGAGTGTGAACACCTGTTTAGTAGGGGTGTGCAAAGTGGGACCTACTTGATTTGAATTCGGCCTGAATGGGGGCCAGTAATTTGGTTCATTGATTTGGATTGCTGTCCTGATTTTTGATTTGGCCGAATCTGAAGATTTGATGCTGATTCTCAGAATCAGTGATTCAGCCACAGATGCAGCTTTAAATGTTTTTTCTACCTGTCCACACCTGTTCTTTGGACTCTGCTTACTCTGTCTCCCTTGCTGAAGATGCAGTTGAAATCCCCAGCAATCATCACTGCTCTGCTAGTCAGCATCATTATATTCATGTTATCAAGAAAGGCACACCTTGCTGCTTTATTTGCTGGTGCATACACAGTGAACAGTTCAAAAGCACTTCCATTTGCTTCTACTGAGGCTTGTAACAGCCTGCGAACAACTGTTTCTTTGTGCTGTAGGTGACTCACCTTGTTCTCTTTCAGCAGTACCTGCTGCTCTGTTGTCCTCTGACCAACTCCACAAGGCTGCTCTGCCAAGAGAAGCTGTTGCTGTTATTAGGGAGACTACAGTCCTATAAACAAATAATGTTGGTGTCTGTCTGGTCCAGGGTTTGTAATACCTCATCCCACTTTCCTTTTCCCACCAAACTTCTCTCGTTAATAGAAACTATGTTGATTCTTTTCGCTGTGCTATCTGAATCAGGAAGGGGAGAGGGGCTAGCTATCTGGAACCTCGCTTTCTGTCCTGGCTTCCAATTTTGCTTTTTTCCTTTCACTCTCTGGGACTTTGTGTTTTTTTTCTTGTCTAGGGCCCTCCTTAGGTTTCCCTGCAGAGCTCATCTGGTTGATCTCTGTTAGACCTTTCCTCTTGCTCTTACTCTGGCTCTATCTGTACCCCTCCAGGGGGTCTAACTGGGAAGGAGTTTTTTGTATTTCAGTATTTATTTTTTTTTCCCCCCCTTCTTTCCCCTTCCCTTTCTGGGGAGGCTTTCTCCCTGAGCCCAAGGTTCCCTCTCTTCTCCTGTGATTCTTTTCCTTTTCCCCTCTTCCTCCTCATCTTGTTTCTTTATTGTGGCTGTTGGATTTCCAGACAGTTGCTTTAACATCTCAATACTCTCTACTACTGTTTGCAAGAGGGGTTCGTCCTCTGGCTCTGCAGAGCTTTCTCTGTTTCCTCTTCCTTTGCCTCCTGTTCCATCTCGTCCTCACTCATCACTCCTATTCTGTCCTGTACTTCTGGCTCAGGGGTAATGGACTTGGATTTGTCGTCCTCCTCTTGCCTTTCTACATACTTTTGCCCACAGGCGTTTCCTGAAAAGGTGACCCTCCTTCCTGCAGAGGTTGCAATGCTTTTCTTTGTTGTAGCTTTGGGATTTGTCCCCAGTCTGGTTGCAGACAGCACAGAGCTGTTTTGCAGTCCCTCTTTAGGTGTCCCTCCTGTCCACATCTGCAGTGCACTTTGGGTTGGCCTCTAGTAAATCAAGCCTCTGTGGAGGCTGAGGTTCAGGGATGCTGGCAAATGTTGCATTGCCCTGGGGCTACTGTAGCAATCCAGGCTCCAGTCCAGATTCCTTCTCCATCTGTCTCCTCTTCTGTCGTTCCCACAGACTCACTGTGTCCTCAACCAGAAATGGAGGAGGACTCTCTCCTATTTGTTGTGCACAGATCAATTTTTACAAGCTTCTGTCTCCATTTGGTTCCCCTGGTATCTCCCCCATAAAAAGCAAGTCCCTTAGCCTGGGATCCTGTCCCACCTCAGGTGTTGCCAGAAACTGGCTCCAGGATTCCTGAAACCCACCTCCCAGTCAAGACAGGGCTTTAGCCTCCACATGTAAATTGGGTTTTCCTTGTTTACCTGGAGTAGCTCTTGTAGGACTTCCTTGTTGAAACCTCTCATGCCAGTGGGGAGAATACTGTTCTTTGATTCATATCCATTTACCCCTTCCTGCCTCTAATCAACACTTGCACTTTTGCTCTCACCTGTGCCAACTCCTGGGCCTGTTGGGCTTTCCTCCTATCCTCCCAGCTGCTTCTCTACCATCACCCACCACTCCCACTTCAATCTAAAACATCCTTTAATGTCCTTCAGGCCTCGAAGCTTCCTTGAACTGTCTATATTCCTCTAGCAGCTGTGTACGGTATTCAGCCTCCAGCTCCACCCTCAACAGCCTGGGGTCAGAAAAACTCACATCTGTGATATCCTTCTTTCTCACTTGCAACCCTTCTGACAGGAAGATAAAATAGATTTGGGAAGCTCTCCTGCCCCCAGACTCCACCCATCTGAGCACTCCCTCACCTTCCCAAACAACGATTGGGCCCTCTTCCTTGACCCACTGACATAACAATCTCCCTGAGCTGTCCAGCTTGCCCCCCCCCCCGTCCTGCTCCCCAGTTTGAACAATACAATTTAAATCTCCCACTTTACACACATTCCCAATTTTTTAAACAATGCAATCCTGCCTTCTCTTCGGAGTGTACATGTTAAAAAGCTCCACCACCTTTCCTTCCACCATCATCACCACCACTGTCCCTTGCAATTGTCCCTAAACACCAGCAGCTGGATGGTATTGCACTTTCACCCTCCCTTCCTTAACCAAAATCCCTACCTCAGCTGATTTATTTATCAGTGAGCCCAACCACCATGAGGGACCCTGCCTCTTCACTGTTTTCATAAGCATTTATAATTCTGCTCCCACAGTAATCTGCACTCTTGCAGGCATAAAATATTGGTGCCTGCTGCTGCTAAGGTTGGCTCCATCCCTCCCCGCCTTCTTCATGACAGCATGCTCTGGACATTTATAGAAATAATATTCACAGCCACAATCTAATACAGAATTTTAAGTTTCCCATCCATTTGACCTAGCCTTTCTCTACTCAGCTACTCCATGCTGGAGACATCATGCCCTGTAGCCACATCATCGTGGTCAGGGCTCGGTCTTTGGGCTGATGCTGTTCAACATCTTCATTAGGGACCTGGATGAGGGTGTGGAGAGCACCCTGTTCAAGTTTGCTGATGACACCAAGCTGTGGGGTAAAGTGAATACACTGGCAGGCAGGGACTGCATCCAGGCAGACCTGGATAAGTTAGAGAAGCGGGCGGATCTGAACAGGATGCAGTTTAACAAGGACAAGTGCTGCACCTGGGGAGAGGGAACCAGCATTATGGTTATAGGTTAGGGGCTGACCCTCTCCATGGCAGAGAGGGATCTTGGAGTCATGATTGACACCAGGATGAATATGAGTCACCAGTGCAACGAAGCAATAGGCAGAGCCAACCGCACCCTATCATACATCAACAGGGGCATCACTAACAGGTCCAGAGAGGTCTTGCTCCCCCTCTACGCAGTGCTGGTCAGGCTATAGCTGGAGTACTGTGTCCAATTCTGGGTGCAGCACTTCAAGGACGTGGCAAACCTGGAGAGGGTCCAGAGGAGGGCACTCATGTAGTTGAGGGCCTCCGTGGCCAGCCTTACGAGAGGCTGAGGGACCTGAATCTCTTCAGTCTTTGCAAGAGAAGACTGAGGGGGGGGAATCTTGTGGCTGCCTACAACCTTATCAGGGGCCATCAGCAGGGACTCGGGGAAAGTCTGTTCACCAGGGTCGCCCTTGGAGTCACCAGGAACAATGGCCACAAGCTGAGGGAGGATAGGTTTAGGTTAGATATTAGGAAGGAAATACTTCACTGTAAGGGTGGCCAGAGCCTGGAATAGGCTTCCCAGAGAGGTGATGCTCTCACCTTCCCTGGAAATCTTCAAGAGGAGACGGGATAGGCACCTGGCTGGGGTCTTATGACCCCTGCCACCCCCAGTGCTCCTTTCTGCCCATGGCAGGGTTGGACTAGATGATCTGTCTAGGTCCCTTCAGACTCATTGATTCTATGATTCTAAGTGTCTGATGGTTTCTGTGCTAAGGAAAACCTGAGTCCTCTTCCCTACCACTGCTTTTGCCCAAGGCATCCCTCCCCATCTATCTGTCTCCACTGCTCCCTGCTGTGCTCAGACTTGAATGACTTGGCTGTGCTCAGTCAATAGAATTTGGAACCAATTTGACTCCAGATGTGAAATTTCAAAACAAGGTTGTTGGGCCTGGGGCTTGCACATAGGATGCCTGCCATGGATTTGGGGAAATATCCCAAGCCCCAGACTGATGAGTCTGGGAGGGAGGATACTTGTTTGGTAGTAAAGCCACATAGACTTGTATAATTGAGCTCTGCTCAGCTGAACTTTGGACCTTGACTATTGGGCTTTGCCTAATTGAATCTGGAAGTGATTTGGCCCTTGAAATGAAATATTAAAAAAACTTGTTATAGTTGG
>NW_017729032.1:20526170-20530586 GCF_001723915.1 Gavialis gangeticus | reverse complement strand
TACTTGTTTGGTAGTAAAGCCACATAGACTTGTATAATTGAGCTCTGCTCAGCTGAACTTTGGACCTTGACTATTGGGCTTTGCCTAATTGAATCTGGAAGTGATTTGGCCCTTGAAATGAAATATTAAAAGAACTTGTTATAGTTGGTGTTGGCTGCATTTAATCAGCTTCATAGTTGGTTTCCATTACAAGCACATACTCATTTTAGCAGCAGTTTTCCTCTCTTAGAACTGCTTTGCATCTTCATCAAGAAAGAAGAGAATGCAGAGTGGCTATAAAAACTTCACATTGCTGCAAGGCACCAGCGTGCTGCAGCGCCCTAGCATGGCATGCAATGCTAATGCTTTATTAGGTGTTCAAACATGATTCATAAGACAATTTTTTAAAATCTCTGTTTGTTAGTGACACAGCTAGTGACTCACAACTGATGGATATCTCCTAAGCCTAGGAACTCCAACAGTTCAATAAGAATATTTATTGGTGCCACCTATGGGGTGGAAGTTCATGTCACTGCCTCATACACCCTGCATGGCCTGTAAAACTTAAGTAACTGGAGTTCTTAACCCTTGGATTGTCCACATATTAGCATCTTAAAGTAGTTTAAAGAAGTCATTATACAGCTCAAAGTTATGCCACTCCAGAGCAGGATTATCTCTGATCCCCACAACCCAGCTCCTGTTCCATTAAGGTGTGGCTACTCCCCACAGATATGCTGCTCAAGTTGGAAATCCTCCAGTATCCCAGGATGCAGTGCTTAGGAGTCTGCCAAACTTGGGAACTCGGCAGGGAACTTCACATAGGGGTAAAGGTATTTAATTCTCATATGGTCACTATTAACTTGCAGTAGGAATTAAGCACTTAACTGTCATTGACAACAACAGGAATTGAGCAAGATGTGCCTATTATCCCTTGGATTTTTTTTTCCAAGCAGTGACTCTTAGCAAATAAATTCTAGATTTCATTACAAAACTTTATTAAAGAGTGACTCTGACACTCTCCTTTCAAATACTGTCGTACAACAATTAAGAACCCCCCTCCCCACCTTTCTACAAGAATCTTGATCTTGTTAACCCAAGTCACTATAAATATAAGCAGAAATGGACTTTAAACTGACAGACTGAACAAAGCATAGTTATACCAGTTTTTGTAGTCCTTTAGCTGTGGGAATAAAACATTATCTAGGTTGCTATAATAATGATTTAAATTATGATTTTCAAATATATTAAAAGCTCAGTATTCACAATTATTACATGATATTGCTTAATTTAAGTTTGATGCTGTAAGTGCATTCTTTGGATCGCACTGGGAAAGTAGTAATGCCTTCCTCGTGTTCCCAAATGTCTTCTAACAGGATCTGGTGTACATTAATGCGTCTTTCTTGCTCGCAGTTTTTCCAGTGTTTTCTACAAATAAAAAGGGCAAAGTGTGTAAGTATTATCAGATGACAGTTAGATTTGAAGTGGTTGGGTGGAGCTGTGGATGACATGCATAGAAGGAAGGCCATGGGTTAAAACCACTTCATTATACTACGCTTGGTGTGGAGTAAACACTTCAGCTGTAGAAGGAGCTGTCAAGGGGCATGTCTACACATTCATTAATGCGCTGTTAATTATGGCGCATTAAGTTTAGTACCTGTAGTGACATGTACTCACTTAATGTGCCATAATCAGCACGACTATGCATTACATTAGCACAAAAGGTTTGTCCGTGATGTTAATGCACAGTAGATTTATTCTACTGAGCATTAGCACAGGTTTTTCCTGCTGTGCTAATGGGCAGTGGAATTTGTCTTTTGCACATCAAGTACCTTGTGTAGATATGCCCATGATGTCCTCAGGAGCCTGAGGGTTGCTTATCTGCACCCCATGGTTGTCAGGCATCCAAATACACGGGGTAGGAGATACTGGGTATGTCTACACCAGACATTTATAGAGATTTTGTTTTTTTGGGGATGAGAGATCCAAAGTTTTGTAAGACTTATCTCTGAACACCACATTCTAGTCTATCCCAGTTCTTGCCTGTTCCATGCTTAGTAGAGGAAGCACCTCCCTGTGTGCACTGTTGTCCCAGAGGAGGGATGGGAGCTCTGACAGCTCAGAAGCAGCAGTTTCTCTAGCCTCTGTTCCAGGGCTCAAGCCAGCTCTAAACAATGGCCAGTAACTCCTGTGGCTCTAAGATGGTGTATGGCTAGAATCTCTGGACACTTTAGCTACAGCTGTCTAATCTTCCCAGCAAATGTAAACTGATTTTTCTGCCGCCCGTAACTTGGCTAAATTTGACTGAATTTTACCTAGATGGCAACAAGTGCAACAGTCTCTGATGCAAAGATCACTCTCTACCTGATTTTGAGACCGTACTCCTATTCCCTGGGGGCACTATAAGATCTCAAGGGTTAGTAGAACTTAAGACATTTCCCCTTGCTGTATTCTGAGAAGTGACTCAGTTCTTTTGGCACATACTTAAAATAAAGAATTAAATAAATAATCAGCCTGAGGCAGCCACACTGCATAGGCAGTTTCAAAGTTATGTTACTATTTTTAAACATAGTACCCCATAGTATATAACACGTTTGCCTGGCATTTTTTATTATAAGACTATTGTCTCCCATTCAAAAGGTGGGAGGAGGAACACACAGCCTTATTGGGAGGGGTGTGGCTGGGGGGGATGGAAAGCCACCTCAAGCTGGTGCTGGAATGTCATTTCCACAAGAAAGGCTTTCCTACCTCCCCAGTCTCAATCAGATACGCACATTATATACACTCTAGCCTGCACTGAACTATCTGTGAAATTATCAGAACTGCCCAAAGCAATACACACACAAATAAGGAAATGCTGTTCTGGGAAGAACACAATGCTATATAATATGCAATTACCTTTTGAAACTCTTTAGCTTTCTCTCTGTTTCTAGCATAGGCTTCTTGCCTTGTTTTTTCTTCCTTTCTGATTTTCACTTCTGTTAATTGGTTATAAAGCCTGCCAAACAGTGAAATGATATGCGCATCTCATCAATAGAGTCTCAGCTTACATTTTTGATGTTAACATTAACTACATAGGCTGAATTAACTCAACATTACTGAGAGTACATTTAAGCTTGATTCTTCAGTCTGTTAATATTCATGCCAAAAATTCCTTTTCATTATATGTAAAAACTTGTTATGCTGTTTTGAAGTTACTTTTTTAATGTATTATTTTGACATTATAAAAAGCATGCGTCAAGCTCAAATCAGCATGAGGAGGACAATGATATAGGTCAAAGCAATGAGATGGCCCTGGCCACAGCTTAAAATCTTGGTTTCAGGCCAGAGCACTTTCCTCAGCAGACAAACATTTCTCCTCTCTCTGACCTTTGCCTTTCCTAGCATACTCCAAATCTTTATCCTAGATTAAGCTCCCCCACTGCAGCAAGTGGGAAGAGGTCCTCCAACACTTGCTCCTTCTCCCCCTCCCACCAAGCCCTTAAGCTTCTGCTCTTTCCTGTTTGGATATTTTTGACCCCACAGGCACTCATCCACCAATTAATGGCTTTACTTAGCTCCATCAGCTGACTAGGTGCCAGCCAGAGTAAGAACCAAAAGTTCTATGCATTCCTTAACTCCTAACAACACAACCTCAGAGCTGGGTCTCTGTACAGACTTTCTCTAAATGCATTCAACTTTGGCAGGATTCTCAGATGAGGGGATTGTAAGATGAGGAAGGAGTGCAATGTATGACCATTACAGTCACAACAGAAAGGTTGGTGTGTCATCTTGGATGCAAACTACATATAAGGGCTGAAATAAATGAGAAACTGGAAAACTGCTAAAATTAAGAGTCCACATCACTACCATGGCTATTGTTAACTTGCTTCAGAAACAGAAGTAGCTTAGTCTAACTCTCCAGACTGTACTCACACAATACAGTACACTGATACGTGCACAGCCTTGGGACTGGAAAAAGGCTACACACCTACCTGAACTCAATATAAACAATGCTCATTACTAAAACAGAAGACTATGCAAAATATCTATTAAGGCTCATTACCTCCTTTTGGGCAGGTCTTTAAAACTATCAGTGGCCTTGAAATTTGACAGACTTCAAGCCAGTTTTACCAACTGTGCCCGTAAAAATAGAATATCCTTAGGTTACAAAGTAGACAGTGGGGTTAAGAGTTCCTACACATTCATGCTGCTTATTCATTTGACAGACATGCAGATAACCAATGTTTGTTATGATATCAACAGAAGAAAACATACTGGGACTGGCTCTGTGTTCTTCAAAGTTACATACTTATCCAGTATGCAAGTGGAATACACTAACCTTGAAGTGCGCTGATGCATTTCTGTTTCTACAGACCTCCTGTCCTCTGGAGAGGAGACTTTCACTTCCCCAACTTTCTTCAATTGACTGACAGCTGCACCTTTGTTTTAAGCAAGCAG
>NW_017729032.1:20505753-20521170 GCF_001723915.1 Gavialis gangeticus | reverse complement strand
TTCAATTGACTGACAGCTGCACCTTTGTTTTAAGCAAGCAGATTTAAAAAAATAAATAAATTTAACCATTAGGATAACTTGATAAGTAGGGCACAGATAATATAGAAAGGAAACTGACAATATATCTATAAAATCTGCAATATAAAATATCCATAAAATCTATAAAGTCTATGCCTTTTACAAAATTGAGTACACACTGATCAAAAGAGATGAATGAAACTAAGCCCTAGAAGATAGATCACAGATGGTTTGAAACAAAAGCAATGGCAAAACTAAGTTGTAACATTTGCTGGTTAGAAAAAACACTCTTGGAGAGAGAGAAGCAATCAGAATGGACGCCATGGGACAGACATTTTGAGATTGTTTCCTAACTCTCAGAGAAGGATTTTTTTTAGGGTCATCTTTTCATTATAGCGAAAACGGCGCATTTGTGAGTCAACAATTAAATAAATAAAAAGGGAATCCTGCATGCTTTACTGTTTCCAAATGAAATTTTTACCAGAGGTTGGAGAATGCTCCATTGACATGTGAAATCTTTTAGTCTTGTTCCTCTGAAACAGCTTAGCATGTGGCTTTTTACTTTCTTTATTTTTAATTTCTTGAATTCTCTCAGAGGACTTATGAATGAAGTTTTTCTTCTTTTTTAAAAATGCTTCTTGTAAACTTCCTGGTGTAGAAGTGAACTCCAGTAGCATCACTGAAAGAGACAGCATAACTGTCTGCAGCCAGGAAAATAATCAACTCTAAAATTTTGGAGCTTCACAGTTTTCATAAATTATGCCAGGTACAATTCATTGGGATTAGGAAATCTTACAAAAAAGGAACAATTTGGAGTTGCGATTCCTATAATAATCATAAGCTCCACTACATGCATATAGCATTTCATATTAATGAGGTGTTATAACATCTTAATTCATTATCATGTATTATAAACACAGAGGTTTAAATTAGAGATACTCTCCGACCACAGACAAGGTTTGTTGCAAATGTTTGTTTTCTAATTAAATGGGTCGACTACGTAATGAAAAAGATAAGCGTCTTATAGAGACTGAAGTGAGGTCCGTTGTTGCACTGCCGATATACCAATTCCCTACTTGTCAGAGGAACAGAGACATACTCTTTAGTGTTTATTATTTTAAATTGTGCTCTAAACTGCAGTCTGTACTCATGTCTCAGAACAGATTAAATGAGATCCCCTATCGAAGTTGTTTAGTGACTTGTACTAAGGTAAAAGAGGACCAAGAAGAATTTTAATGCTGCAAACTACACAATGACTCAAAAGGCACTGACATGCAGCATGACAGAGCAAATGTTTTGTTTTCTAATTAAATAGGTCAACTATGTAATGAAAAGGATTTAGTATCTCATAGAGACTGAAGTGAGCCTTCTGGGCAGACAAGATTGAAAAGGACATTTTAATAGGATCTTTACACATTGCTGTGGCGTATGTTGAACCTGGACCATACACAGTATAATGCAATAATGAACTGTACTTTACCAATATTTCACTTTAATATTTAGGAAATTCTCATTTCAGCTCTAATTAGATTATAAAGAACTACCTCCAGAATGATGTAATGGAGATTGATCTTCATGCGATCTCTTCATTACTGCAGAAGAGCCAGGCTGTGTGAAAATGCAACAATCCGCTTTTGGGTCTAACGGGAAAAAATCTCTCTTCGATTGGAAACAGAAAAAAAATTGGTATAATGTACTTAAAGCATCATATTTTAGTAAAATAATACTAGTGCATGTCTGTTATAGTGTATGTACAAAACAGAGCTCTATCACCATTTATGCAGATGTAAGAAAAAAAATATTGTTAGCATAAAGCAACAAGGAATTCAGATGGTTGGCATTAAAAACTATTATTTACAAGTTGCTAAAAAAACACCCTTCAAAAACCAGATAGTGGGCACATCTATGCATGCAATTAATTCGAAGCAATATACTCCAGCACATTTTGCCAGAGTTTATTGTTCCCGGGTACTGTGTTGGAACGTGCATCTGGGACCACAGCACATTAAGCCATGTTGGAGCAGCCCTGACTGGCATGGGGCTGGTGGGTGGTGGTGGTGGGTCAGCCTATTAACCCAGGGCTGCTCCCACCCAGCTCAACATGCTGAGGAGGGGCTGGCTTGGGCACAAGGGTCACAGGTAGCGGAAGGCTGGGGCTAACGGGGCTTAGCCCCCCCAAATGTGGCTCCACTACTTCAGTGCCACTGGCACACCCCACCACTGCAGCTCAGCACCACTGCCATGCATTGGCCCTGCACTGCCCCCGCAGCCCACCCTGCACCACCAAATAATGTTGTCTTCCACCACCACTGACAAGAGTGCTACAGTGCAGGGCTAGCCAGCTGGGGCAGCATCTACATGTGTTGCTGCGCACTTAAAACTCGGTTGCACAATAGTACCTGTATTTCCAAGTACTAACCTGTGGCAGAGTTTATTAATAGGGGCACAGGTGTAGATGCTGAATGTTTACTGTGGAGCTAATTAGGCAGTTCTGCAGTAAACATCTCATGTAGACGCATACTGTTACCAGTAAAACCCCATTTTACCACTAAGTTCAGACTTTTCATTCTTGCTTTCACACTATTCTGTCCCCATCTATATCTACTCTTTTTTTCTTTTATTCTATTTCCAGCTTTCCCCCTTCATACTTGTACTGCTGTGTCTCTTCCTTCTACTCACACCACCTCTGTGTCTTACATGCAAAATTTTTTATTCCTCAGTGCTGCCCCATTATTTACAACCACATCTGAAAGCTCATTTCTCAATCACTGCCAGGTTCTAATTACTTCTAAAAATCCATGTTCAAGTACTTCAGGCTCCATCTCCAACTCTTCACAACCAAGTTGCTAACTCAACTATTAGTCTAATGGACTGTACCTTGGAGCCAGGATACTCATTTGATTGCTTTGCGAGCATCTTCCCAGCTAGCTACACATATGTTATCTACATTGACTTGAGGAAAGGTATCTTTGAACAATCATCCAAAAAGGTTAAATCCTAAATATTATCTGAACAGTTTAGGATGGTTTGGGTTAGCCTGAAGAACACCTGAATACAGAGGGAAGAAACTAGGTCAGTGAAAATGTGATCAAGGGGGATCATTGGAAAATTAGCAGTCCTCATGCATGGAGATAATTTTTTGCGACCCAATCTTCAGCTCTGTCATTAGCATCCTCATTAATGCATCTTAAACTGTTTGGACTGGAGGAAAATATATTTGCCATATGCTTTAAAGTCAGTGGTGCTCAACCTCTGGTCTGTGATGCCATGTCATCTGGCCTGTGGCGTCTGGAAATACGGTGGCTGGGAGCAGAGAGAGCATTAATTGCCACTCCCCTATTGACAAATTTCCCCTCATGGGCTGGATAACATGGCCCTGTGTACTAGCTCAGTGGCTCTCAACCTTTTTTGTACCAGGACCCATTTGTAAACATCAATGGCCAGTCCCAACCCAGTAAACAGTTTAAGTAGAAAACAGCCCCCTGGCCCTGTTGGTGTCCCTCACTCCCAACCCACAGTTTCCACCCCTCCCAGCCCTGCTAGTGCCTCCCTCCTGATTCACTGCCCCCTAGCCCCAACTCCCAAGTGTGTGGGGCAAGGGTTCTGTGTGTGGGGCAGGAGGGACACACGACCTTCTCAAATTTGTGCCCACAGCAGGCACGGATGTGAAGTCTGGCTGGATAGGCAGGGCAGGAGCTGTCTCCATGGCCCAGTGGGTGGGACTGGGCAGGGGAGGGTAGAGCAGCGGCAAGACTCGTTGCTCCCCTCAGGCCACCTGCGCTGCCTCCTACCCCATCTCTCCCCTCCAGGGTAGAGTCTGCAAGCCTGCACGGGGAAACCCACCATGTTTTCTCCTTTAAAGGAAATCCATGTTTTTCCACAGGAAACAGAAAACCCAGACTCCTGTTTATTAGTATGCACAGCATTAACATATGATGAAGTACAAGCAGCATCTATTTTTTCAAAAATGTATGCAAAATATGATCCATTTTTAAAGTTAATTTGTGACCCTTTCATATAATTTTGCAACCCACTTTTGGGTTGCAATCCACAGGTTGAGAAACACTGTACTAGATCACACCAATGTGTAGAGCTGCTCCATAGCCAGATTCAGCGCCAGGCAGCACGCTGCATCACACCTGCAGACTGACCCCATGCCACTCAATCAGCCTGTAGGACCAGAAAAAAGTCTGGTTTTTATCTACTGACCATCTATTCTATAGAGCCATAATTTGATACTTGTTTTATAACACATCTTATATGGTTTTATTTTTAAGAAAGAAAACAGTATTTGGTTCTGCTTTGTTTTGGTTTCCTTACCCAAATTTCTCACCTCTAACAAACCAACGTATTCAGTAACTTGGGGATTTTTGGACCTCATTCATTCAATTTGAAGAAAAGACTACTACACGGCAAAGTCTTAATACAGTAGTATTATGAGCCCAACACTGTCTGTCTAGTTTGAGAATTGCTACATAGTTCCAGTTTAATTCTATCCAACGTTTAGCGTTTCCTTTCTCTCATAGGGTAGCAGAATTTTCTTTCCATTACCACTTGCAACCTTTTAATGCTGGATTATTGCTTTGTGTTTCTAAAAACTACAAGACAGTTTGTTTCTCTAATGGTCTGAATTTCAAAAAACTGCATCTCAGAAGTTTTTGAGGTAAGGGAAAAGAGTTAATGTATGGCATGAATTCTCCACATTTGATTAGTATGAAAGACATGGCACTATCATCAATCTGAAGCATGCTCAAAATCTGCCAAACTGAATCAAATGCTTTAAATTTACCAAGGTTTTTATCCTATCTGACTAAAGCAATGAGCCACCATGATGGCAGATAATCAAGATTCACCTCAGAACAACTTTTAAACTGAGACTGATTGGCACATGCTGGGGTACTGATTTCATTTTCTCTTTTTTCCTCTTGGTCAATGGAATCCATGTCTGATTCTGCAACAGTGATATCATTTGAGCTTAGTAGAGTGAGTTCAGGTTCTTCCATAATACCATGCCCTGACTCTGTCTCCTGTAAGATAAATTGCACAAGACAACATCAGTGTTAAAAAAAAAAATCAATATTTCTAGCAACAGCAACATTTGTAAGCCTGTCAGAAAGGCAAAAGACTGTTCAACATATAAATAAAAAGAAAAAACTGCCCCAGGCAGTGAAGGAAATACCAAAGGCAAAATGCTCTTTCTACATTTACTGATGTATACAGAATGTCTCCTAAGGACCTTAGTTCAACTTAAATATTTTATTTGCCAGTACATAAAAGCCTCACTCAGAATTGGAATCTAAACCACAACCTGAAATATAGTTCTTGGCCAACAGAAGCAGCTTTTATTTGATCATTACAGAAAAGGTATTTCTTTTGATAAATTAAGCACACATCTTCCTTAGTATAATTGTTAACCTTTCCTAGAAAGACAAGCAAAAAAGAAGAATTCCAAGATCTAATTACATACTATATAATGAAGATTTATTACACTCATTACATAAACACCCCCAAAACACTAAAATGCCATATTTTCTTGGCTACAGCACACCCTCAAATATAACATGCACCTTATTTTTTGGGGCCTTATTTTTGTAAGGCCCCAAAAAAGGAAAAAAAAAAATCTTACCATGGACTACAAGTAAGTACCAAAGATCTGGGGTTTCTGGGGCTGAGATTCAGATCCAGCACACTGACTCTGGGGCCATGCAGTGGGACCTAATCTGGCATGCCGGTGCTGGGACCATGTAGTACAGTGGGGCAGGCCCCGATTCAGCACTTGTGCTGGGACTGTGTGGCAGGACAGGAGCTGCTGGAGCTATGTGCTTGGTTCAACTCTTCACACTAGCTTCAGGGAAGCATGCTAGCTGTGAAGCCGTGTGTTGGGTGTGAGGCCATGCATTGAAGACCAGCCCTGTGATAGCCCAGCAGCTGGGAAGAGGGGCTCGCTATGGGTCCAGAAATCTGGCAGTGGGTGGGGAGGTGGGGAAGGGAGGGAGCAGATGCATATTAAATTGCTGTGGCTCCCAGAGCCATGGCATTTAATGCTGCCACTGGCTCCATGCCCACCCCCAACTACTTCCAAAACCTTGGGGAACACTTTTCCCTGCATATCATGCACACCCCAATTTATCCCACTTGGTTTTGGGGGCTGGAGGTAAGGTGCAGAATTTGAGAGAGAAAATATTTGTAGCATGGAGTAATAGCCTTAAGTGTGAATGCAGTTAAACAAAGTAAAATTGGTTTTGTGCAGCTTACCCAAACTGGTACCCAGGCTTGTGACGAGCAAGAGCCTGAACTTATTGTGAGCACTGAATGATAACTTTGTTTTTCATGCATTTCCAGTACAGGCTCACTCTCTTGTACAGTAGCTTTCACAGGGATGGCTGAGATTTCTGAATAAGTTTCTCTAGACATACTGCAGGACATCTGTGCTTCTAAAAAGCCTTGCTCTTCCTCTGCTACATTTGTGCTGCACTGCGAAGCCACTTCCACCACCGTATTAGCTTCCCTTGCAATAACTGGGGTTTTAGTAAGCTCCTGATATTTATCAGGAATCACAGCATCAAAGCACAAGGCTCTGAATTCCCCATCCTCTTTTAAAGAAAGCTCAGCCAGTGGAGTTTTGTTTACTGCAATCTGTGTTGTATTTAGCTGGTCAAATGAACTATGTTCTTCCAGTGAACTTAGACTTTGACTTCGCAGGCTTTCCACAGAAGACTGGAAATTAATATTTTCAATGTTTTGCCTCAGCTCCTCATAGTGGTCTCCAACAAGTGAAATGCACCTCTCACTCTCTGCATTTTTTATTTCATGATTTTGTTCAGAAGAGCTTTCAGGTACAATGCTAAAGTCTACTGGTTTTTCAGCATTCTGACCATTCTCATTCAGAGTAGATTCCAATTGTAGTGGATGAAAAGATTCTTCAGAACCTGTTTAATAAATACAGATGCATTCAAGCAAACCAACATCTAGAAAGTAACTAATTTTACCTTCATATTAAATGGATAAGATAAGCCAGGCAGACAGGATGACATGGTTTTAAATACTGTAAATTCATTTAGACACATAACCATCGCATACAGGATACTATTTCAGGAAGGCATCTGCATTTAAAAATAAAGTCTTAAAATATTCTCAGAAAACCATCTTTCTTTAAACTGGTGAAACTCAGCACAATTACACACAAGTCAGTGGGACTACACCATTTCATTAGCCCTAGGAAACCATGCTCAGTGACAGAAATTTGAATTACTGTCATAAGGTTTCCCAACAGCATCTCTGTAAAAGGGGCAAAAACCCACCATCATTACTGGTGCAGTATATTATCTTCAGAATAGAATATATTCAAATCAGAACAGACTGTTCTTCCATATTAAAGTCAATTGTAACATAATAACTGTGATATGATTTTTCTCAGTGAGGTCTACATGTACAAAGTGAATCACAAGGTTTTCTTACAGGCTAGGAAGGTAAAAAGACATATTGATATAATTTCTGTTTTGAATTGGGAAGTATTTCAATACTAGAATATCTACTTGTAAACAGATGAGAGGGTTTCTTTAGGAGGGGGAATCTTAGGGAGTTAACATTTTTAAAATTAGTAGGTACTGTACAAGTCCATCTCTCTCTAAACAAGGTAACTATATACTCCAGGCTCTCTAAATCTAAAACTCGCTTTGTACAGACACCTGCATATCAAACAACTTTCAAAATACTACTCCTAGAGCCAAATCCCATGCTCCCTTATTCAGTAAAATAACAGAGGTTTGCTTGTGTCAAAGAATGTAGAAGTCCCACAGCAAACAATGGCTGTTATGAAACTGAAGTCTATAAGAATAAACTCAATCAGAAATGAAACATGATTTAAAACAAGGCAGGATGACAGGACTCAAAACTGACCTACTCCAAAAGCAGTCCCCTCTACTAGTATTTACATCCTTATACAATGGCCAGAATTACAGCAAATAACAAACCATGATATGTATAACTTTCAGCACAAAAATAATTGTTTTTTTGGGGGGATGGGTAACTTAAAGGGTTAATTTAAATTGTTACATCTAAAACTAGGAGCTTATACTCTATCCTTAAATCATTCATAGAAACACAAGACTAGAAGGGATCTTGTGGGTCAATATCCTGTCTGCCTACTACAGCAGGCAACCATGTCATAGAATACTTTTGTGTCTGAGGACTGAAAATTGCAAATTCTACACTGGGACCTCTGCAACACAGAGAAGCAGCAAGAGGAGCAAGACCAACTACTGTATTTACTGAAATATAAAACGAGGTTTCCTCCCCCGCAATCAATATAGCGTAGGTACTGACTTTTATTTTTGCTTTTATTTTTATTTTTGCACTTGGAGAGGCTGGAACAAGCTCCAACACTCTCCCCTAGTGCCAAAAATGCTAATGGAATCTTAAACTGGGGGTCTGTTATCTCTGCAGGGAACTGGTACCAGGAGGACCAGAGCCAGCCCTGACACCCTCCCCTCGGTGCCAAAAATTCTTGATCTTAACCAAAAGGCTAAGATACTGATGGGAACTTCTTTTTTTCGTGGCCCTTAAAAAAAAAAAAAGAACAAAAACAGAGTTACTTCCCCAGGAGGGAATGAGCACCAGGCCTGGAGATACTGCAATATCAGGCCAGCACTAAGAGAGGCCCAAGAAAGTTCTTAACTCTGAATTAGGTTCCAAATTTCAACTGAGGAGAGCTCAATCATTCAAGTCTGTGTGGCACTACCACCAGCAAGTATCTGGAATTTAATTTGGAACATTTGGCCCTGGAACTGAAATTTTTAAAAAGTTGGTACTACATACAAAGTACTAAAGTGCTGCTTAAAAGCATGTTTATGAAGTACCTCTGCTAAAAATGGCACCAGTTTGCAAAAAAAGATAAAATGCATCAATTCACGATTAACCAAGTTTATGTTTATTACAAGGTCAGTGTTTTCAAATTTGCCCCTTACTTTCATGTGCTCTGGGAGAGCAGGGTCTTACAAAAAGAAGAAGGTAAAGGGGCTGCAGGGGAAAGAACTTGGGGCAGAAAGGGAGCAGAGAGCAAGGGGGCTGCCTGACCACCCAGATTTATTTTCCCTGCTGTATCAATGGGGGAGGGACAAAGTCAAAGCAAACCTCCAATAATTAGATTCTGTATCTGGAAAATTATAAACAAATTTATACATTTTTCATACACAGAATCTAATTATTCAAGGTTGTTTTATATTCAGAGTCATCTTACATTCAAGTAAATATGGTACTTGTATCTTGTTAGGTAAGAGTTTTTTACTTAGTTTTACTAGAAAATTGTCAAGCCTAAGATCAGATCACAAATGATTTGTGAATCCCATTCCTCAAGTGCCTAATTCTTGCTGTTTAGTTTACAGGGAACTTAAGCATCTACCTCCTCTGGTTTATGAATTCTACCCAGAACCTTGGCACCCACAAGTTGAGTGGTATGATGTGTGGTGTCACCACATCAATTCCTTTGCAGATCTGAGCCTAATCTGTACGGCTCATTAAAACACTACTGGACATAGTACTGCTCTATGCTGCCTAATTGCTGGGTGCATTCAGGGTAGGAGCAAGTGGGAGAAGCTTCTTTCTGTAGCTGCAGCCCTGGGCTCAGTAGAGGCACAGACTGAGAGCTGGCCTAAGACACTGCAGAAGAAAGGGTACATGTCACTAGTAGCTAGCAGCATCACTACTAATCTTAGTGGATCAATCAATTTTAAAGTTTTATATTTAGATAGTAACATAATTGCCACATTATTGTTCAGATAACAGTGCACATACCCAGAGTAACGTTTTCTTTAAGAGATTCCTCTTCTTGTAATGAATCCTTATTTAGCCCCTTCATTTCATGACAAGAACGCGGATTGTTATTTCTCATTTTCCAGCTTGAGGTTGTGGTTTCTAGAAATGTAGATGTGTCTTGACTTTTTGTTGAGAAACTTGAACTCTAGTGAGAAACATCCCCGACAAAAACCCCATGATTAATACTCAAGTTCAAGGTTTAATATTTTCAGAAATATGAAAACTGAACAAAAACTTAAAACAGCAATTTCTATTTTCCATGTCACATTTCTAGGTAAACTGTATTGCCAATTCAACATACAATAAAGCTTGTTCCTATCTTTAAATGCCAGAAGATTCAAGTTTCCAATCTTACAGATTACAACCCTATAAAAATTGTACACCAAAGTATTTCCTTCTTTAGGAAAAAAACTCCAACTCCATGTAATACCTTGCTACAGTCCTTGCTGTCTTGAGAAATTCTATATTGAGAAAGGGAAGATGAGAGATCCAAGTCAGGACTTTGTTCCAAAGGTTGAAAGAGCTGGCGATGGAAGTGAGGGAAATGTCTTTCCATATCTGACAAATCAAGTCCAACTGCTGGAGCTTAACAAAAATATTTAAAAAATGTAAATCTGGCTCCCATACTTAGATGCAGTAAATTAGATGATATCTAATGCACGTTCACAAATACTTTTGCCCAGCTGAAAACCAAATCTTTACAACCTATGTTACTGACACTCTAATGTTGCCCCATCCATATACAAACACCCAAGAAACAGAATTGTGCTGAATCAGCTTTGAAACCTGTCCTGAGGCAGAGCAACTTTAAACAAAAATGCTAAAGCTATAACTTAAGTTATATAACTTAAGCAATTCACAACCATCTTATTCTTTTTATGCATTACTTTCATTATCATTATTTTTATGCATTGTCTTTCGTTTCTAGGAAGCAGAGTACCATGTTTACTCAATTCCAAGATGTCCCTGAGTTTAAGATGACTTCCCAATGATTAGATTCTACACATGGAAAATGTATACATTTATTATAATTTTCTATGTAGTAAATCTAATTACTGGAGGATTGTCTTAAATTCATCCCCCTGCTACTGCAGGTGGTGAGGGGACAGACAGTGGGGGAGGCAGCCAGGCAGGTGGTGGTAGGGGCAGTGAGAGGCAGGCAGTGAGGGGAGCAGTGGGGAACAGGTTGTAGGGGGGGGCAGCCAGAATGGAGGTAAGGGTGGTATGCTGTTTGTCCCCCAATGCCTGCTCCCCTTCCCACTTGCCCCTCCTTGTGCCTGTTCCCCACAGCTTCACCCTCCTCTTCTCTTCTCCACACTACTTTTGCCCCCTGCAGCCTCAGGTCCCTGCCCTCCCATTCCCTCCCCCTAAAATGTCTCTACCCTCTACCTGCTGTGCCACCCTCCACTTCTCTAGTCCCGACTGCAGCCTGGTGCACTGAGCACAACTCCAGCCCAGCCCTATAACAGCAGTGTGGAGCTGGCTCTGCTGCTACAGGGCCAGGCTGGAACCATGCTCTAGGCTAAAGCCAGCAGGGAGTCTGCCGGCACCAGACCAAAGGTAAGGGGGAGTGTGGCAGGGTGGGAGGAAAGGACAGCACAGGAGGGAACCTGTGTGCAGTATGGGTGTGAGGCTGCAGGGGAGGAACAATGAGGGTACAGAAGGTGGCAGGAGGCAGGCAGTAGCTCAATTCTAAGATGAGGAGCTCTCTTCCCCCATATTAAATGGGGGAAAAGAAATAGTCTTTTAATCAAGTAAATACGGTGTTTATAAAATACTACTTGGTACAAAAATCAATGCCATGTCACCTGACTACAGGCTCAGCTTACAATATTCATTTTTACTATTAAGCATATTCATTTGTATTTTCCAAAACCAAATACATTGCACATATGCATCAAATTATCAGATAATTAAATTCCTGATCTTAGAGATGTCTGTACTGTGCAATGCTGAAAATTCCAAGGGCTGCCTACCACTTCTCTCAACATGCGCACACAGTGCAGTATAAATACACAAGCCATCTCAAGTAACAGGAAGCAGTATAACCATGGTAGCATGAACCTTGAATACCACCCCCCCCTCCCACTCCCCAGGCTAATTACCCTGTTTACCTACATCAGAGGTGGGCAAAATGCAGCTCGCGGGCTGCATGCGGCCCGCAGGTCCAGACTATCCGGCCCACAGGGCCCCTAAAAAATTTAGAAAATTAATAATGATCTGCCCCTGGCTACCTGTCATACGGCCCTTGATGGCTTGCCAAAACTCAGTAAGCAGCCTTTCACCCAAAATAATTGCCCGCCCCGACCTACATTGTGTTCTGTGGCTAGACTGCTTCTGGTACCTAATACTGCACTGAATTATACAGTGCAGACATACCCTTGATTAAAAAGGAGAAGAATCTCATCTGGGACAGGAAATAAAGTGCCTGCAAGCTAGTTACGAACTTAGAACATAATCAGAGGTCAAATAAATATAGATTAAAGCACCTTCATATCAAACATCTTCTCACTGTACAATTCTAAAATTTGGTACTAAGATAGTCTAAAAAAATGGTCATTACCATGGAATGCTGCATTGTTTTCAGGTAACCAATTAAAGCCTTTAGTATATTTGTCTATTATCCGCTGAACTGATCTTCTGTTAGAAACAAAATTTTCTTCTGCAGGCAACTGAGATTCAGAAACTTCAGAGGAATCCCCTTGTCCCTGCTGAGCGGCAGACATGGGAGAAGCTGAAGAGTTCCAAGGGCTGTTCACTGTTTCTTGCAAAATTTTATCCTCTGTGTTATTTGAAGACAAGCCTGGAAGATAAACCATGTTTGACACACTGTAGCCACATCTACATGAGATATTTACTGTGGAGCAGACTAATTAGTTCTGCAGTAAAATCTCAGGGTCTACATGTGAGGCCCTATTAGGCTGCAGGAAACTAATTAACTACGCCATAGATTACTACTTCAAGACACAGGTCCTATCCTATGCCAGCATTATTTAGCGTGCAGCAATGAACATGCAGATGATGATGGGGCTGGCCAGGGCATGAGGGGTGTTATAGTGTGGGGGTTGCCCACCAGCTAGTCCTGCCCTGTGGCACCCTCGTGCCCCAGCCAACCCCTCCGCAGCATGCTGAGCTGGGTCGGAGCAGCCCTGGGCTGGCAGGCTGACACCCTGGACTCTCTGCTAGCTGGGTATGTTCTGCTCTTGCTCAACATGCCGTGTTCTAGGTGCATGTGTAAATGTGACACCCAGGAGCAATAAATGTGTGTGATGTGCATCACATTAATTTCACATGTAGACATGTCCTGTTACAAGTAAAACACTTACATGAACTTACTCGGAAAAGAAAACTTGTTTTACCAGCTGCCTTGAAACAATTTAAACTACTTTTTTTTTTTATATATATAAAATTACTTCTTTCAAAAATTCCCCCTCTTCCCCACAATAAAACTCAGACTTCTGGAAATTGCCACTAAAATGGCGATACCCAACTACACAATGCTCCACGAAACTTATTAATGTTAAAGAATGTAGATGGTTAAGCTTTAGGAAATACTAAAATAGCAAAATTAGAACTGAGGTTGTTGGATTAGCTTGCACCATGTAACCAGAGCTGGCCTTACAGGTGGGCAATATGGGTGACCACCAAAGCTGCTGTGTGCATGTGCATGTTTGACATGCTTCTGACCACATACATGTAAGCAGCTCATGATCACAGTAGCACTCTCCCCTTGCCTTATCCTTGGCCAATCTCTGCCCCAGGTAGAAGGAGCATGCCCAGCCCAGCCTGCCGCCTCCTAGCCACTGCCCAGAGGGAGCTGGGCTGGGCACGTGCAGGTATGGTGGTGCCTGGTCCAGTCCACTCACCTTGGTGCTGACTGCAGCAGCACCACTGACAAGGGGGTGGAGGGTGGCGGGCACCAAAATACAAGTTTGCCTAGGGCGCCATTTTCTCTAAGGCCGTCTTTGTGTGTAGCTTAAGTACTTAAGTGGATCCCACTGCCACAGCATCATACTGTTTTAGTCTTTTCAGTGTATCCCTAAACACCCTTATTCATGTACAGAAGAAATATTCCCCTTTATAGGAAATAAAGAAAGAATCTAAGGCTATGCCTGTACTGTCTCCTTGCTGAGGACACAATCACAAAGTGTGAAAATAGAGCTGGGGCCAGAGAACAGCTTATTCCTGCTACTAAGCACACAACATGTTTAGGCATTTCTAGTCTATCATCATACCGTATTTACTCGAATAGCATATGATCCTGATTCCCCCCAATAATTAAATTCTATATCTGGAAAATATATAAATGTGTTATAATTTTCCAGGCATAGAATATAATTATTGGAGGTTTGTCTTGAATCTGTCTGTCTCCCACTGCTATAGCAGGGAAAATAAATCTGGGAGGGCCAGGTAGCCCTTTGCTCTCAGCTTCACCCAACCTTTTTCCCTTGGCAGCCCCTTCCCCCTCTTCTTACTGTCAGCTTCAGTTCTCCCTGAGCACATAGAAGTAAAGAGTGAATCTGAAAACAGTAACATTGAAATTAAACATGGCTGTAGCAATCTGCGTACAGTACCCATACACTTAGTTTATCTAGAATTCCATCCCTAACTTTCTATGATTCTATATTATTAAGGACTTGATTGGCATGTGCTAAAACTAGATTATGGAAAGTAAGAAACCTCTGGGTTTATAAGGGGTTGCTTTCACTGAAAGAGTGCCTGAACTTTGGGCTGTGCAAGCTGAAATACTACGTCGACTGGCACAAGGAAGAGATTGGAGAAGACGTGGAAGAAAAAGCACTGGACACACTTGTTTCACTGAATCAACAAAGAGGACTGATGGGAGAGGCAGAGAGTTTCAGGTGGTTACTAAGTGGTTTTTCATGGAGTTCTATATGAAGAAGAGTTCTGTAAGGGTTTCTTTTTTGTGGGAAGATGATGCATGTTGTTGAAGGGCTTAATATACGTAGTTCCCATCAGAATATTTGCCCAATGCGGACCATATGTTCTACAGTCATGCTCAGTGTTGGCTCCATTTAATCAACTTCACAGTTGGTTTCCATTGCTGAGTTTATGGTGCTTTTGGCAGTAGTTTAATGATAGACAATGTATTTAGTGAGATTTCCTTGCATGCGATTATAAGATGAGAGACTTTTGTTCTCATGCCATTTTGGGAGAACAACTCTCTTCCATTTGAGTAAATAAGGTGATTTTTCAACTGAGTTGGTAAATGTTAGATTGCAAACACGAGCCAGGGGTGTACTACCTTCTTGTATTTGTAAAACATCAGACAGACTTATGCTTCATAGTGAAATGAATCATAATAAAGAGAGATTGCTAATGAGTGCAAAATATCTGAATTAAAATGCTGAGTCTTAGAATCAGTTATTTAATAATATGAAAAAAATGTTCACATTAAATCTAGATCATGAATGAACAGAAGAAATATGGAGGTGTCTGCCTTAAGTGAGAATTTGCTAGAAAATTATGAATATATGAAAGAAGAAAGAAACACACAAGTCCTGGTGAAAATAAATGTAGTATCAAAACAAATGTAGTATCAGACTTCACTGATTTGCGTCAAAC
>NW_017729032.1:20480736-20505236 GCF_001723915.1 Gavialis gangeticus | reverse complement strand
TTCTGGCCTGAGCCACTGCAGGCACATGGCTGCATTTCCTGAATCAAAGGGAAACGTCTGTTCACTTCTGTTTGAATTTAATCTCTGCAGTTCAGTCTAACTTGCAAAGACTGAATCACTTCAGCCTCAGGCTTTTCGACTCTGTACTTAGCCTTGAAGTTTACAATCACCATACCAAAACTTCAGGGTATTTCTGAAATATACAAGAAACCATCTCTATTCTACTGTAACTCAATCTGCACAGATTAGCCACATATTAAAGTTTTATAATTGATTTCTTTTGAATTTTTTTTTCAATTTTGCCAGTCTGAAAAGGTGAAGGATTGTAATGAGCTGCAGCTGCAACATAATTAACTTCAAGAGTAGCATTAGCCAAAATTGGTCATAATAGCAGAAAAGATGTTACTAGTTTTAGTTTAGTGGATTTGAATAAAACTATAATCAAGAACCATTCCATTACACTTTTTGCAAGAATATGCAAGTTCTGTTTAAAAAAAAATATTTACCAGAGTTAGCAGGACTTATGTCCAACTTTTCGCTGGTTAAAAAGCTTCCAGTGGAAATTGTTGTTGAAGACAAATTGCATGTTGCCTCTTGCAGGCAAGCCTGTGAACTTAAACTGCTGGGCAGTGCTCCAGAAAGTGCTACCTAGGGTTAAAGAACATATGAAGCTAGTACTGTATGTTATAGTTAAACTCAAAATAGTTAACACTTATTTTGAATACAAGAACTACACACTTTATTTTGAGCTCAGTTCAAGTGTAGAAGCCTTCATTATCTGAAATCAGGCAAAAAAAAAGTTCATCATTGCTCAGGACAACAGATCACTCAACACTCTCCCACATGTACACTCTCTCCAAGTCCCACCCCACTGGCATACACACACACACACCACATCCACACCCACACACAATTATGCTGCTTCCCCGAATACACACTCAGTTATACTGCTTCCCAGAACTGTACACAGATCATAACACCATGTAGATCAGCTGATCTTTTGGTGCTCAGATTTGGCTTTCTCTCATCACAGATCTACTTGAATAATAAAAAGCAGATCTCAGAGGAAAAGGAGTACAGCATTTGAAAGCTCTTATGACTATTTTAAAAGCGACCAGCATGGGAAAACTACTAAGTTATTTTATTTCTTTAATTCTACATAAATGTGCCCTGAGAAAGTTTATGAAAATTACATATCTATATATAGAGCTGGGGTTTAACCCTTAAAAGAAGAAATATGATGGTTCATCTTTTTGATTTTTGTTAGTGGATGCCACCAGAAAAGCTGGAGTGTTCGCTCTCAGTTTGACTGCAAAAGGACAAAAGAATTGTAGATTTTGAAGGTTTGCTCCTCCTCTACATCATGCAAGTTAAAAAACTGTTAACAAAAAAGGAAGAAAGAAAAAGACGTAATCTGACTACAAAACCCTTAATTACTGAGGAATTTCTGTCAGATTGCTTGGACTTCTTCATGTTTCTAAAGATTTCAGGAAAACCAAACCCGAATTTCTATTAAAAATGCATGCATAAATCCACACAACTAACAAAAAGGTAGAAGGAACCTCTCATGCCTTGCGGGTCACCTTCAATTCATATTTCCAATTAGTACAAACAAACCTTAGAATATAGCATGTGTTTTTACTATGTTCTAGGATTATCTTAAAAAGCCTGATAACATTATGACTGACCGTACAGTTGGGGCTAAAAAATAACCCAGAATCTGCAGCGATTCCCCTTCCAGTGTTAGCAGAAAAAACTGGTGAATCTTGAGGTATAACAGAATCCTGGGACCGGCCTGAACACAAAATTACAAGAGTTACAAGTGCAACATTTCCACATTTTGAGCACTAGATGGCAACAATACCTTTTAGTTCTATCATTGCAAAGTAACTTGTTGACTTATGTTTCTCTCTTCCTTATTACCTATAAAAGGCTTTCTCCTCCACCGTGTTACTTCAAGAACAGCAATTTCCCTTGACAACACAGCGTAGCTCTCCATAACCAGCTTCTCTGACTTCATATTGCCATGCTTGCTTTCTCTCCAGAAGAACACACCACCAAAAACTAAAGAAACCAGCAGAAGTGGTGCAGTCGCCATCCCTGGAAGCATTCAAGAGGAGGCTGGGCAGGCACCTTATTGAGCTTGTTTAAGCCCAATTCCCTCTGGTGCGTGGCAGGGGACTGGACTCTACCTTATAGGTCCCTTCTGGTCCTTCTATTCTATGAAATAAATGTCACTTAGAAGGCTGAGAACTGGGAATTTATTGTTGGGTGTTGCAGAATGAACCATAGGTTTTTTAGTGTCAGTCCATTTACTGTATACAAGTAACTTCTTTTGCCTAACATTACCTATTTACTGTACCCTGACTTAAGTTTTGGCTTCCAAAAGTGAATGGGAAGAACCAGAATTTGGCTTCTATACCTTTCCATAAAAAGTACAACAAATCAAATTGGTGCCTGGAAAAAAAAACAACCAACAAAAAACCCAGCCAGAAACTAGCTTCAGACTTAAATTTGAAAAAGTTATTTTTAAAGCTGGCAGCACCTTCAAAGTTTGTGTAGAGGTGGGACTCTGATAGATGAGCTCTATTTAAAACATTTTTGCTCAAAAATTCTTTCTAGTAGTAATTTTCAAGTAAGAAAACTTAATTGTGTGCAGGAACTTAAGTATTTTCAAACCATGCCAGATACGTGTGCATTTTTGGGCTCCACATTTTAAAAAGGACATGGAGAAGTTAGAGAAGTTCCCCCCTACCCCCCATTGCTACATGTGTCAGGGTTTCCCTGGCCCCTCCTCAGAAGCATTGGGTGTTAGCTACAGCCAAAGATGGGGATTTTGACTGGAGTGTGCCAAAGCTTCTGCTGGAGCTTAAAGACGGAGGTTCCTGGCTAGAGACGGTCTTGTCCCTTGACCCAGGGTCAGATCACCACATCTGGGATCAGGAAAAACTTTTATCCCAGGGTCAGACTGGGTTTTTTTGCCTTCCTCAGTAAGAAGGGGTGTGGCCCTCTCCCTCAAATCTCTCCAACTTACTTTAACAACCTTGTAGCAGCTAGACACTGACTACCATTGTCCCCCTGCTTTACCTGTAGCAAGTTAGTGCTATTAGGCATTGTGATTGTGCAGCTGGGTTGACTGTGTAGTTTCATTGACAGGTTCTTCCACGACAAAGCACAAATACTGGAAGAACACAAAAACTTGCAGAGTTGTGATTTTTCAGTTTTAAAACTGAAAACATTCACATTAAAAGATGGCCCTATGCAGAACAACAAGCCACACTAAGTGCAGTAAGAGCCGACTAAACAACTGATCTCAAAGCAGCGGTTAATAGGAATCATCATTAAAACCAGGCTGTTTTCATCTGATTCCATACAAATTTGTGCTAGGCTTGAGACCCTGTGTGATATTTGCATTGGTACTTTGGAGGTAGATATAAAGTCATTGCTGACTGATTTTGTATTAGACAAAAAATTGTGGAATGGAGAGTGAATTCTTTAAAATGAGATACAAGTTGCTCAATTAAAAAGAAAATGTCATTCAAGTCATCTCTTAACATACACAGTGTAGTCCACATATGTGTAGTTTGCCTAACTGCATGCCACCATGTGTATTGTTTATAATATATCTGTTGTCTATATACCAGTCATGTGCATAAGATACCTAAGAGCACAGGATGTCAGCCTTATTGTCTACTTTGTAGCTTAACTGCTTAGTTGCTGTCATTTCAAAGCTTCCAAAACTGCTCTAATCTGACTAGGTCTTGTCCATTCCAAGGCCACTATCAGAGGCATACGGTGTTCTGAAAAAGCAGATGCGCCTTACTGAAGGGTACTGTTTGGGTGGTTAATGAGCATTCTTTATATCAGGGAAGTCAATAGTTGGGGTAGGGGCATAGCCTATTTTCCATCCTGAGGATATGCACTTCAATAGAGTACATTAAGTATTTTCAAAGGTAGAAAATGTTGGGACAAAAGAGCTCTCATTTAAATGGAAAGACGCATTATAAGAACCAATGATCAGGAGCTGAAGCCATATATGTTCAAATGGAAAATAAAATGCAAATTTTGAACAGTGGACTGTTTGAAGCCAGAAACTGGCAACCTTAAAACAGTGATGGGCCACTGCCTGTGACCTGGCTGACATCAATTTGTTCTGCCTCTGATTTCCCTTGCACCACCAGTGCTGTGGGTTCCCCCACTGCCATCCTGTCTCTGTGGACCAGATACAATCCCAGCTGTAGGGTTGCCAACCCCTGGATTAAACAATCAAGGACAACAGTGGATTCTCTTCCATCTTTTGAAGTCTTCAAATCAAGATGAGATGTCATTGGTTTAAGCGTGTTATTCAGAAAGGCAATTTATTGGGATCAATACGGGGAGAACTTGCTGAAATGTAATGGCATGCAGATCAAACTAGATGATCAAATTATGGAGATCAAACTAGATGATCAAATGCTCCCTCCTGGCTTAAAGCTATTCCATAATTGCAAAATTGCTTTATTACTTACAGCAGTAATACATTTGTTTTTCTACTATTAATACAAATGATGAATGCATCACAGTTTATTGCTCTGAGCCAAACTAACTGCTAATTTCAGTGGGGTTAAAAGGAGTTTCACCTTCTCTCATTGCTTAGTTACAGGACTGTCACTAAAATGCATTGTATTTGGAGGATAGCAATATAAACATTTTTAACCAACAGATTATCTTTGTCACACACTGCCTCCAGCCTCCTATAAGAGATTTTTGTACTTTAACATACTGGCTGTTACACTGTGACAATTTATTTATTTTTTAAAAATTAAGGCAAGAATACATAGGATTTTATTTGTCCAGTGAAAACAGTGATAAGCTGGGAATGAATGATCTTAACTCTTACTTCCAGAGACAAAATTCCAAGTGAGAAACTGCTCAATGTAAAACATGAAAGAAAATGCCAACCAAAACAAACAACCCCCCCAAAAGATTAGGTGAAACCCAAATAATACAAATTGATGAGAGCAAAGGCATAGGATATGTGCAGCCACAGGCAAATATTTTGCATTGAGATGGATAGTTAAGCCAAAAGAAAATGGATGAGACAAGAAACAATTTTAGGAATCAGAGATCTGACTGGGGAAGCAATGTGGAAGAAGATAATTACATCTGAAAAATGCTAGAGGGACTGTCCTAGATTGGAGGCTGAGCAGATGAACATGAAGGAGAAAGAATGATGCTTAAGGCTGAAAAAACTGAGAAGAGTTTTTATATATTAAATTTAGCTACCATTTTAAAACAAATATAGTATACAAGCCTCACTGAACAGACACATCCAGCCTAAATATGTTCAGACTTAAGAGTTATTAAAACATGTTTTTAATCTATACTTTATATATGGAGGCAGTTTATACTATACAAGGGTTCTGAATTGCAGTCACCAGGTCAATCCTGCAATCCAGGACCATGGGAATGAAAGCACTTAAGATCCTTATTGGGCAGAGAGGATGAGGAAAAAGCATCACAGAAAAACAGTAATAATTTCTTCCAAAGGTCAGGGTAAATAGGTACCCCTGGAAACCTGTTCAAAAAAAGCCATCATAGGGTAAGGAATATAGTAGCAAACAGAGAAGGAAAAGCTCCTTAAATATTTCTATAACCGAATATTTAGTTTAAATGTACATGCAGTTAAGCTGTAACTGTATCTTATATATACATGTATATCCATGTGTACGTGTGTGGGGGAACTTCAGTCATAATTAAAAGAGTATTAATAAAGTTATTAAGGTTATAACAAACTTGAACCTTAAGTTAAAATTTAAAAGATACAATTATTTTTATTCTTATGATGTCTACAAATTGTAATTTTGATCACTTACTAAATTACGTGTCTAGGCTAATTAAAGACATTCCAGGAAGTCTCTGCTTTCTGTCACCAAAGCAAAAAATATATTAAAGAAAAACAGCTTGGCCCATGAAATACCTTAATGTATACCCACCTCCTAACAGAAAGATTTTCTAAGTAGGGACCTACTGAAATTGAAGAGGCAGGTGGCCGCCGATTTGGGGCTGGCTGCCATTTTTGCAGGCTTACAGGTTTGGGGCACTGTTAAGAATAAGGCAAAGCGGAGAGAGTATGTTGTTCCACTCAGAGGGCTGTTATAACTTCCCTTCTCCCTGGAAAGAAGAAAATACTCCTTTTTTCATGGTTGGTTGGTTGGATTTGATAATAGTTATCCTTTCTCACTGGCTAGGAGCCTCTGCAGACTGGTCTTAGGAGCTGAAGTTATGTAGCATATTTAGGAGTATGCTGCATGTGCTGAAATGGTCTTTTGGGAGGCGGGTGGGGAGTGAGTCAGAAAATTCTTGAGACATGTTTAATGGTTGGGTATCTTTTTGAACTACTTGTCCCTCAATCCATTTTTTGAGACACTGTCTTGATGAAAAGTCAGATTTATTAAGGGTTGAAATTTGATGTCCAAAATCTTAACTTTGATATCAGTAATTCACTTCTCAAAATAACTTTTCTAATATAATTCTTAAATTCTTTAACTAATCAGAAGAATGGATAATAACTTCTTTATTAGTCTTTGGAGGGCTGATTCTCTTTCTGGAAAGTTGCATAAGTCTTGCCAGATAACTGCTCCCTAGCTAACATAAATGTCACTGCAGTGGCTTCATACATTAGAAATTAGACATAGCATCAAATGACCTTAACTGTATTATACATAAATAATCTGTTTCTCTCTTTGCGTAACAGATACTGGGAAGCATTGAAGGTTTAGACAAAGAAGTCTTTGAGACTACAGTATTTGCAACTATATGTCAAGGCTTGGCATCTCAAGCATTTAAGGTACAAACAATGTTTAGCCCACTAAGAGGAAACAAGAGTTTAAAAAATAACCAATATCTCATACAGCTATTTCCAGTCCATGCTGTTTTTCATATAGCTTGAAGGCTTTGGATATATGTTGTAAAAGAAAATACTTTCAATAAGAAAATCTTTGGGGCAAAGGATACCTGAAGAAGGAAAAAATGGTTGGGAAGGGGGTACATACTTGCCTTAATGAATACATGCATCACAAAGGATGCTAAATGCAATAAGAGAACCTACAAGGAACAGAAAATGGGACTGACTAGCAGGTAGGTGTAGAGGCCAAAGTACAGAATTAAAGTGAGAATGTCTAAAAGCATTGTTATGCTGGCCACTACAAAGAAAATTGAAGCCAAAGCCATTCCCTGGCCATAGGGGAAGGTGAGCACCAGAGTGTTTTTTGCTATAACAATGCTAAGCTTTTATAGGTTGGAATCTTTGCAGCATGCTTGCCTTTTCACTCGCTGGATCTGGTGCTGCAGGTAGCAAAGGGTGTTAGTCCTGGGGCATCACATTCAGCATGTGCCCTGGACCTCCTTCAGGTCTGGCAGGTGCTGCAAAGAGTGCGTGCTTTGTGCTGGCCTCCCCCTGTATGCAGCATGCATGACCGCTCCAGCTCTGTGGAGTGCGCACTGCCCATGGGGTGCACATTGCCCATGATGCATGGCCTGGACCCAGTGCTGCACACGGCACAGGGGGTCCGGGACAGAGGCTGCATGCCCCAGACCAACCCTCTGTACTGCCTGCAGTGTATGCAGTGCCAGGTCCAGCCCGTCTCCTGCATGTTGCATACAGAGCCAGGATCAGCACATGGGGCTGGGCCAGTAATTCATGGGCTGGATCAAATGGCTCCACAGGCCAGATCCAGCCCACAGGCCTTACGCTTGACATCCATGTAGTATGGAGATTATAACTGTGTACATATGTCCTTATTTGCCGTTTTATTTTTTTTTCTTAAATTTGGAGTCAGAAAGTTTGGATGAATCTTAAATTCAAGGGCATCTTACATTTAAAAGTACATAGTAAGCTAAATTTTGGTAAGCAAAGAGAAAATGTGTATGTTAAGATTTGAGAATCAATAATTTGTCCATTTTGAGATAAATACTGTAAAGGCTTTTTAGTAACTGGACAATATTTTCTTTGGGCATGCAGATTTTATTTAAGACTGCTTACCCAGGCCCATTTATAAACCATCTGTTTTATCCATAACATACAAAATAGTATTCGCCAGCCCTTAAACAAAAAATTCAGTGGCTCATTTTATGCTGAATTACCTGTTCCATCTCAGAGGCAGGCAAAATACGGCCTGTGGGCCAGATTCAGCCCGCTAGACCATTCTACCTGGCTTGTGGGGACCTTAAAAAAGTTAGAAAATTATCATTTTCCCGTGGCTGTCTGTCAAAGATGACAAGGCACCAGCGGCAGCAGAACTCTAGAGGAGCCGGAGGCAGGCAGCAGCAGCAGCAAGGCATGCCCCCCTCCCCCAACTTGCCAACTGGAAGCTTCTGCCTAGCAGAGGATTCTGGTCTGGTGAACCTGGGGCTGTTCTCCATCTCCGTCCACCTGAGGGAAACTCAGATAAGAACAGGCAGAGGGGGTGGAGGGAGGATGCCAGCACACCATGTGGCTCCCAACTGGTTCCTGCTGCACTGCAGGATCCCAGCCCTGCAGCTGGGAACCATATGCTGCCCAAGTGGCAGGTAGGTGGGCAGTCAGTGGGGGGCTGTGGTGGTGGGTGGGGAAGGAAGGAAAGCAGCAGGGGAAAGGCAGTGGTGGCAGGGAAAGGAGTAGGGAATGGCAGCAGGTGGGAGCACAGGGACCCAGGGCCAGGGCTGGCGGCAGCAGGAGCCAGCTGGGATCCGCAGGGGCCAGCTTGGCTACTGCTGTGTTCTGTGGTCCCAGTGTTGCAGCCAGGAACCATGTGCTGGTGGGAGGTGCCCAGCTGAGCCAGCCAGCTCTATGACAAGCAGTGGGGCTCCCAGCTGCAATGCCGGAACCCTCATAGTGCAGCACAAAGCTGGCTGGCCTGAGCCACCAGCACTTGGTTCCCTCAGTTCCCATGTCATCAGGCCAAAACAGGATGGGCCAGGCTAGCTCCATGCGGGTCCTGGCGTTGCAGTAGGGAAATGTGCTGTGCGGCATGGAGCCAGCCGAGCATGTCCTGGCACTGTGCCGACCTGTCCCGTCCCATCCCCTCACCTCCAGGCACCACAGTTTCTAGCTGCAACACCAGGACCCATGCAGCATGGCACAGACAGCTGGATCGGCCCTGCGGCACACAATTCCTGGCTGTAACACCGGGACCTGCACAGAGCCAGCCTAGCCCAATTGTGTGCCAGGAGCCATGTTGAGTCCCATGCCATCAGGCTGGGTCAGCTCGCAGGGTTCCTGGATGCGCAAGCAGCCCCCCCACAAACCCCATACTCATGCACACGCACCCACATACCCCTCCCCCCGACACAGCAATCCAAAAAAACCCTTTACCTACCCACCCTTACTCCCCACACCCCTCCACATGCCCTGAACACCCTCCCCATTTACAAGAATAAGACTTTATTTTGAGCTATTGTACAATCACCTCTAGATACACAACACACACAAATTGAGACGAAAATATTTTTTGAAATAAAATATGTTATTTTAAATGTGTGATTTTCATTATACAAATGTAGTTTTTTTCTGGTTGGAAGATCATAACCCCCACCTCCCAAAAGGAGTACTCCTGGGGCAAGGGGAGGGACTTCTAGTGGCAAGGGTCAGGGTTTTTGGGGGCAGGATTTCAAGTCCCAACATAGTGACCACACGGCAGGGCACCTGTTGAAGGGCGGGGCTACCCTTGTGGCCCTCAGTAGTTCACCATAATACTAAGTGGCCCTTCAGTCAAAATAATTGTCCACCCCTGTTCTATCCAATTCACAAAAAAAACCCTCTGCTGACTTGGGGACAGGGTAACTTTGTGTCCTCCACTGGCACTACCACTGCTGAAACCCTGCATCAGCCACGTCACTAACAGCATAAGAAGTACTGGACAATGGATGGTGGGGTGCCGTTGCCCCCACCACCTCCTGCCATCAGCTGCTTGTGTGCCAGGCCATGGCTCTACCCCACTGCCATGGCCTAGTTGCCATCACCACCACTGCTCCCCCTCAGGCCACCCGGCACTGCCTACCACAGTACCTCCCCTCCAGGATAGAGCTGCAGCCTGAGGCGAGCAGCAGAGGCTGCCGGGCCATGGCAGTGGGGTAGAGCTACGGCCTTGCACACAAGTGGCTGGCGGCGGAGGAGGTCAGGGTAGTGGCCCCCTCCCCACCCCAATCTGTTACTCCTCGCACTGCTGGAGGTGAGGCGGTTCTGGTGGAGGCAGCAACAAGTCGTGCTGCTCCACTCCATCCACCCGTGTCCCGCCTCCCCTCTGTCCCATAGACTTGCATGCAGGGGGCTGCAGGAGCTGTTCTCCATGCTGCCTGGCTGCTATGTACCTATGTACACATGCACGTAGCACCACATGCCTGATCACCCTCCTCCCGCTCCCCCCCAAGCCCCAAGCAGCCCTTTGCAGGCTGGAACTCTGTAAGCCTGCAAGGGGAAACGTGCAGTATCCCATGTTTTTCTCCTTTAAGAGGCAGAAAAATCTCTGATTTTCTCCCTTTAAAAAAGGAGAAAAATCACCACTCTCCCATGGCAAACAAAAAACCCAGATCCTTGTTTATTAGTATGTACAGTGTAAACATATGATGAACCACTAGCAGCTATTTCTCAAAAAAAAAGTATGCAAAAATATGATCCTTTTTTAAAATTTGTTTGTGACCCTTTCATATAGTCTTGCGACCCGCTTTTGGGTCATGACCCACTGGTTTAGAAACGCTGCCCTAATACACAGCAAGACTGCCCAGGTTACTAAAACAGAATAATCACATCCCTGCATTTACATTAACACAGACGGACAATAGGGATTTGATATGCCATTTTTTGTCTCTCTAGTCTAGAGTAAAAATTGTTAGTACATTTTAGATTAATTATTTCATTCTTTCCAACTTGAAATACCCTTTTATAACAAAACCAAACCACTCTACAGCCTTGAAGAAATCAGGCCAGACAAAACAGATAAAAGCTATCTAACTAATAACACTGAACAATTATATCGATCTTAAAAAAAAAAAAAAAAGATAGATTCTCTCACCTGGGTCACACAAGCTTTCAGCATCCACCATCTGCAGTTCATGCCATGAGCTACTTGATGGCTCACTTTGTCTTAAGCTGTCATTAGAGCTTTGTTCTTTGGAGCTTGCTAGGACTCTGGATAAGTCTCTTTCTTCATTAAGAGATTCATGGCTGCACACGTTAGATGTTAGCTCCCCCTCAGTTCCAAAGAAAGAAGTTTCTTCACCAGGAGAGTCAGGCTTACCTGAATTTAAAAATATATATATATTTATTAAGAGGACAGAGATGTGATATTTCAACTTTCTTATAATGAAGTGTTAAGGTGCATATGGTACACTGCTGAGACACTACCCTGAATTTTAAAAAAGTTCTGCTTCAAATGAAAATTCATAAATTCAAGCCAGAAGGAACCACTGGATAGTATAGTCTGACCTCCTATGTAACATAGGCCACAGACTTTCCTTAAATGAATTTGTTTGAAATGGGGCATTTCTTTTAAAAGAAAAAACTAAATCCAATCTTAACTTAGAAGTTTCCAGAAAAATCTGGTAAAACCCCTAGTTAATTGTATCAATGGTTAACTAATACCCACCTACAAGTGTGCACCTTATTTCTAGTCTGAATGTGTCTCTGGTTCTCATTATACCTTTGTGTGCTAGACTGAGACTGCTATCATATTTCCACTCCATATGTAGATACATAGACTGTAATCAAATCAGCCCTCTACAGTTTCTATTAAGCAAAATAGAGGGAGTAAGAGGATAGAAACCTGAGCTTTGATCTCCAAAATCTCCCCCATTTTATAACATCTTTCTTGAATTCTTGATACGAGTACTGGGAGCCAGTGTTCTAGCAGTAGCCGTATCACAGGCTAAATCAGAGACAATAACCCCTCTACTCAAGCTCAGTATTCACAGAATCAGAGAAAATTAGGATTGGAACGGATCTCAGAAGGTCATCCAGTACAGTGGTTCTCAGCCTGTGGCCCATGAACCCCTGGGGATTCAGAGACAATGTCTAAGGGGTCTGCAAAAGATGACTATGATAAATCAAAAGTATGTGAATACCTACCCTTACAATTCAAAGGGGTCTGCACCTCCTTTCAAAATTTCCAAATGGGTCTGGCACCTCCATTCAAAAATTTTTTAGGGGTCTTCAAATGAAAAAAGGCCGAAAACCACTCATCTAGTCCAACCCTCTGCTCAAAGCAGGACTATTCCGAACTATATCATCCTAGCCAAGGCTTTGGATAGCCGGGTCTTAAAAACCTCCAAGGATGGAGATTCCAGATGTCTCTGGGTAACCTGTTCCAGTTCTTTACTACTATCCTTGTGAAAAAGATTTCCTAATATCCAACCAAAACTTTCTCAAAAGATGGGCACTATATTTGCCCTTTTCCAATCATCCAGGACCTCTCCCAATTGCTACAAGTTTTAATTGCTCCATTTGCACATGCAAACAACACATTATCTCTTCACACTATGAACTCAGAGTCATTTGCTTTCAGTAGAACCCAGATGATTCATACCTGGATAGTTCATAACACATTTAAATTTTCAGGAGATTGTACAGTGAAGGACAAATTGTTGCAACTATTCACTGTGACTTACTTCACAGGGTGCCACTTTTCCACTCACCTGGAGTACTGCAGTGGTTCTACAAAACTGACTGAGAAGCAGTGCCATTTGAAGTACAAGCTACAGCTGTCAGTTGGAGCATCTCAGCAGTCCAATGAAGATCTTTGCTCAGCTGTATATACCTCCAAGTTGCTTTATAAGCTTTTTATAGGGCCTATTAATTATCCAGGTTCTACTGAATCTACCATGGTCCAACCATCTTTTTTCTTTTTTAGATTGACTGCTTCCTAGGATAGAGATCCCCACACTGAAAGCCTGGCCTAACATTATTTGTTCCTAGACGTATGACTTTACATTTAAGTATATTAAAATCTAAACCGTTTGTTGTTCTCAGTTTACCAAATAATCCCAATCATGATCTGTATCAGTGATCTGCCTTCTTTCCCAAGAAGTAACCTGCAGACTTTCAGTAATAACTGTATTTTCTTCTAGGATAAAGTTCAGTATGTATACGAACAAGAATCCATACCTGCAAGATCCTGCTAGAAAGATGCTTTCCTGATGAGGTTTCCCCACACATTTTGAGATTATCAAAGTCAGATTTAATGTACGGCACCTTGGTTATATATATTTTAGTTTATTAACCAAATGATGTCTAAATCCCAAGTTAAGTGTGTTGCACATATGCAAACATATCATGTCATTTGTGTCCAGTTCTGTGCGCCCTGCTTCAGGAGGGATGTGAACAACATTGAGAGGGTCCAGAGGAGGGCCACCCGCATGATCCAGGGACAACAGGGCAGACCCTACATTGAGAGACTGCGGGACCTGAACCTGTTCAGCCTTCACAAAAGAAGGCTGAGGGGGACCTGGTGACAGTCTATAAACTCACTGGGGGGGACCAGAAGAGTTTGGGAGAGACCCTGTTTCCCATAGCGCCTCCTGGCATAACAAGGAATAACAGCCATAAGTTGTTGGAGAGTAGGTTTAGATTAGACATCTGTAAGAACCACTTCACAGTCAGGGCAGCTAGGATCTGGAACCAACTTCCAAGGGAAGTGGTGCTGGCTCCTACCCTGGGGGTCTTTAAGAGGAGGCTTGATGCCTACCTGGCTGGAATCATTTGAGCCCAGTTTTTTCTCCCACCCAGGCAGGGGGTCAGACTTGAAGATCTACAAAGTTCCTCCCGACCCTACTTCTATGATTCTATGTTAACACTATTCCCTTTAGCAACCAAATTTGTAATACCATGAATTTGGCATAAGTTACTATTGATTGAAACTGAGCCAAGGCAAAATAAAGGAACAGATGAAAGAAGAGTTGATTGTTAATTACCTACCTTTAATTCTTTAATGTCAAACTAACACATCTAATATCACCCAGATTGTTCTCTTTGCCTTTCTTAAAAAAGATATCAGAACATTAGCTCTAGTACTTGCTACAATATAAACCTAGGTTTGAATGGATACTATCTACTTGAAGAACTGTAGTCTGAGTCTCTGCCAATTTGTGTGGCTTTACAAGCACCTTTTCCACCATAAACAACTGAGGAAGCTAACTGACCGACTCCCAGGGGAAATAGTGAAATCAACTATGTAAAATTACTACTAAACCTTTAAAGGAAACAAAACAGTAACTGTTATGTTTTGCCTCCTAGTTCTAGTAGTCTTGTATCAACAGGAAATAAATCAGACTGCAGTCTGAACATTTAAACTGACTCTGTTGAGTATTTAACAAACCTCAACAAAGATCATTAAAGAGTTCTGTAACAATCTGACACCAAGCAATCATTAAAAAATGTTTTATAAACATCATTTAGGCATGCAGTAACCATCCACTGTTGGAGCACAGCATTTAGCACCTGCTGATGTTAGAAAAAGCTACCCCATTTAGGCAAAGGTACCACAAACAATTCCTTGTCATTCAGAAGAGAATACTTATACTGAAGCATATATTTCAGCAGTAAACAATTTAATTTTTTTTTTAAATCAGCAGCCCTCAGTAGTCCCTATTATAGGGCTGCTCATCTATCCATACCGCAATGGCAGGGTCATATACACAAATGACAGGATAATCAAGCAATTTCCCTTTTCAGTCTGTAAACGCTTCCAGGAAGGCTGCTGTTATCTTAAGCATTTGTAAAGCATGTAGTATAGATTTTGCTGCTGTTGAAATAAACATCAGAGAATCTTACTGAAATCATAGTTGAAAACACTGCTTTCACTCTCAATCATTTCAAAGTCTTAGAGAAAAATTCTGTTGAATTTCTTACTTAGGGTTTTGTGTCTCACAAGAGAGAACATTTAGTAAGCATTTTACCTGCAAGAGAAACATTCCAACTTCTTGGTGTATCTACCTCAGGTATAACACTAAGTTCATGTTGTTCCAAATCTAGACTTAATTTGATTTTTGCCAGAGGTGGTTTTGAAGTTCTACATTTCTGTTCTCTTATTGGAATTCGTTGAGACTGTTCTGTAAAAAAAGATTATGTTCTGTAATTAGCAATCTTGCAAATTATTGACATGTAATTGATAGAATCTGAGAGTAAAAGAAGAGAATTCAATTATAACTAAAAATGCATGCATCATAATTATAATAGAGCATGATATATGGCCTCACCTATTTGCTCAGCTGGACTGATGCGCTGCAAAAGTGCTCCATTTTCATTGTATTTGCTCACATTACCACAGATGACCTCTTCTTGATCATTTTCTGTTCCTTTGAAAAGAGTGAACTGGTCTGGCTTCTGTGTTTCTGTCATCTCTCTATATTGGCTAAAGTGTCCAACCTTAAAAAAAGAACTAGTAGTAGGTAAAACTGTCTCATGCTTTACTAGACATCTTTTTCCTTCAATTTGTTTACATCGTCTATAGCTCTACAACACAGGAGGGGAGAAAAGAAACATTCTAAATGCTTGAGCTTGGCATGATGCTGGTCACTGGCTCAGAACAACAAAACACGTACGCTGCATATATCCATGCAATTCAATGGGGCTCACACAAAAATCAGTTGTGTACTTAACTGCACTACTAGGTTGTTGGGCAAACACATTCAGTTCCTTGCAGGCCCAGGTCCTGAAAACATGCTTATCTATTTCTCAGTCACTAAGTGCAGGGATTTTAGTTTGCTGAAGACTGTAAAGACAAAAAAGTATTCTTCCAGGATGCTTTCCATTCTAGGCCAGTTTAAACCAGGGTGGCCAACCTTTGGCACATGTCACATGTGGCATGGGCAGCTTGTGTGTGGCAACCAGCAGATCACGAAGGAAGCAGACAGCACAGTAGCAAATGGGGCAGGGAGCAGAAAGAAAAGCAGCAAACTGGGCAGGGAGCACAGAGCAAAAAGCAAAATGGGAGATCAGGTAGGAAACGCATAGCAGACAACAGAAAGCAGAGCAAGGGATCAGGCAGGGAAAGGGGATCAGAGAGGCTCCCAGGAAGGATGTAAAGCTTAATTTGAGGCACACCTGCGTAAAAGGCTGGTCACCACTGATTTAAATAAAGATGGAAAGACAATATTTCTTCAGTTTTTTCACATGCATCTTGTGTGGCCAACAGCTAGGAAGAGATTGTTGATCTGAAAATGCTGTGGACTGTTTCAAAATGGATGTTATGGATAAGCATTATTCCTCGGAAGCTATGAAATCCTGAATTCTAGAATGGGCATATGAACTTTAAATCAATAATCTGTACCTTGGTTTAGCAGTGATACGCTGACACCACCCCACAGAAAGGATAATTTAGCAGAGAAAAAGCTGGTTCTATCCTTGGAGGTTCTGGAGAGTGTGTTTAAAGCAAAAAACCCCCCCAAAAACAAGAAAACCCCAAAACAAAACAACACCAGTCTATTTCGCACTTGAACTCTAGCCTGAGTCTCGGTCTGTGTTTGTCTTATTATTCAATCATCATATTAAAGTTTACTTTCATTTCTAGGCTTCTCCTAAGCAGACACAACTAGGAGCATGATAAGTTAGGACAGAAATAAATACACAGAATGAGATGATAATCTTTCTAAACACTTGTCTTTTAAGATTGCCAATTTCATCCTTAGTATCTTTTGTGAATTGGGACAGACTCATTTTATACAAGTGTGATATACAATTCAAATTCAAAATAAAATATAGCTGTTACACAGAAATAGAAATAAATAGAAATATATTGGCTCCTTAGCCAATATAACAGTTTTAAAACCAATTAGCTAGTTTGCACATTTGAACAATTAAGTTGTGCTTTTTAAACAGTTTATTTGACAAAGGGTCTTTCAGACACTTTGAACAACAAAGACTATTAACATATTTAGCTTTTGTACACACCAACTGCATTTCTACAGCTGAAAAGCTTTGCAAGTACTGCAGCTACTTTAATGAACATTATGTTCAGAGATAAAGTCCAGACAAGCTTAGTTCAGCTCCAACTGGAGTGGACAGAAAGTGGTTCTTTTGGCTTGCCCAATGGAACTACTGACTGTAGACTGCAAAGGTTCCAGCTTGAGTCTATGGTTTGGTAAAGGACAGACTGCACATGTAGCCACATGCATCACTTTGCTAACTGGTAAATTCCACCGCATTCTACTGGCAAACAACCTGTTATAATGCACTTATAAAGCATACCTGCTTATTAAGCAAATCCTTCACAGCCTCTTGTTTTCTTTGCATCTGTTCTTTCAATTTAGTTTGTTTCCATATAAGTAATTCTTCCTGCATTCTCTGTCTAGAAAGAAGAGCTTCTCTTTGCATGTCCAGTTGCTTTTGCAGTTGTTTCAAGTGGTCTTGCTGAGCTTGGATGCTTTCTGAAGAGGCTAGCACTCTCTCCCTTAAATTCAATATATTGGAATAATTTAACAACGAAACATCCTTATTTCTTGATGCCAAGGACTCCTGGATCACCCCAGGCCCACGAGATAATGAAGTAAGATGCTGAAATGCCTGAGTGAAGGTTGGTTCAAAGGTTTTTATGCTGCTTTCTGCAGGTATCTGCTGGCACTCTGAAGAGTCAGATGATGCTGCCTGAGTTATGACAGACTCCTCTGTTGGTGGCATACAAGGTACTAAGAGGAGAGGCTGTTTGGGGTCTTCCGTCTCTATTTGTCGGTTTGACACCTTCAGAGATCCTAGATTTTTTTCAAAATGCAAAGTTTGTGAAGACTCGGATGAATCTTCTGTGGGCAAAATGAACTGTGCCTCTGGCTGCAACATATCTGAGGAAGTACCTTGACAAGTCAGGATTGATACTGGCAGCCTCCGGGACTCAGAGGACTCTCTGACCTGATTACTGGAATTCAACCATTCCATTTGCTTGTGTGAAGGGGAATGCTGAAGCAACTGAAATGGTCTTTGCTTCAACTCTGAGGTAAGTGAACACTGTAACTGACTACTCAAGCCCGTACTCTGCATTAGCTCATTGTCTCTTTGCCCAAGTGTTTTTTCTAACACACCATGTGCTCTGGAACACCTGATTAATGGCTGTGCAAGTTCTTGAGCCTGCATTTGTTCAGTTGACTGACAGGCTGTTGGATGAACTCGCTGAAGCACTGCAGGTGCATGGGTTTTGAAAACTGATTCCAAAGTAGGTTTGAAAGCAACACATCTTGACTCTGATGCAACTGTAGAGCTTAAGGGTATAGTAGAAATTGAAGGATATCTTTGCTTCAACTTATTCTGGTACTCCTGTAAACGTTTTCTGGCTTCTTCAATTGACTGTTTGTGCAACCTAAAACAGAATGACAATGTGTCTGTTGTGTGACATAAAGACCTTCGTAATTACTGGATCAGCAATTAGCAAATAATTCTGAAACTGTCCTCTCAATCTTGATTACATAAGGGAATGTACCTGTTCTGTTGTAGAAGACGCTGTTGATAGTTACGAATTATCTGTACATGGTCATTCTCTCTAGGACTGGTAGTTTCTGATACAGCAGCAGTTTCAGTCTAAAAGGAAATAAATTATTTACACATGAAAATTCAAAACAATACACATATGAATACTGAAGAAAGATTAAGGCAGCATGCTCATTCTTACTCTAAGTCAGCTGAAGCAAGTTTGCCCTGATTTCAGCCTGAGGAAGTAAAGATGGACTGCACTCTTCTGAACAATACTGATCGAAAGCTATGTCTTCCTATGACATATCTAGCAAATACTATGGAATATAATGCTGCTCACAGTTGATCTGCAGTTTAAGTTTGAGAGGGCTTGAACTCTAGGGGTTCAATGGTTCAACTCAGTGCTGTTTTTATAGAATCAGTCCCCAGAAAGAGCACTGGAGAACAAGTTCTTGTGCAGATGCCTCCAGGTCATCTAATAGCAAGTAAGATCAGATCCTTTCTACATCACTGATCTCCCTTCTTCCACGTGGATAATCTATAAGGTATCAGTGCAGTCAAAAAGTCAATTTCCCCCACTATACACTTCCTCACACTTTTTCTTGAGGAAAATGTGGTTCTCCCTGCATGGCCTTATTCATTTTTTACCATGGGTCCAGACGCTGTCCTGAAATCCTGCAAAAGTAAACCACTACCCAAAGCCCACTGCCAACAAACAAACCAGTGCTTCCACTTCAAAACAAATGTATTTCCAAGGTAGGAGATCCTGCCTTCTCGCATGGATGAAGTAAGGCTTAAATAAACCTTTATTTCACCAATGGGAATCAACTAGTTCCTTTACCCTCTGTTCCACCTCTGTCTGTTGGTTCATAACCAAATGAGTATTTACCTGTGCCAGATGGGATGGCTGATCTTTCTCCTCTTGCACCCTTGCCTTAATTTCTTCCAAATGAGCCTGCACTCGGCTCTTCAGATAGTCATCCTCTAAGCACATTCGCTTTTCTTCAATTTGTTTAAGCAAGGCCAGCTGTTCCTGTTTTTGTTGCTCTATTTGTTCATTCTATCAAAGAGAAATACTAGTGATTCTGCAAAACTAAATGACAGGATAATCAACTAAGTCCCAAATCACATACAGTGAAATTATCTGTACTACAAAGCAACCCCTATTTTGTTAGCAGCTTCTCATAATAACATGTAAAACTATATATGCCTTTTACTAGACAACAGATTCTTACCAGTCCCTTCACAGTTTAACTTTTGTGCTATATTACATTCATCAACAACTGCTATCACAATAGCACAATGGAGAAAATCAAAATCTAATTCAATCAGGTAACATTTTCTGCAAAGAAACTGGAGGATGGAACAAATTTCCCATTGTGAAGCTGAATTCAGAATAAGTACAAGTGTTTTTCACAATCTATAGTGATTTTCAAAGATTTAAGACATTTTATTAATGTTAAATTAAGTCTCTCAGTACCTCTGAAGTACTTAACGGATATATAACTTACAGTGCACTTCACAAACCTCTGAAGTGTTTTTTTTATTTTTAATATTTCTCTAGGAATTTATTATGAACCAAAGACTTAGTTTCTGGGCACAGAGATAGTATAATACTATATTCTCTACTTTTTGTCCCAAGGCTATCCATTTGAAATTGCTGCCAGACACTGAACTGGCCAGAAAACAGCAGCTAAGACATGCTGTTCTGAGACATGCTAATCTTTACAGAACGCACATCAGAGCCTCAAACAGAGGTGTCATATGACAGATGGCTGCTCCATCAGTGCACATTACCGAGTTGCAACATGCTCATTTGAGTAAAGTCGAATGGGAGATAGGCCACCTTTTCAGTTGCCTGTATCCATGTGTTCCTTGGATGCCTCCAACATGCATCAATGCAGATTTAGAGCTTGTTCAGTCTGAGCAGGGTCCTACTTAACTCGCAGTGAGACCAAGCCATTTTCACAGCTTGCTTGTGTCCTGAAGGGCTGATTTTGCAGGCATTTCCTGGTGGCCCCACCCCTTGCCACAGACTGGAGAATAAGCCTTGCCTCTCACTGCAGACAGTAAATCTCAAACACGAGTAGCTGCAGGGATTGGCACATTGTCCAAATATCATGGTAAGGATTGTGAGATTCTAAAACAGCGTATCATATAATACGCTGGGGTTTTTATGGGTTGATTTTGTGGGAAAGCGTGGCCAATGGAGTGTTTCCTGGTGATTGTGGATATCACTGGTTTCTGAAAACTGCGAATTAAGTATGTCCCTAAGTATGGCATATAACATGACTAGAACAACATAGCTATTGTTTTATTGTCTGCCTCACCACAAATGTTCAAAGCATTGATCATGAAAAGGTGTAAGCACATAGAACAGAGAAGACATTTTAGAAAAGCCAGACCTTTGGGAACAGGCAATACTGAAACTGAGCTATAAAACGTAGTAGATATGTGAATACGTATCTTGGCAACTACATATCAGTTTCACTTTAATTCTATATTTATACATACATTCCAGACAAATACTGTGATTAGTCTAACAACTGCAATAACTAAGGTTGGCAGATGGGAAAATAAATCTAATTTCCAGACACAATTCTCAATGTTTGGTTAAACATACAAGTAGCCAAGGCAACAAGTAAAAACACATAACATTTTTCAGGAAAATAATTTAAAAACTGACAGCATTTCTTTCAATCTTGCATTTCCTGGCTTGCTGGCTTTTATTTATACGTCCACAAAGTTGAAGTTTCCTAATTTCTAATTTCCTTAGGTATGCTTTTCATTTTTAAAATTACAAACTAACATAAGGTGTAGCACAGGACTGTCCAGCAGCTGGAAACATTTTGAAATGGCAGGCTAGAAGTCCTAGATGGCTCAGGGCTGACACTAAGCCTTACCGGCCAGCACTGCCACTACTTTTTCCTAGAGCTGTTTCTAGCACTGCAGCCTAGCAGTGGCAGTATGGGAACCACCTAGCAGTGGCAGTGGCAGCAGTGCCACCCAGCCACAGTGCAGGACAAGACAGGTGAAGCCCTCACTGCTTTAGCCCTAACTGCATGAGCTGGATCCAATTGCTCCATGGGCCAGAACTAGTTGCTTGGAGGCAGTAGATCTAGAATTAGATGCAGCTACTAGAGAAGAGAATATTAAAAATCCAGACCTGTGGGAATTCCTCGACTCAAACTATAAATGCTTACTCACAGACTAACAGTACTATTGTGCTGTTAATCCCAAACTCCCAAGACAAAGGGCACTTTTAGACATGCTCTGATGCGTTTTGATTAGAATACATCAGAACAGACTGTATTAATTGTGCTGCAACGTCTTGAGTATTCAGCGCTCCGCATTTTAAAATGGTGGCAGGGGGGCTTTAACTAAAGCATGTCAAACAAGCTTTAGTTAAAGTGACCCGCTGCCATTTTGAAATGTGGGATGCTGAATAAACGAGACTGCAGGGATTGTAATTAGAGTGGATCCCGAGAACCACTTCAATTAAAATACGTGCCCCCCCCCCCAGCACATGTAGACACTCAAGAGCACTACTCTTCAGTGAGGATTTTGTCAACATCAAATTCCAAATTTAAGCCATCTCTCCTGTACCGTTTTCAATACAGTTTCTAGAAACTACAAAAGTATTTTCCCCTTACTCTTCAATACCTCAAGAAGAGCTGATGAAAATTAAAAAAAAAACCAAACAAACCAGAAAAACAAGAGATTATGGAAAAATATTAACTTTAAAGGCAGTTTTTAAAGCTACATATACATAAAAAGGGAGGGATAGTCAAAGTTGTTTTACAAACCTAATTAGATCTGTTTGCATTTGAGCCATTCTGATGTAAAATGCACTTTAAGAAAAGGATATTGCTGAGGAAAAAAAACCCACACACATATACCTGTTTTTGTGTCTCTGCTTCCATTCTAATTTTGGCTGCTTGTTCTTGAGGATGGATTAGGACTGAATTTCCAGCTACAACACTCTGTTCTAGTATTTCCAGAGATTCTAAAATACATGTTACTTAGAGTTAGCATATTGTATTGTCAGGAAAATATTTATACTGGATTTGGAAACTGTACGACTACTAACCAGAGGACAAAACTTAGCAATGAATTTACTGTTTTTGCTTGTGATAGGCTTCCATAATTTACTACAAGGACAAAATCGTGGTAAGAGGTTTATTGTCCTCTCTCGTCCACAGTAGCTATAGGGAAGAAAGCAAAGGGCATTTTTCTGTTAGCCAGAGATCCGTCTTTGAATCTCACTCAAGATATCTCATCTCTTATGTACTCTTAACTTAAAATTTCAAGAGTTGAGGAACTTCACCCTTGTTCCCTGTAACCATCCTCCCAGAAGCAGCAGATACAGAAGTGGCTTATTTTCATACACTTACCCTCCTGAAAGAGGCCTTATTCACACACTTTGCCCTTTCGCTCATTCCTAGCACTCAAACTGGGAGTAGGGAATGTCTCACTTTTCATAGGCCTGCAAATCCCTCCTTTTATTTCTGCTATTGCTTGTAGCTTCCTGAGACAGTTCCCTAAAATCCTATAATCATTTTCACTGCTACCTCAGAAGAGATTTAATACGTTTCACCAGAGCTGCTAAGAAGAGATCAGCAAAAGGGACTCAAATTCTGCAATTAGGAAAGGTGTAGAGGCAGCATTACCAGGTAATAAAAAATGGGATTCTCCTCACCAACTCAAACAAGGGAATATTAAGCCTCTGTGCTTCTGCCATCTCAGTAACTCAGTGAAAATTTAACTATATGGTCAGATTCAATGTTGTTCACAATCTAGCAGTGACATTTGGTCTGATAATTGTCAAAGCTCCCACTAGTTTGTAACTATTTACTAGAAAAGGTTTCCTGCTTCCTTCTGGTAAGTATATTTCTCACCCTTAAAGGCAATAAGGGAAAAAAAAATAACTTCTCTAGCAGAGCCAAGCTCAACATTTTGGGGGAATAACTGTAAAACTTTAGCAAAGATCTTTAAAAGCACATGCACAATTAAAAAGTTCAGTCAAAGGCAAACAGCATGATGGGCTGGATTACTAGAGAAGTCGCTTGCAAATAAAGGGAAATGATTCTTCTGCTCTATTTAGTCTTGCCTGGAGTACTTGTCCGGTTTTGTGCCCTGCACTTCAAGAGATGCAGTTAAATGATTAGAGGCCTAGGAGACATGACTTATGAGAAAAGGCTGAAAGAACATAGAATTATTTAGTTTAGAGAAGAAAAGACAAGAGAATTTAATGACAGTCTTCAAATACCTGAAGGATGAATACAAAGAGGATGGAGATGGACTCTTCGCTGCAACTACAGGGACAGGACAAGAAGCAATGTCTCAAGTCACAGCAAGGGAAATTTAGGTTGGATATTAGGAAGAAATATGTTGTACTATGAAAGTGGTTAAGCACTGAAACAGGCTACCCAGAGAGGCTGTGCGTTCTTTAACCTTAGAGGTGCCTAAGAGTTAGTTAGATAAACACTTGACTGAGATGGTTTAGACAGAGACGACTATCTTGCCTTGAGTAGTGTAGACTGGACTAGATCAGTGGTTTTCAATCTGTGGTCTGCAGATCCCTGGGGGTCTATGAAAGATGACTATGGATCAATCGTAAGTATGTGAATATTGACACTTACAATTCAAAGGGGTCTGCACCTCCAGCCAAAACTTTTGAGAGGTCTGCAGATCAAAAAGAAGTTGAAAACCACTGAACTAGATCTCTGGAGGTCCCTGCCATCCACATTCTTCTGTGATTTTACTTCACAATTTTGTTCTTAAGTTATTACAAAGCTGTTGATTCACTTGCCCAATAATTAAAGTGTTAAAACCTATCACATACTCTAATGCACTGTCATGCCAGAGACAAACGGGAGAAAAATAATAGTTTACAAATCAAACAGTAAATCCAAGCCATTTCACATTAAAAGATAATTTAGCAGAGCACTGTTAGTTACTGAATCAGGGAATCATGGAGCAGAAACAGTCCCATTTTTGGTACATGCATAGGTTCAGCAAGCTCAGAAGTAAACATAATAGAAACATGGCTTCCAATTAATTTTTTTCAAGAATGCCCTTTAAAAGCTTGGAA
>NW_017729032.1:20456663-20475736 GCF_001723915.1 Gavialis gangeticus | reverse complement strand
GAACTAGATGATCTCTGGAGGTCCCTGCCATCCACATTCTTCTGTGATTTTACTTCACAATTTTGTTCTTAAGTTATTACAAAGCTGTTGATTCACTTGCCCAATAATTAAAGTGTTAAAACCTATCACATACTCTAATGCACTGTCATGCCAGAGACAAACGGGAGAAAAATAATAGTTTACAAATCAAACAGTAAATCCAAGCCATTTCACATTAAAAGATAATTTAGCAGAGCACTGTTAGTTACTGAATCAGGGAATCATGGAGCAGAAACAGTCCCATTTTTGGTACATGCATAGGTTCAGCAAGCTCAGAAGTAAACATAATAGAAACATGGCTTCCAATTAATTTTTTTCAAGAATGCCCTTTAAAAGCTTGGAAACATACTAAAAGTGAGATTTTTCAAAGTATATTATGCCCTTAAATGTCCAGGTCATTTCAACATTTTTTACCTCAAATCTTTATGCCTGGATGGAACAAAATGGGCAGAAGACCAAAAAAGCCTCTATCATGTTTGTTTTGCCCCATAAAATTTATAATCTAGTGCAGTAGCTCACTTTCTGGCTAGTACAAGAAACATGAATGGTCACATTACTGAAAACTCATCCAGGTTTAATGTTGCATATTCACAGTTCTGCCTATCAAGTTCTTTCTCCCTCCTAAACATTGCATTTTGATTTCACTATGAAGGACAAAACAATATTTACCTTTGGCTTCAGAAGCTGAATCTCCATGGGCTTTGTGACCAGGTTCCAAATCACATGAGAGTCTCTCTTCACTAGGAAGTGTACCTGACTCAATGGTTTGAATGTCACTTTGTACCTCTGCTTCACTTTTTGATGCCCACTGGTCTTTCTGGCTTCGAATCTTATTCAGCAATTTTTTTAAGAATAGTTTGGATTGTGGTTGGGGAACCTCTTCACGCTCTGTAAGAAACGCACCAAAAATTGTTACAAAGACATAAGAGTAAGACAAAAAAAGATACACGATATAGTCAGTCAGCTACTTCTCACAACACAGTTACTGGCTGTAAACATAGGTCATTCTAGTTAGATATAAATAGCAGAAAATTTGAAATTTTGCCTAACTGCTTCTGCAATTCAACTAAGCCAGGGGTGGGCAATTATTTTGAGTGCAGGGCCTCTTACCCAGTTTTGGCAGGCTGTCAAGGGCCGCACGGGTAGCCCCGCTCCTTGAGAGGTGCCCCACCCCCTGGTTACCATCTTGGGACCAACGTCCCAATGCCTTGGGACCAATGTCCCAGGGCCAGCACCGGTGGGGCCCAAAGTGGGGCGCAGGCTGGCAGGGGTCCGTGGAGTTGGGCTGGGCTGCACCAGCAGGGAGCTGGCCCAGTTCCATAGAGCACCTGCCAGCTGGGACCCCACGCTCCTGCCACACTACTTTGGGCCCCACTGGCACTGGCCCCGGGACACCGGTGCAGGGCCTATGATCCCACTGGCTCCCTGCCCACTCACACCCAGTGCCCTGTGGTACAGGCATGGGGCAGTGCTCAGCCCCGACCCCCTGCTCGCCAGCAGGGAAGAAGCTGGTGCTGAGCGGGGGGAAAAGTGGCCCCTCACCTGCGCCATGGCTGGTACCCTGCGTTACAGGCACTCGCAGCCCATGCTAGGCTGTCCGGAGCAGGCAAGACACCTCCAGGCAGGCTGTGAGCGGCTGCAGCGCAGGGTGCTGGCCATGGGGCGGGCAAGGGGCCACTGTTCCCCATGCTCAGCACCAGCTTGTAACCTGCCCCCACTGCCAGCTTGGCAGTGGGGCCAGGTTACAAGGCAATGCTGAGCGCGTGGGGGGGAGGGGGGGAGAAAGCAGCCCCTCCCCACCCCATGCCCGGCACCCTGAGCTGCAGCTGCTTGCAGCCTGCATGGGGCTGCCTGTGCCTGCTCTGGACAGCTGAGCTTCCTGCACTGAGTCAGCCATGTTCTCCCAGCCCAGAAACCACGGCTGGGGCTTCCGGCTGCAGGGCGGGGCTGGGTGGGCCCTGCTGTTGGAGCCCGCTGGGTTTCCCCTGGGTCCTACTGCCCTTGGCTCCTTTCATTTTTGACAGGAACCAAGGGCAGAAAAATATTAATTTTCCAAAATTTTTTAGGGGCCCGGTCTGGCCCGCGGGCCGGATTTTGCACCCCCCTGGACTAAGCAGATATTGATCACTCGACTTTCTGACACGGAACATGGACAGGTTCCCAATCTAGATAGGTATTAATAGATGCACTTTTCAAAACATGAATGATGTGCTAGATATGTATTAGACATCATGCAATTTTTCTAGTTAGATTAACATAGTCGCATATAAAATTGGGCTCAGGTGTAGTTCTAGTTCTTAGTAGCAAGTACTATCTTCAAAAGAAGTCCAAAAGAAGCTGAATCTTTGCATCTGAATTTCATACTTGTTTGACTCTGGTTTCTGGAATGGAAAGCATCAAAAGCAACTAAGTGTATAAATACCACATACCTATAATTACTAAAACACCTAAAATATCTTAAATTACTCTAATTTTTTTTTTTTTTTTAACTATTCAAAGTAATGGTTCAAAGCAACTGCAACTCAGCTTCTTTGTAAATACAGAACAAATTCAGCAGTTCTAATTTCTCACATTAAAATGTATTAAAACAGCTGAAGATACCTCAATCTTCTATATTTTATTTTTGTATTTCTTTTTACTCACAATTGCATTTTCTCAAAATTGGTGTATGAACCTAAAACCTCTAGTCTCTCCTAATGTACATCCAAGGGTTTTTAAAAAGTTAAGAATTAAGCTTGAAAGTTTTACTTTCTGATTGACTGTGGTGCACGACTTTCTCTTCTATCACCTCATCCAGTTTTGGCTGTCTCTCGCACACTATATCTGGTTCCAGGGAAATATCCAGTTCATCATCCTGAGATTGATCAGAAGGAGTAGGCAAAGGCTGTGGTTCAAGCTGAAGAATCATGTCTCCTTTCATTTCTAAATGAAAAGATGAAGCCATATGAAACCATTAAGTAATTCCATTTGTAACAAAAGCCATCTCAAATTGCAAGATTAAGGTCATCATAAGATGCCCCTAAGAGATTCCAGATTAAACAGTCCTTTCAAACAGTTTAAACATAAACTTTGTTTCATAGGAAACTAAGAATATAATTTGATTCCTTAAGAACATATTTAATCCTGAATGTCTACAGTAGTTCAAGTACATGCTGACACCACATTACTTAACCTTCCAAAGGAATCACTTACTCCTGTCTCCACTATACATGTCTTCAAAGGCCATCTCCAGCTCTCTTTGCCAGTCGTCTTTAATTTCCACACGTCTGTATGAAGGTACAAACAGCTGTGGTGGCATCTGTGCTACAATCCGTCTCCTGCATGCCCGATCCATATTCTGCATTTGTTCAAGTTCTTTCATAAGTCTTTCCCTGTCCTTCAAATAGAACCATGTTCAATTAACAGCTCAGCATTTACATTCAGGCAGAATGAGTTTAGCTCCAATAAAATACATTCATTTGGCATCTGTAAAGTTTAATACTTACTTCATTTCAGGGATAAATAATACTTTGACTTAAACATATGCACATATACACCGTCACAAAATAAATCAATCTAGATATCCTCTAGAATACTGGATACCTTCTATTTAGTGGCTGAAAAGTCATTAATAGCACCATGGGATAACTGCAGTATTAGAAGCAATATCAAGCTATACACTAACATGCCAACTTCTCCAAGTATAGAAGAGCTCTAAATTTTCTGTTTTTATGAAACAAGCACATGGACCTTCTTTAGGTTACTCAGCATACACGTTAAAGGCTACCAGCCAAATATTTTTCTTAGTTAGATTTTATAAAAGCTTTCAGACCTTTTATAAATTGTTTTTTTTTTCTGTTTACCTATATATATATTTTTTTTTTCCTTCCTCAGTCCAAGCTGGTCAACCTTTGTCAATAAGCTGGATTACTTGTTGGCTGTCTGAGAACATTTACTGCTAGCTCTCATGTTAGCTGAAAGACTGGGAATACTGTATATTCAATAACAGGTTAATAAATGTTAAGACTTATATACAAAAAAAGCAATGATGATTAGAATGCCATTTCCTCAGCAATTCCATTTCAACTCATCCGCTACAATTTTTCTTAACATTCTTCAAATCACATAGAATTCGTTACAAGACATGTGCAAATAATCAGGACTTTTGCGTTAAACAGGAACTGGATTTCAAAACAAAGAAAAGGACAAAATATCATTTCAGCCTGAACAACCAAGAACCATAAATCTAATTTTTCTGAGAAACAATGAGTGCTCAACTCCAACTACAGTCAGTTAATAGGAGATACAAATATTTTCAACCCACAAAAAAATCTAACCTTAGATATCTTAAGTTGGGTAGCCAATCATGCAGGCACCAAAATTAGTGGATATTTAGTGAACTTTGGTCTTTGTCTGTGCTTTCATTCTTAGGCTGCAAAATGAGGATATCATCTTCCACTTCATAAGTTTGGTATGAAAACAACTACATTAATCTTGGAAGGGCACTTGGATACCATGCTGATAAGCACCATTGAATACAGTGTCATTAATTTCGTTGTGACTTTTCATTGTCATGTTTGGATGTTGTATGAGATATGGAGCAATAAGGCATGGATCCACATTGAAAGGTGAAGATAATACAATACTGAACAGCTGCCTAAGGTGCTTCAGAGAAGTCTTACACAGCAGAATTCAGTGCCATGCGAAGATATTCGAGCTAGCTCTAAACAAGCTAATCCCAAATCAGTATAGCTATGTTAATGAGGCACTCCAGTGGAACTAATTATTTTGCAGGAGGCAGGGTAAATTAGCCTGGGAGAAATACCACTCTACTATGGTTATCCCGTTTTCAGTACCTGGATCTAGCTTGGGCATCTTTGCCATTCCTGCAGTTCCCTCTATTTCCAAATGCTTTGGGGAAAAAAATCCAACCAAACAAAACAACACCCCTCACCCAAACCAAACCAAACCAAACCACTCTGCAACATAATCTGATCTTTAGATCTTTAGCGTATCTTCTACCAAGGGACACATTTATTTAAAAAATGCAATGGGACTTTCAAAGGGAATGCTAAACCAGCCACTTTTGATTACATCAATGGGTCTCCAGACCAAGCATCTCTGCTAGTCTTACTAGTTTTAGCTGTGCCAAGATGGGAAGCTGGTTCCAGATCCTAGCTGCCCTAACTGTGAAGTAGCACCACCTGATGTCTAGTTTGAATCTACCCTCTGCCAGCTTGTGACCGTTATTTCTAGTCACTCCTGGTAGTGCTCGGGGGAACAGAGACTCCCCCAATGCCTGCTGGTCCCCTTGGACTAGTTTGTAACAGGCCACTAGATCCCCCCTCAACCTTCTCTTGTTGAGGCTGAACAGGTTCAGGTCCCATAGCCTCCTCATAGGCTTTGCCCTGCTGCCCCCTGATCATGCGGGTGGCCCTTCTCTGGACCCTCTCCATGCTGTGCACATCCCTCCTGAAGTGTGGCGCCCAGAACTGGAGGCAGTACTCCAGCTGTGGCCTGACCAGTGTCGCACAGAAGGGGAAGATGACCTCCTTGGACCTGCTTGAGATGTATCTGTGGATGCATGACAAGGTGCAGTTGGCCTTCCTGATTGCATCCCCACACTGCCGGCCCATGTTCATCTTGGCATCAATAGTGATTCCAAGATCCTTTTCTGCCTCTGTACTGATGAGAAGGGAGTTCCCCAGCCTGTAGGTATGGTGCTGGTTCTTCCTCCCCAGGTGCAGCACCTTGCATTTGTCAGTGTTGAAACCCATCCTGTTCTCATCCACCCACCCCTGTAACCTGTCTAGGTCTGATTGCAGCCTATTCCTCCCTTCTAGTGTGCCCACATCCCCATTTATGCCATGAACAATTAAAATATACCTTGCCATTTCTAAAAAAAGTTAGAAAGAGCTCACTACACCCAGACCATAAGTTTTAATTTTAAAACAGCCCAGTTATCACACTCAGTTCTGGATCTTGCTAAGCGTGGCATCAGTTATAAGAACTAGAGAAGGAAGAACATTGTCAGAATTAGATGTCAATTTCCAAAGTCATGCATTTCTTTTTATATTACGTGTAGTGTGTTTGGTGTTGTGTTTAAGTGTTTACAAGAACAAACCAAAACCAAATGTCTGAAACTGAAGCTAAAAATACAGCAGGAAGACAGTGTTTTATATGTAGTTTTTTCCAGCATATATCTAGAGCAATTTAGGACTGCAAAGTTGCATTCACTTTCAATTAAGTACTCCTGAAAATTTTGCCCTTAATTAAATCTAATTTTACCTTCATGAATATTTAATATAAACAAGATGCTAATTTACACAATTTATTTTTGTAAAAGTTTGGCTCTAGCAAGAATTTTTTATTCAATACAAGTTATAATGCTACTGAATAACAAAGCCAGTTCTAAATATTTGATTTAAATCTAGCCTAAACACTGTGACAGAAAAAATAAAGTGATCTTAAAAATAAGATCACTTAAATATAAAACAGTTCTTTGGGTACTAGGAGAGATGAAAGACTGGCCTTGAAACTATAAATTGTATCTACTGTTTGGCAACTGCTGAGCAGCCCACTTCAAGCCATTTAACCATACTGTAGGTCTTCAATTAAGATACCTTTACGTAAATGACGCTAAAGATGATCAAGCCAATTCACTCTGAAGCAAAAGAACTTAGACCAGGGTGGGCAATTGTTTTGGGCAGAGGGCTGCTTACTGAGTTTCGGCAAGCCATTGAGGGCTGCATGACAGGCAGCCCAGGGCAGATAAATGTTAGTTTTCTAAATTTTTTTAGGGGCCCCACCGGCCAGATAGAATGGCCTGGCGGGCTGCATCTGGCCCCCAGGCCGCATTTTGCCCACCCCTGACTTAGGCTCATGCCTGCAGTACTTACAAACTTTGTAAAATAGTTCAAGCTTTTCTCACTTTTTCTTTAAGAAATGCCCTCAGATATTTCCTCATTCTGCATGCACAAACATACCTGCTTTTTGTCAGAACAAACAGATATCAATTTAAACAGGATTCCATTTCTTATGCACTCATCCAGTTGATTTCAACATCTCTTACAATAGGGGTGTCAAAGATCTGGCCCATAAATCCACATTAGCCAGCCCTAGTGCTAGCCTCAGGTTTTGAGCTGACCCACAGGCCACATGTAACGAGCACCAGATGGGCCTTGCAAGCAGGGACCTCCCCATCTCTCCCCCCAGCATGCTAGATCCAGCACCCATAGCGCCCACTGTGGGTCATAAGCTGCACACACTGCTCACTCCAACCAGTTTAGGATGCATGCTGCATGCTGTGCAGCCAAAGTGGGTCCTGGAGCAGGCAAAGTGGGTGCTGGATCAGACGTGTGCGAGGGGAGGGGAGAGGGGAGGAATTATAGGCCCAATCTAGCCTGCAAGGCCAGCCCATTGCCATTCATCTGGTCCCACACCTTTAGGCATATTATATCAGAGTTCCAAATGCTAACACACTTAACCAGCATTTTTCATTAAATCAGTTTCTCAAAATCTTATAATACGTTCTGAAAAATTTGGCAGGTCACAAAGAAGTAGAATTAGCTGCAGCATCCCTTTAATGTTCAAATGCCTTTTATTTTTATTGATGGTGAAGAGTTTATTTCCTCAATTTTCAAATAGCTGGGCTGAACAAAAATGAGGATATTTTTCTTTTAAAAGGAATACATTTTGAAAACAGCTATTATGTCTCTCATGAAGTCAGTGCTCATTTACCATCTAGTCTGTTACTAGTTATGTTGACTGCTGGTCATTCTGACAGTTAAGACTTATGGTGTACAATTTCTACTTTGCTTACTTGTGCCAAATGGACCATCTTCAAGGCATGACTTCCTCTCACATGTGCTTTTTCAAGCTGTTCTCTTCTTTCCCTCTCCTCCTCCTTTTGCAGTTCCTTCAAGCGCTTAGCTTCCTCTTCAGCAACTAACCGAGCATCTGGCTGGCAGTCAATCAATCACAGTTTAAAACCATCATAGACTGCAAATACTGCTGACAGTAAATAATTCTGCAGAAGTGTTCAACCAAGCTACTTTAAAAAGAGGTATGAGTGGATATATAAATACCCTCTAATCATTACAGCCCTCGTTCATAAACTACACATTTTTATACCTTCACACACACAAGCACAGCAATACCTATCATCTTTTTTATTCTGAAATATCTAACGGTTCTAGTTTCAAGTAATAGTATGGAAAAAAAATCACTTATAATTTATAATAGCTTGACTATTACATTTGCCAAGATATTTTTCATTCAGTATAAATGGTATAATGCTACTAAATACGTAATACAGCAAATTCTATACATTTGATTTAATTTTGAATAGTTTGGGATAGAACACACAAAAGTACTTACAGGTTCATCTGGAAAATAAACACATTTTTTAAAACCACTGCAATAGTAAAAGCATTATGAAATCTGACAACTGAGGGCTAAAAAAAGATAAAGTAAAAACCCTAGGACAAAGACAACGCAGGCAGCCAGAATATATTTTAAACAGATTCAAACACTAATCTTAAGAAACTGAAACTGATCATTTTGTTCAGGGCCAATTTCTTCAGATAGTTAACCCTGTGCAACTTTACGCCAGTGAGCAATTCCACTGAGCATAACTGGACTATCCACTGGTGTTAAGTATGTGTAGGATGGATGGTTAAGTATGTGTAGGATATATAAGGCACAACTGTAATCCTTTATAAGTCTGCACCATTTTAAATTAAGAACAGATGAATTGTTGTATTCTACTAACTCCCTTTTTAAACAGGAAACTAATTAAAACAGAACACTACTAAGAGCTGCCAGAGATGCTATATGCAACAGAAGTGTTGACATACGGGAGAGCATACCATATATGAAGTCAATCACCTGCTCTGTGTCCCTTTCTCTATCCACATATGGTTCTGACAGATGATGATGAGTAACAGAAAAATTGTCAGCATTATAGACCTTCACTGTGGGAATTTTTTTCACTTCAAAGTTCTAAAAAAAAAAACAGTAGGAGTATAAATAATCAGTTACTTTGCTTAAGGCACTGTTTTCCATTATGAGCAAAATGGAATATAAATAAATGATTTACATACTCAGACTAGCTAGGAATATAATGTAGAAACAAAATGAGAACAAGCTGCACTCAGAATAAAACCCTGAAAGCCAGAAGAACTTTAAAACTGCACATATCTATTAATTATTAATACATAACCTCAATGCAAAGCCTATCTGGAGGTTGTAGTGATTGACAGCACCTAACAGCCCAAGGCAAACTCCTCTACACCAGACATTAATCAGAGGATGTACATACATGCTTCAACTATATTACCTTAATTTAAACATGCTTGGTTCTTAGTGCACCAATACAGGTCCTGCTCATAGCAACTATCAGATTTACCTGAATGAACAATGTAGGACATTCATAGCTACATTATATACTTATACAATACAGCATTGAAAAAGAAAAGAAATCCCAACCACTGTCAAGCTGCAGGCTTTGATTACGAACACCTAACTGCCTTGATGACATTCTTGAAACCTTACCTGTGAATTCTCCTTTTCGTTGTTTTTTTTTAAACAAGTGCCATAAGTTTAAGTATAAACAAAAAACTAGAACTCTTAGTTCCAAAATGATGCCATTTTCCAGTTGGTCTGATAAAAGGTAAGAAAATTATACTTTTCTGCAAGCTTTCAGGACCAGAGTCCCTTCGTCAGGCTCTGGGAAAAGTGTAGATGGTACAAGATGGTAAAAAGTCCCCATCGTTAGGAAATAAACTTCATTTTTGCACAGAGGGAGCTGAAGATGGAAGACTATCCCTCTGGGTCCATGAGAGCATCTTTGTGAGCTGTGTTGAGTAGCTCTTTGATGTATTGATCAGGTAGAATTCCTTCCCTAGGAGGTGTCAGATGGCAGGCAGGGAGGTAAAAAACCCCCACGAACTTTATACTTAAACTTACAAGTTTAAGTATAAAGTCTGTGCAAGGGACTCCCTGCTCACGAAAACAAGATTATTCTGCAGATGTCAGTAGTTCAGACGGTATGCATGGGGATGGGAGTCATACGTAAGTAGTTTAGTGTGCAAAGGAAAGGAGGGAGAGAGTGCTAAACAGCTGACTCTTATCAACATAGACAACTTCAAAGCATTTTCTTTATAGATTACATATACTTTTCTGTGCAATATCTCTGTCCCGGGAGTCAAAATAACGAGCGGCACTTACCAGCAGCAGGGATGTGCATGGGGTGGAAGGAGGAACCCACGCGGCTCGTTAGCTGCCTTTTTGTTCAATTATGGCCAGCCAGCGACGTCAGCATTGGACGCCAGCCGGTGGAAATAAGAATGGCGGCCGCTGCCATGGAAGGGGCGGACAGCATGGGCGAGGAGCTGCAGCTGCCGCCGGCAACAGGAGGAACCTTCACTACAGGATCCACGGAGCCAGGAAAGCCGGCAGGGACGTGGGCGGCGCGAGGCAAAACATCCTGGCAGGAGCCCGCACCAAACAACGTGGGAGCAGCAGGCACGGTACCAGAACATGCGGCTGGAGTGGCATCAGGGAGCAACGCAATCCACAGGTGGGGTGCCGGGATGACAGGGCACGGAGAAAGGGAAGACCCTGGGAGAGCCCTGAGAGGGGTGCAGTTGGGACAGGCATTGCCACCAGTCCCAGATGGAGTAACGGGCAGAAGAGAAGAACGCTGCAGGTGATTGGCCCAGGGTGGACCAGAAGGAAACCCCAGGGAGTGTTCAGGGTAGGCTAGTAAGAGGGTAGGGAGTGACCTGATATTCTGTATTTTGTTGGTCTGTTTATTTAGTCACCCCAGATAAAGGGGCAGAGAGAAAGGGGAGTGTACCTAGGGGACCGAGGCTGAAGAGAAGCCTTCCTTTGTGTATGTTTTCCCCCTGAAGGAAGGGGTGAAGGTGAGGAGGGCAGATAGGAAGGCCCTTATGGTGGTCACAGTGGCTAGGGGCTGCAGGCACTTAAAGGCCAGTCAGAAGACATTACCCTATGGGGGGAACAAGACCAACGGATGGGTGATGCACTGAAGGTGGCGTGAGGCTGGGGTGTAGGGGTGGCGGAGCCCCGTGAGTGACTGCTGGGTGAATCCCGGGCCACTGGGTGTCTCGTCAACTGACCACTCCTACTGAGGAACAGCAAGTCATGGCACACCAGCATGGGGTTGGTGATGTGGGAAGAAAAGAGCTACTCCAGCACCAACATGATCCCGGGATGTGTTTGACATCCACCCTGTCCCGGGAAGCAGGGTAACACAGGGTACTTACCTGCAGTCCCAAACGATGCATGTGGAGAACAGTGGGAGGAACCCGCGCAGCTCGTGAGCTGTCTCTATGTACAGATGCGAACGGCCAGTGACGTCAGCACCAGACGCCGGCCGGCAAAGTTAAAAACGGCGGTCGCCGCGGCAAAGAAGGCGGATAGCCCGGAGAGAGAGCTCCTGCAGGCAACTCCAGAAAGGCAAGCTCTGCTGCGGCTAACATCGCTAGAGGAGCAAGCCGTGTTGCTGCATCCACTGCCGGAGGAGCGAGCAGAGCTGCCGTGGACGCCACCGAGGAAGTGAGCAGTGCGGCTGCGAACGCTGCCTGAGGGACAAGTCACGCTGCAGCCGACGCCACAGGAGGAGCAAGCCTTGGAGGAGGAACCAGAGGAGGCTGGTGAGCTGGAACCTTGGGCTGTGGGAGAGAGAGATGCCTCATCGAGTTCCCTCACCAAGCACCGCTGAAGTGAGTACTGACGTGAAGAGGGAAGAGCAGAGGTGTCTAGCAGAAGCCTCAAGACGAGGGTGGAGTGGCGGGCTGGTGGGGCTAAGGACGACTCGTCAGTGGACAAACACCTGTGACGACCCAGATGAGGGGTTGGGGTGAGATGGGGTCATCGATGAGGCCCAGGAGGGCTACCGGAACTGGCCTGAACTCCGAGGCCAAACAAAGGGAGATTCATGGGGTGTGGTGAAGGAGCACTTAGTCTTGTCAGCCGAAGGCGAAATCCCTGAGGGGGGAATCTAGGGTGAGGGCACTTAGGATACCTGCATAGGGCAGCTAGGAGGCAGTTCCCAGGAGTAAGTGTCCCATGGGGCACGATTAGGAGGGAGACCAGGCCGGGGCTTGGCCCAACCCTATGTCACGTCAGTGCACAAGTTGGGAGGGCGTGATCCCCCAGAGGAAGTCATCGAGGTGACCAGCAAGGTGGCGTGAGGCCGGGGTGTAGGGCTGGTGGAGCCCTGTGAACAACCACCGGGCCAGACCCAGGCATTGAGGAACCTGCCAGGCGCCCCGCCCATTGTGGAACATCAAGACATGGCAGGTGAGTGCGGGGTCTACTGCGCAGGAGCATAGAACTACCTCGAGGTTACTGAGGGTCCAGAAGAGGCATAAGATCCGAAGAGAGGTCTGAGCCACCGCCTGGTGGCTAGAGACAGCCTGGCGGGTACACACCTGTACAGCAAAGGCCGCTCGAGAGTGGTTGTCTCATACACACATTCTTGAATGCCTATCACAATCTACTCCTTAGGACCCTGGTAATCTCCTCCATTTTTCATCTCTCACCAATATCCTGCATCCTTGTGTTCTCCTTCAAAGCCTGCCGTTCCAAAACCTGGAAACTTGACTTCATGTCAGCCCTTTACATACCTTACCTTCGCATATGGGGTCTTGGTCAAATAATTTTAGATACATCATGACCAAAAAAGGATTAAGAAAACAGGATGCAAATTAAGTACCATTAACTTTTAATGTATTTGCTCATCTAGTTTCTCCCCTCCCCCCCAAAAACTTTATCTATCTATCTCTATCTGGTGGGTGGAGGAAAACTGAGAGAGATGTGTTAAAAAAAAAAAAGGAAGTTTGATGCATCAGGAAGAGGTGCCTGACAATTTAACTCAACTAATGTGGCAATGTCAGAAGAAAAACATTACCAGAACTATCCTGAAAAATAAGTCACAGTAACTAATAGATCAACATTAGTTAAAGCATTTACATATAGTAATTACAGCTTTGAAAATAGACAATTCCCATGACTAAATTTCATTAAAATGTGATCACCCAGTGCTATGCCTATTCTGTTCTACTTTAGGAATGTATAATTAGATACAGTTCTTTGAAATATTTGATAATCTACTGTTAACAAACCAGTAATTAACAGATTACACTTAATCAGTCAATTCTCCAACAATTTATTCAGAAGCAGCAAAGATGCGAAAGCTGTCTCAGAAGGCTGTAATTTCTCAATCAGTGCTAAAAAAAACCCCTCTTTAGGATACAGAAACAATTAGCAGCCTAATTCCCTACTTGTGATGAACATTATCACAGCTCCTGCTAGTACCAGTGAATTAAGATTCTATCAGTGTTTCCCTTAGGGGTATACAATCCAATGCAAAAAAAATGTGCCCCATCTTAAAATCCAGTCTACTGATGCTCCAGACAGCAATTTAATTTTACAATTTGTGGGGAAACCTCATATACCACAATCTACAAGTCCTATAGAAATGACAGTTTTTCAAAATGAAAACACTGTAGATGTGGACAGCAAGTTTTAAAAGATTTTGATTCAGAACAGTTCTTGCTGAATTTTAATCACATAGTTGTACTGACTTCAAACTGAAGATGTACAGAAGTGCTTGGCTTGATCAAGGCCCACATATACTTCTGTAGTAACACACTATAATCTTTCAAAATGGAAACGGACAGTTTGTCACTATGCAGAATAAAACAGTTAAAGTAGGCATGGTTTTGAAAGATGTATTTCTTCAGTACTAGAAAAGATTGCAATGAAAAGTGCTGTTATACTGCTATATAAAATTAAAGTAGTAACATATTAGGAGAGGAGTGTCGTGTGCTGGATCAGCTACAATTAAGGCTGGAAAGCCCTGCCTGAGTTGAAACACTCCCAAGACCTACATGATTACTTGCATTTATTTTTCTGATAGCTCATGGGATGCCAAGTAAGGTTGCCATGTAAGCAAGAGGTTCCTAGTAACACAGCAATACAATTCCACATCCCCAAACAATATTCCTTAAAGTTGACAGATTACACCAACTTTTTTTTCAAAGGCCTGGGGATCAAACCCTAGATCTGTAAGTCTCCAAATCTCAGTCACTCACCATTTACCCCAAATAATGCATGAAGCCCACTGGGAATATTATTTTTTCCTTTTGGGGAAAATTATTTTTAATGCTGCCATTAAAAAAAAATCTAAAAGTAGTCTCTCTGGATAGGTACATGTCAAATGACTTATATTCTACATGTTTCGAAAGATAAGCCAAAGGATTTGTAGCCAAACACCTAGGAGGATGTTCTCAGTTGTTGCTCCTCAACTCTGGAACTCCTTTGACTACGAGGTATGCCAGAGCCTGAAGCTGGCTTTTGGAAGTGGTGCAAGACCTTTCTATTCAGGCAGGCTTTTAGTAGCAGAGGTTGCTTTGGATCTTTAGGGTACTGTTCTATAATTGTATCTATTTTTATTGAAAGGCACTGAACCTTTCTGGGGAGAGTAGCATAAAAATCAAATAAAGAAACATGACTTAGGTGGGTCAAAGGGACATGTTAAGCTACAGGAAGACGATGCTAGTTGACTCCTCCTTCCAGGCAGAAATCTCAGAACGATTTGCTGGTATATTGCTATGATTTGCCACTGTTAGGGTGTGTGGGGGGGTGTTTCCCATTGTAAGCCAGGGTCAAGGAGGGAGTCCACCTTTCTGGATGCATAGGAGAACTTCTCCCTGCCCACAAGCAGGGGTCCAGAATTAAAAATAAAAAAAATGTAAAACCTTGAAAAATTTGAAAGTACAAAGTACAGAGTAAACACTGTCCTCCCTGCATATGCTGGGATAGCTGGCCAGAATGGAAAGCGCAAGGGGTATAAAGGCCTCACAAGGTGTAAGGCTTGAACTCATAAATCAAGGAAGTGCTCACACTTTCAGCTTTTGCCTGTGACATCTACATGACAGCAGAGAGCAACAGCTTGTGTGCTAAAGGCTTTCACAATGCTAACAGGAGAGAGAGAGAGAGAGAAAAACAGAGAGCTCTAGCACACACATTTTAAAATTACTAGAATGAACATGAAATAACCTTCCAAACCAGGCCTAGCTTTTTCCACGAGCTTGGTCAGAAAGTACATATTCCAAACACTTTCAGCATGACCAATATTTCAATTTCACTTTAAGAAAGCTGATAGGAGGAAAGGGGGGCATTTAGGAATCATGTAACCTAGTGCAGAAAACACTGAACAGCAATCAGGAAACTTAAAGTCTATTCCCAGCTCTGCCCCAGGCCTCCCGGGTGACCCTGGGGCAAGTTGCATCATTTCTCTCTGCTTCACAGAATCATAGATAAGTAGGGCTGGAAGGGACCTCTACAAGTCATCTAGTCCTGGGTTCCCACTTTGTGGTATGCGTACCACCAGTGGTACACAGACAACCTGTCAGCGATATGTGTTAACAGATTTAGTATAATTACTTTATATGACAAAAATTTGCTAGTGGTACTTAAGGTTGTATCATTTTAAATTGGTGGTGTGCAATCTGTCAGTTTGGGAACTGCTGATCTAGTCCAACACCTTGCCTGAGGCAGGATCATCCCTACCAAATAATCCTATATAAATAAATGCATAACCTAGCCTCTCAGTTGAGCTACTGTCAACTGACACAACACAAGACATAACACCCTAGCCTGCTACAGGGAAAGCAGGGGGACCACAGCAGCCAAAGCCCCACTTGTGTAGATGGTTGTTAATACACACTCAAAATATCTCACGGAGAGAGCCTTGTACTCCCACTACGGAAGAAGGCAACACTCCCCCCTAGGCTGTACCAATCTGACCATGGGGTAAAATTCCATCCTGACCCCAAATATGGCAATCCGTCTGACTCTGATTGGAGGGGAAAGACCTTGCAGCCAGAAACACCTGGCTTTAAGTACCATCAGGACTTAAAGCACTGGCAAACCCCAGTCAAAATCAGCAGCCTTGGCTACAGCCAACATGCAATGTTTCTGGGGAAGGCTTAAAAAACAACCAACCAACCTACCCCACAAACCTGACACATGCATGTAGCAGAAAGTGGATAGGGGAGGAGGGAGCTGAATTCCCTCCTAGCCCCATGCAAAGCTCAGAAGCATGGGTAACACCTATATTACAACACAGGCAAAGCTATGCTTAGGTCATCCCTGACCAGCAGCTGTCCAACCTCTTGAGCACCTCCAGTGATGGAGGGTCCACAACTCCCCTAAGCAGTCTGTTCCACTGTCTCACTGTTCTAACAGTGAAGAAGCTTTTCTGGATCTCCAGTCTAAACTTACTTTTCTGCAACTTCAAGTCATTGCACCCTAGTCCCCGCAGCAAGTGAGAAAAGGTGCTTCCCTTCTTCATGGCAACCTTTGAAAGATTTGAAGACTGCTATCATGTCCCCACTTCAGTGCCTTTTCCACAAACTGAAAAAACATCGTTCCTTCAGCTTCTCTTCATATGACTTGCTTTCCGATCTCTATCATCTTTGTCACATACCTCTGGACACTCTCTAACTTCTTTGTGTCCTTTTAAAAACATGGAGCCCAAAACTGCACACAGTACTCTACAGGAGGCCTAAACAGTGCTGAGTAGAGAGGCACTATCACCTTCCACCTCTTACACTTAATACTTCTATTTGTGCATCCCAAAACCGCATTTGTCTTTTGTGCAGTTGCATCACACTGAAGACTCGTACTGAGTCTGTGATTTACCAAGACTCCCAGATCCTTCTGCACAGTGCTGCCACCCAGCCCAATGTCACCCATTTTGTATTTGTATTTTTTATTGTTCTTTCCAAGGTTTAGCACATTGCATTTATCAGCACATTGCATTGAGTTTCATCCATAAGATGAGGCTAAGAATATAAACAGCCCCAAGATCTACTTATGAAAATCATTAAGGAAGACCTACATACTGTCATCTTACTACCATAACTTGTCAGACACATATCTAAGTAATTATATTAGCATAAATGGCCACTGTCACAGCATTACTGTGTCAAATAAACTAGTACATTCCATGAAGAAAACTTTTAGGGGGTGTGGGGAGGGGCTTGCACTAGATGATCTCTGAAGCTCCTTTTCATCCTTTTCTGCCCTGCTTTTCTATGATTCAAACCACAGTATCACATTATGACGGGAGAATGAGGTGATGTGTATGTCAAAGGAAGATCATTATCAGCATTATTATGATTAAGACAATTAAATGAAAACAAGATAAGTTTGAAAGTGCTCATTAAATCAAGATAATCATTGTGATCTGATTTGAAGAAACAAAATCCTAAGAAAATAAACATCAGATCAGGACCTAAATTAAATATCAAAATCTGAGCTACAAGAAGTCGCTCCATGCATAACATTTGTTGCTTCTTGTAACACACAAATAATTATTTCGGCAGTTATCCTCCCAAAACAGAAGCAAGCCACAAAACCCGTCATATTTACCCTGATTTGATGACAGTTATAAAACTGAATACTTACCTCAAAAGGATAGGGTCGAGGTGGTGGGAGGCTTGCAATTTTGGCAGCTCTCGCTTTTTCCACACATATTGCATGTTTACGTGCATTTACTTTCCTTGAAAGGAGAAAAAAAATATTTAAGCAGAAACATTAGCGTAATGTAAAAGTGACAGAAAAACTGAAAACTTAGATTTAGAATTGTTTATGCACGAATACAACTGCTCTTGGGGGACAGTGATTTAAGATGCATTCAACAAGCAATTGAATCCAGAATTGATTATTCAATTCCTGAAAATATGCAAACATTCCAAAAGGAATCAGAATTGGAGAAAAAACAAGTCCCTGAAGAACCAAGGCAACCCCCCCTTTCAAACAATTTTTCTGAAGTACCAGAAGATTGTGCACCACTTTGGTGGACCAACTTTAATTGTTCATGCATGCGGAAACCTATCTATAGTGCCTCATTTCTGTTATAGTACAATTATCCTCTAGAGAATACAATTCATTTTTCATGCCCATTCAAACCTGAACCCATCTGCTGAAAAGGCTAATAAGGATGACAGCGACAAATATGATAGCTGCTTTTATGAAGCAGGTAGCTGTCCATCAGGACCTGGACTGAGATCAACCCATTTTATGTCACTGAACAGCTGTCAGCTGACCTGTTAGGAAAATGATGATAAGATGGGGGGAAAGGCTCCTCACCCTGTTGCCAGTTCCCTGAACCATCTTGTATAGCTGACCTTCTTCCTTGTTTTTAACACTGGAATTCTTATCAAACTGCAGAAGTGTATCACCTGGGACCCTGGTTTTCTCTGGAAAAAAAAGAATCTCCAATTTTCAGATTAAAAAAGTAACCTCAAATCCACCTTTTTCCATTATCAAAATGAAACACCACTATATATTAGGGATGTGCGAAGCTTCGGTCGCTGATTTGATTCGGAGGAGATTCAGCCTGATTCAGTGGCCAAATCTGCGAAACTGAATCAAAATCGGGAGACCCATTAAAAGGTCTGAATTGAATCCGAAGCCTCCGAATCGATTCAGAAAAGATTTGAAGAGATTCAGCTTGGCTGGGGAGAGGCAGACAGCTGGGTGGCTGCAGGTTCTCCTGCAGCTCCTATGGCTGTGCCTACTTCTCTCCAGGCAGAGGGAGCCATGGGAGAAGCCCCCATGGCTGCCCTGCCTGGCCCTTAAAAAAAGCCCCACATTCACTGACTCTGGCAGCAGCAATCAGGGCCTCTGGGGGATCATGGCAGAACACCTCCATGCAGCACAGGGCAGTGGGGATTGCCCCTCTTCTCCCCCCCACCTGGCACCTGCGCAGCAGCTGTCCTATCACATGGGTGCAATGTGGCTCGGCAGGGTGCTGAACACTTTCTGGGAGCTGTGGCTGCTCCACGTGTCAGCTTGAGCCTGGCAGCATTCAGCCCCAGCGGCTCCAGCTGCCAGACAGTGTGCAGTGCCCTGCTGCTCCTGCACCATGGGTGCCAGGCAGGGGAGAAGTGTGTGTGTGTGGGCGGGTGACCTCCACTGCCCTGCGCTACAGGCAGGGCAGCCATGGGGGC
>NW_017729032.1:20450540-20451663 GCF_001723915.1 Gavialis gangeticus | reverse complement strand
CGGCTCCAGCTCCCAGACAGTGTGCAGTGCCCTGCTGCTCCTGCACCATGGGTGCCAGGCAGGGGAGAAGTGTGTGTGTGTGGGCGGGTGACCTCCACTGCCCTGCGCTACAGGCAGGGCAGCCATGGGGGCTTCTCCCATGGCTCCCCCCACCCAGGGAGAGGCAAGCACACCCGGAAGAGCTGTGGGAGAGTGGGAGAACCTGCAGCCACCCAGCTGTGCCTGCCTCTCCCTGGCTGATCTGAATCTCCAAATCAGTGTCAAATCTCTGATTCCGATTCAGCCAGATCAAATGGGTACAGTGATTCGATTCGGTGATTCAAATCACTGTCCTCTGAATCAGGTGAATCTGAATTGAATACTTCCCTATTCACACGGGCCTTCTATACATATTCTAATATAATAAAAGCCTTACTTTGTCTGTCTGTCATGCTCTGGGCCAACTGCGCATGCGCCACCGAGAGGGTGAGTGCCAATTGGCTGAGAGGGCCCGGAGCATTATGGACAGAGGGGGCAAGGGAGCTGCTGTGCCATGTGCTGCCAATCCTCTCCCCGCCCTAACAACACGTGGCAGGGAGGGGGAGGCAGCGGGTAAGAGGGGATGGACGGATGAGGGGAGCATGAAGGGGAAGGGAGGGTTTTTGGTGGCAGTGCCTCTTCACTGCCGCTGTGCCCCACCCTGCCGCTTCTGCCCAGCCCTGACAACAGCTGACAGAGAGGGGGAGGTAGTGGGAAGCGAGGGAGGAAACAGGGAGGCAGGTGGGGGGCAGGGAAATGTTGCTGGCCGCTGGGGGGGAAGCAGCCACCACTGCGTGCAAGCTCTCTTCCCTCCCTGTTCCTGGGAGCCCGTGGCAGCGTGGGGCGGAGTGGCAGGGGATGGGGGGGTGCACAGGGCTGGAGGCGGAGTGGTGGCATGGCAGGGCACTCGGTGGGGCATTCTATCCCCTCCTGCCCCCACCCCCTGTCATTCATGATGGGCAATTTGTTAGTATCTATATATTAGTGGCATTCCATTTTAATCACAGAAAAATGTGGATTTTGAGTTACTTTTTAAATCCAAACAGTGAGGATTTTTTTTTTAAACCACAGAAAACCAGGATCCCTGTTTATCACACACTAATCT
>NW_017729032.1:20438152-20445540 GCF_001723915.1 Gavialis gangeticus | reverse complement strand
CGGCACTCGGTGGGGCATTCTATCCCCTCCTGCCCCCACCCCCTGTCATTCATGATGGGCAATTTGTTAGTATCTATATATTAGTGGCATTCCATTTTAATCACAGAAAAATGTGGATTTTGAGTTACTTTTTAAATCCAAACAGTGAGGATTTTTTTTTTAAACCACAGAAAACCAGGATCCCTGTTTATCACACACTAATCTTTCAATATATACAATTCCTAAATTAAAAAGCCTTCTCAGAAAGAAGTCTCAGGATTCCTGCCTTCTACACATGGCAAACTTCAGTATGCACTCTATTTGAATAAAAAACAGATTACAGCTTCATACCATGTTTGCTCTGTCTGTAGTTTTTCTTTTTGTTTTTTCTGCTCTTTCAGAGCTTCCTTATGCCTTTTTTCTGCTCTTCGTTTCCTTTCTTCTGTTTGCTTTGCCAGAGATTCCAAATCAGGTTCCTTGACAATAAAATGTAATTAGGGCTTTATAACAACACACTTGACACTTATTATTTCTTATGATATCAACATATTTCATGTAAAGTATTATCAATGGCAAAGAGCAACTTGCTTGACATGACAAAAACGAAGACGAATTTCTATTCTACAAGAGTCAAATATGACTAATCACTTTCAACATCTTGTTCTTTCTTTATTACTAGTTATAGAAATATGCAATGTTCCCCCTCATACCATTACAGAAACAGATGGAAGCCTTAGCTTCCATCTGCATCTGACTGCTAAAGTCAGTATTTTAATAGCTCATATAATTCTAAACCACCACAGCCTTTTTCTGGAACTCCTCTTTCATTCATGCTAACCAATTATCTTACTACTATGCATTTCTACAGAATTCCCCACCCTATGTTAAAAATCAGAAAATTAGCCTCAAAGGACTTTGAGATAGTTTATCTACCTATAAAAAGGGGAATAAAGGTACTTTACTTGAGGCAGGGGCAAAATGGCTTAGAAAAGTTAAGCAGGAAGTCTGTAGTAGAGTTTGGTCTCTACAAACCTGATTCAGAGTTCACTGAAATTGTGCAAGAGATTTCCTTAGGCTTCAGAGAACTCCAAATCAAGTCCTGTCTAAGTCAGAGGGAGAAAAATATCAAGCACGTGTGGGATTTACAGCCATGAACAGGACTGTGAAATGATCCCAGAACAGACAGCTTGGTTCTTACTGGGAGAGAAGTGATATAGGATGGCTTGCATGGGATGGACTCTGCAGACATATTCTTATACATATAAGCAGTGACTTGAGATTAGACATGCTAGCATTTGGAAGTACAAACATTACACAGGCATAAGTTTGGGACGACTTATTGCCATCGTGCAATGGAGTCTTCCTAAAGTAGGGTACTACCACAGACCATCATAATGGTCATAATGTTTATGACGCATTACAGACATGTTTCTTTTGAAGCCAAACAAACTGCCTTACTAGATAAGACCACTTGTCCATCTAGTCCAGGACCTCAACTACAATAATAATACAAATTATTAAGAGAAAGGCAAAAGAAATCCCATAAAGGCCAATAAGTTTCTGCCTCAAACTCTGAGGCCTGACAATCTGCACCCTTTATAAAACATGGAAAATAAATTTATTTATGTCAATAAAACTTGTGTAGTTCCTCATATGCTTTGTTTCATGCATCCATATTTGCAACTGAAAGTATGTAAATATTTTTTATAAAAATATTCAAGTGTGGAATTTTTTAAACGTACCATTTCAGGCACTATGGGTGCCTATACACGAGCAGTGAGGCTGCTTGGACATGCTGGAATTCCAGCGTGTTGGAGCAGACTCAATTAATTGAGTCAATCGATGGAGCATGGCAATTGCTCAAACAGCCTCCTAAGTCCTGTGTACGAGCAACCCTTTGCTTAAAAATGGTGGCAGATGCACTTGAACTAAAACTTGAATGAGCTTTAGTTCAAGTGCCCCGCTGCCATTTTTAAACGTGGGGATGTTGATACACGAGACGTGGCAGTGCTTTAATTAGAGCGGCTCTTGGAGCCACTCTAATTAAAGTGCAATACCCAGCATGCCCAGAGCATGTGTAAAAGTGCCCTATGAGTCTAAGGTTAAAAGCAACAGTAACATATGCCACTTCTACAATTTTGGTAAATTAAATACTGAGAGTCTTGACCATGTCACAATCTCTTTACTTACATTTTCCTTTGCCTGTCTGTGGCCCTCCCCGACAGCTTTTAGACTTGATAAATAAAGCTTTTCCAAGGCTTTAATCTTCTGATCTTGGGCTTTCAGCCACTCGGCTTTTAGGTTTTCTGCCAACTGATGCAGTTCCTCATCTTTCCTCTGCTTTACTTCTTGTCTTATCTGTAATGCAATGTACCTTTCCTGCTCTCGAACCTGATTGAGCAAAGTTACAAATTTTGTCAGTTACTTACCAGACCTGTAGCCAGCCTTATAGAAGGCCCTTAACCAGTTCTCTAACAATTGTCAGTCTCTTCCATTGTTAATATTATTCACATTAACTAGTTATATCCTCAGCACACTAACTTCAAGTGATCACTTATTCCATTTTCCAAATTCAGAAGTCATAATAATAAATACATAAAACTATTCTAAGTGAGGCAGTACTTTTTCTCTAAAAGCTAAGAGGGGTCAGCAGGTTAGAGTTTATGGTTTTTGAAGAAGCATGATTTAAGAAAAATGTTTAAAATAAAATCAGGGTACGCGGGAGAGCAGAGGAAGTTCAGAAAAAAAACAGACAGTGACAAGAGAAGCAAACAAGGATGCTATTTGTCCAGAAAAAGGTCAAAGCAGCAATCAAAAGAAAGGAGGATGGAGAAATGGTCAGAAGTTAGGCTGAGAACATTCTGATGAGAAGTTGCTTAAAATATCCCTGTACAAAAGGCAGCAAGCAAAGCATTTAAAAAGCAAGTAGACTTAGCCAGAACAGTAAGCAAAGAACACTTTATTTAGTGGGAGCACTTTGGATTGCCTGAAGGGAAATGAGATAAAAATTCAGAAGACCAAAGAGTAAGATGGCAGTACCTGAGACATTAAATAATGAGGACTAGTAAAGGTTTTAGCAGCAGCTGGAAAGGAAGAGATGGCTGTTATGCAAGAAGACTTACAACCGCAAGAACTTGATAGCTCTTGAAGTTGATGTGAAGAAAGAAAAATCAATAATATGTAGCAAGGTGCACATTATGTTTGCAGTTTGTTTATAGCGGGGGGTCAAACTTATCTGGCCCAGGGCCAGATTGGAAACAACCCTCTGTGCTGTGTGCAGCACCCATGGTGCTGGGTCCAGCCCGCATGCTGCATACAGCATGCACGGGCTTTGCTCCAGAGCTTGTGTTGCATATGGCACACAGGCTGGACCTGGCCCTGCATGCAGCACAGGTCCCAGACCGACCCCCCTGGGCTGCATGTAGCACCCTGCCAGACTGGCTCCACAGGCTGGCTCTGGAGCTGGGCTGGGTCGGATTGGGCTATGCCAAAACCACCATGTAGGGCTGGTTTGGCAGGGCATCACATGTGGACTCCCTGTGCTGTCTGCAGTTCTGGGTCTAACCTGCACACTGCATCCAGAGTATGCCCTAGGCTGACACAAGCTACATGAGGCACTGGACTGGTTGCATGCCCAGCATATGGGGCTGGCAAGGGGTGGATGCTGCATGCAGCATCCTGCAGGCCCAGCCCTACACGCTAGCTCTGGCATGGCCTAATATGGACTGGCCCTGGAGCCAGTGTGCAGAGCTGGTCCAGTACAGGCACTGCATGCAGCACTGTGGGCTGACCCCACTATGCTATGTGCAATGCATGAGGTGCTGGGGAGAGCATATGCCCTATTTGGCACATGGGGATGGTCCAGAGACCCACAGGCCAGCTCACATGGCTCTGTGAGCCAGGGTTCAATAACCCTGGTTTATAGAATTTTTCACCTTTGCTGTGCAAAAACACTCTTTAAAGTACACTCCTAAATCACAGATGTGCTTTCTTTCAATCACATAAATGAAAATTCCTGTCAACACTAAAAGCATACCTGCTGCAGTCTCAGTTTTCTTCTTCTTTCATATTCTTCTTTCAAAAGCATAGCTTCCTCATTGGGACTAAGTCTCAGTTTCACAGCTTTTGCCACTTTCCTTTTCATCTTTGGGAACATTGACTATTTGATTTCTGGGTCAGAACAATGTTGAAAAACATAGTAAATAACCTGCAGCTAAATTTTTTTTGACAGGAAATAAAGATACTGGCATAATGCTAAAAACCTATAAAGATGCTACGAATTGGAGCTGCAAAAGTTTATGCTGGTTGTATACTTTTCTTAATACCTGGGGGTGTTTTGGCGTGATATTTGTTACAGTCAAATGTACTTATTACTTAAGCTGCTAATCCTGCAGGGAGCAGGTGTTCACCGTCAGACTTCAGCCTAGGAAAGCCTATCTGCTGCAGCCAGGAATAGTAAGCTCAATTAAACTTCTGAAATAAGTATCAATATATGGTCTTTCAGATGTGTTAGTTAGAATGAAACATTCTATTGTAGGAGGAGACCTCAACCTCTTGCAAAGGGTGAACTAAATCTTAAATTGGTTAGTAGCCTATATGCCCCTTCCCAATCACATGATCATATAGACTGTTACCTCTCCCACTCACAATCCCAAGAAATTCTTGTGGCAGCTACAATTACTAACAAAGAAATCATGTTACAAAGGAAGGTAATATCTTCTAAGGTAATGTTGGAATCAGAGGCTAGAATCAAGAAGGGGATTTGTCACTATGTGAATATGTCTAGTTGTACTCTACTTGAAAAAGGGACTAGAAATGGGTCAGTGTCATTGTGCCCTCTTAGTACAATATTTTATGTACTAAAAAAGTTAAGTATTATGATTTGCCACATAGCTCTGCTCCTGCAGCATTTTTACACAGGTAATTTCACACATAATACACAGTCTCACTGAACTCACTGTATATTTACTCAGATGAATAACTGCTTGTAAACTCCAAACCTTAAATATATAAGAAAGCAATTTTTTGAGCAGCCTAGAATATTAACTAAATCATTTATGAAAGGACTATTGTGAAGCTGAGGGTATATAGCAAAACAGTAAGGGCGCACTGATAAAGATTTTCTAGGCCGATACCAATGGCTGATTATTAATAAGCCATATTGGCTGATACCGATTTGATATGCAAACCCAGCAGCTTGGAGAACAGTGTCTGGCTGGTAAGTCTGTTGTGGGGAGAGCATGGGGGGGTGGGAAGGGGTGTGGGCAGATTGAGCCCCTGTGGTGAGGGAGGGAGTGGGGCTTCCCAGTCCCATGCCCTGTTCCGGCTGAGCTGCGAGCGGTGCATCCAGGGAGCATGAGGTGTGGTGTGGCTCCTGCTGTTGCACGCACGCCTGGGGGAGGCATGTGGCCACTGGATCTGTTTGGGGCGAGGGTGGGCTGTCACTGCATGCTTGAGGCTGGGTGGTTGGGCAGGGGCTGTGTTCAGGGAGGGTGACAGTGGTGCTGGGAGCAATGCTACGGCAAATTTTGGGTGGCTATAGCCTACCCTGTAACCCTCCCCTCCCCAGTGCCCCACTGCCTACCCTGAGCACAGTCCTGGCCGAAGCCTGTCCTTGCCTAGCGCACAGATCTGGGAGGCATGTGCCCCCCCGTTCCTCACTCTGGGGTGCCCCCACTGGCAGGAGCCACCCCCCAAGACAAGCCATTTATGGTTCCATCCCATGCCCTGCCCAGCTGGGCAGCACCTGCCACTGCTCCACTCTCTTCTTCACTGTGGGGGACCTTGATCTGCCCCTCCTCCCCTTCCCCCACAACAGACCTACCAGCCAGATACTGCTCTCCACACTGCTGGGCTGCACTCCTGGCTGCCTGCATGCTGTAACTGCACAGATGCATACAGCATTTATCGGTGATATTATCAGCCAAACAAAGCCGACTTTGGATAATGTCAATTTTCCGTTTACTGGTGCTGAAACGATATGGACCAATGTATTGGTGCATCTCTACAAAATAGCTGTAGGATTTACAAGATTTATGGATCTTTATGCATGGCTCTCCTTTTCATTATGTTTCTAAGCTGAAACTCAAAAGGTAGCAAGGCTGCAAAGGCACGTGCCAAACATCTGCTTTACTAAACAATTCATGTTGGTTAAAGTTCACATTGCTCATAGGAAAGTATTCTTCTGTCTCAATGAGCGTATCCTCATGGTTCTGGAGCATCCAGTTCCCTTCCACCAAATCACAACATTTTAAAAAGTGCCTAAGCTAGGGTGAATTTGATTTAAATCAAATCAAATTAAATAATAATTTAAACAACTATTTAAATCACTGGTCAGGAAGCCTCGATTTAAACATTGTTTTCTACAAAAAGTACATTCTTGTTGTTTGATATCCTTTATTCATTTAACTTCTTGAAATTTTGCACTTTGAGAAAGGTAAAGCCTTGACTGTGCATACACGAACTTGCAGAGAGACAAGAGGGCTGACGGGTGGGTAATCAGGTCTGTTATCTCTCACCTCTGTACACTGCTGTTAACAAGGATGTTACTTGTGGAGACAGAACCTCCCTATGCATGAAGAAGGGTGTTTGTGCCCAAAAGCTTGCAAAGAATAATCTTTCTAACTATTTAGTTGGTCTAATAAATGATATCACATCTCCCCAAAGAAACTTGTCTGCTCAGGATCACTGGAGACACAAACCCAGTTTAAGAACTGAAACTAAGCAACACAGAGACAATTAACGGGATCTTTTAGACTGAGCATGGAGTCCAATTGAGTAAGAGTGGTTTTCTTTAATCTTTACTAATCTATAGAGGAGCCTTTGGGGACCCCATAAGATTGGGCCCCTAATACAGTTCATGGCCTGTGGTGACCTATTTATAAAACTTTTCTAAAAAGGTTACGTGAACATATAGTCTCAAACAGTACATAATTCAAAGTCATAATTCCTATTCCATGATGATTATCTTTGAGTTTTAACATATCTTATATTACAACCATCTTTATATGTTTTTTAAAGCATCTTAATGAAAAAAAATACGATTACATACAACCCCCCCCCCCAATTTAAAAAATCATTTGTTTTTCTCTACCCTGGGTTCAGCCAAGACAGGTGCCTCCAACAGCACCAGCTTTTGGCAAAGGCAACTATTTTGTTAGCACGCCAACGCCACTGCCCGAGGACGATGTTGCTTGCTGAAAACCTACTTCCTGGCGGGGAGGCAGACCCCGACGCAGGACGCGCTGCTGCGTTTGCAGGTCCCTCCAGATGCCTCTCAGGCGGGTTTCTGGAAGGGCTCGGGCCTGGTGTCAGCCGCAGCCTTCGACTGACTTCGGTTTTCGGTCCCAAGCCTCTCCTAACGCGCGCTATGCTTTAAGCTTTTCCTAACCCAGTTTTTTTTTTTTTTT
>NW_017729032.1:20428075-20433152 GCF_001723915.1 Gavialis gangeticus | reverse complement strand
GCCACAGCCTTCGACTGACTTCGGTTTTCGGTCCCAAGCCTCTCCTAACGCGCGCTATGCTTTAAGCTTTTCCTAACCCAGTTTTTTTTTTTTTTTAAATCACTAGTTCCTGGGTGGAAGGAGCGAGGATTTACCACCGAGGAAGTAATTACCAGAGGCGACCTGATCCGGGGCTGCCTGAGCGCTGCAGCTCCGAGGGGAGGGCAGCCACCACATTTACACAACTCCAGGGAAAGGACCATGGGCTCCTTCATCCAGGGTCTCTCCCCTCAGACCACCGTCCCCGCCCGCACCACCGACCTACCCCCACGGCCCAAGCTCCAGGCGCTTCAAACGGCTTCTTTCGGCCACTTCGACCCCGTCACATCCGGCATTCGAACCGTCCGCCAATGAGCGCGGGCGCAGCGGGAAAATCGGCGGCTCTAACGAGCGTACGCATGCACAAACGCAAAGTTTCTCCTCCCATCTTGGCCCGGCTCGGAGACTTGCTGCGCATGCTTCAAGAAACAAGCCCTCTTAGCGCGGCGGCTAGTGGAGAACAGCAGGCGCGACCCTCTCCCGCTCGGGGGGCGTGGTCACGGCTCCTCTTGGCCAATGGCAGCTAAGCCGAGCCGTGATTAGCTGTTGCGCGAGCCGCGCCGAATGTGCGAGGTGGCGCGGGCAGGTGGGTGAGTTCCGCGCTGCTCCCTCGCGGCGCCTGCTCCTCTCCCCCGGCCTGGGCCTTGGCTGCGGCTGCGGGACAGGGCGGTGCCTGTGTCTGTGGCTCCAGGGTGGGACTCTTCAGTCACCTGCAGCCCTGGGGACGCGCCGTGCTGCAGGTAGGGTTGCCAGCTCTACTCCACGTGGTTTCCTGACATGACACGGTGACATTAATGACTTTACGTCAGGAAGGCAAACGCACAGGACCGTTACATTTTAACAACCCGCTGGACTAGTCTATCAATCGGATTCAGCATTTAATGTTTATTGTAATGACTGCCCTGTGTCATTTATCTCTACCTGGGTGACTCTCAGCAGTTTCCTGGAGATTTAGATCTAATTCCTAGGGTCTCCTGGGCAGTCCCGGAGAGCTGGCGACCCTAGGTCCAGGTGAGGGGTTGCCAACCATGATCAAGGGCACAGAGGAGTTTTGACTCCAGGTCATGTTAGTCCAGGGGGCAGGGGCTCTGCCTGGGGTCTCTGGAGCCTGCTCTGACAACCTTTTATGAAAGCAGCTCCCCTGTGGCAGGTTCAGGTGCCTTGTGTTGCCTTAGGGGTGGATGGTAGTTTTAGGAACAGTCCCAGTTGCCTGTGTAAGGAATAGTTTGTGTGGTAGGGCTGTGCGAAGCGGGTCCTATTCAATTTGGATTCAGCCCGAATCACGGACAGTGATTCAATTCGTTGATTCAGATCACTGTCCTGATTCGATTCAGCTGAATCCGAATCTGAAAATATGATGCTGATTCAGAGAACCAGGGATTCGGACACAGGCACGGCTTTAAAAGTTTTCTCTACATAGCTTGAGGTAGCAGATGCTGCTTGTAATCGCCAAGTATGCTGGGGAGCACCATGTGCCCCAGCATCACAGCATTCATGAGCCCCTGCTACCTAGAGGTATATAGAAAAAAACATTTAAAGCTGTGTCTATGTCCAAATCTTTCCAAATCTCTCCGAATTGATTCGGAGGGTTCCAGTTCAATTCGGAGACATTCAGGGAGTCCTCTGATTTGATTCAGATTTGGAGATTCAGCCGCTGAATTGGGCTGAATTTCCACTGAATCGGATCAGGGACTGAAGCTTCACGCAGCCCTGCTGTGTGGTACCCCTGGCAGGGGTTGGACTCGAGCTCTGCAGGTCCCTGCCCACCCTGCTTCTCTGCAATTTCTGTGATCCCCTCCAGCCCCACAGTCTGCAGTGATGTCTGATGGACTCTGCCTGTTACATTAAAGAAACACCAGCAGGGTTTCCCAGCGCCAGGCCAAGCAGTTCAGTATGAGCCTTTTCCACCCTGCTGTGGTGTTGCTTGTCCCCGGTGGCAGCGTGTTGTGGCACTGAGGCGCTGCCAGCTCAGAGGTGTTCCAACAAAGCTGCTCTGGGCTCATCCACAGGAGCTGCTCTCGGGAAGCAGGAGAGCAGCCCAGCAGAGGTGTCTCTGCATTTGGAGCACGTGGGCGGGTGGGTCACAGTCGAGCCTGTTGGGCTGAAACACAAGCCCTGCTTTTCTGTGGGCAAGGAGAACTATAAGACGCTTGTCTGATAATCAGTCAGAAGCTTTATTGACTACAAAATTATCCATTAAACACAAAGCAGTTAATCAACTGGGGTTGCCAGTATACAAGTAGTCAACTTAACTGGTGTTGCCAGAATATAAGCAGGCAGTTACCAAAAACTAAGTGTGTTAACGTGATTCTTCACCGCACCACAGTCTCTCTAGAGCTGTTACTCAGGAGGTATTCCCCTCAGTCAGCTGCACTGGGTGAGCTTCCTGGGTTGTGCTCCTCCAAGGCTTGGTCTTCCTTTAGAAATCCATGCAGGCAATTCAAACAGCAGACAGCAAACTGTGATTTCACTTGCTTAGGCTATTTAACCCTTTAGTGGTGTCATCATTACTAAGGCTAGCCGAGCTTGTTATATGGTATTTTGGCTTCTAGATCCTAAATTTACAATAGGACATCCTTCCACATTTGGAATATTTTCCTGATATTTTTCTTTTCCCACGTTAATTAGTCCCAATGGTTATCATGTTATCATCTTAATTTATGGTTCTCTTATTCTGTTGTTCTAGATGTTCCCTGGCATTTTACTGGGGTTAGCTTTAGGCAACAATCATTGAATTCTGAATCATCTCAGAAAGCCTTGTGGGAGTTCGGTCAACTTGACATGACCACATTTGATTTTCCTTGCAACACCTCCCCTCCTTGGTAGCTAGGAAAGCCTTTTCCGTTGCTACCACTTAATCTTTTGTCTTGGCTGTTGTACTCAAGGCAGTTGGGGCCACTAGCTCTGAGCTGGAGCTGGCCACAGTTGTGGAGAGGAGAAGTGCTGACCTTCCTGCCATGTCTTTGGTCCTGCACTACATCAGTAGATTCCTTGCACGCTAAGGTGCAAAAGAGGATGGTTGAGGCTATCTTGCCTGACTGATCCAGTTGCAGGCTGGCTGTGCTTCAGCAGCCTGAACATGTGTTCTGAGGCTCTCCTGTTCAAGGCTGCCCTTTTGGCACCCTGGGTGCTGAACTGAGGGTTCAGGGTTGCTGTAGTCACTATGATGGGTGGCTTCTGGACATGTGTGTGTATTGAAGCATTAGGTCTGTGGTATTTTGCCCATCTTCCAAATGTGTGTGGCTGGTTACATAGTCCCACACCAAATGGATTGCTAGTTTGACCTTGTAACTATGGTAATGCTTATCTTTCCCTATCCTCAGAACTCACCACCATCTCCTTTAGTGTTTGACATGACTTTTGTATCTAATCTCACAGTTTAACTTGTCTTAATAGAATTTCATGGAAGTGCGACTGGGATGGACCCTGCCATCTCCTCACGTGTCGATTCTGACAGGTGGCTTGCAAAACGACTGGCAAGAATCTTGATCTCCTGTGACTTGTCTGCCTGTAGCAACAGCACCCAATCCTTGACATCCATTTTGGGGCACAGTTTTGTTATATCTACAAATGAAACAGGATTGGACCATGGCAGGAGGACTTTTTTCTGTTGGCCCTGCTCATAGTATCACAGCTGCTGCTGCTGCTGCAGTGGACAGAAGAAGCATTTACAGGCAAGTATCAGTCGGTCAGACACAAAGACTGTAACTGTGGAGTGAGATCTTTTGCTCAGCTGAGTGAGGGTAGGCTGCCAAAATAGAAAAACAAAATATGACAGATTTAGAAGGCATGCAACTTGGACATATGGTCTTATATTAAGAGCTGTTGGTACAGTTTGAGTTATGTCTACCAATCTCAAGGCTGGCAGCATCTGGGCTATAGTTCCTAGTAGCAGAGTTATTGTCAGCTGCTGGCTGGTGTATCAGACCTAAATGGACATAGTTGATGTTAATGCCTTGTCTTCAAATTGGGCCCTAGGCCTGGTTTCTACAGCAGTTGAACTTAAAAGGCTTTAGATTTCTTGGTAAAGATCAGTGATTGATTTGAACTGTTACCTGCATTTGGATGTGTGCCATTGTTAGGCCCTGGAATTATAAAGGCCTGGGAAAGCTACCTCAGTAGTTGAGTATTTGCAGCTTATTTGAAGACTGCTGGCTGTAGTGGTTAGCAAGTGTTAATACATGATCATGCAAAACAAGTGCTCTCCAGATGGTCAGTAATGTGCATATCATATACATTAAACCTGAGCAGTTTGTTTTACTGAATGTCTGTTCTCTGGTCTCCTTACTGGATTTTTTATTTCAAAATGTTCATGGTGGCAATGTTCTCTCCTTTTACATTTTTTTCCAAATAGTTTTCTTTCTACTGGCCAACAGGTGCAGATTGAGAATTGTACCTGAACTGTATATGGAGAGATTAGCTAGGAGGATTTTTGGAATCTCTGCTTTAAAAAAGATGTGTGTGCTGCATGAGGTGTCCACACTAGACTGGTCATGTGCATTGGCTCCAGTCTAGACTAGCCCCAGAAACAGTGGGCAGCATTGGTCCAGTGGGGTACCACATGTAGCATATGCATTGGATTAGCCCCCCTTTCTGCATGCAGCACTTGTGGGACTTGTGCATCATGCATCACATGCAGCATGCACCGGACCCTGTCCAGGATTTGTGTTGCACACAGCTCATGAGGTTGATATGGGACACAGTCTGCATGTAGTATTCATGTTGGGCTGGCCCTGAATGCTGTTTCCAACAGTCTGCAGCCCTGATCCAGACCAGGCCCAGAGCCAGCATGCAGGGCCAGTCTTGTGTAGGTGCTGTATACAGTGTGTGCCCTGGACCATCCCTCTGTGCTACATGCAGTTCCTGCAGCACCAGGTCCAGCCCCACACACTTTATGCGGTGTGCACCAGTCCAACTTCATGCACCATATGCAGTTGGGGGTGGGGTGGGGGGTGGGGGGTAGAGGCAGTGTGGACCCCATACAGTATGTGGGGTTGGT
>NW_017729032.1:20424652-20426943 GCF_001723915.1 Gavialis gangeticus | reverse complement strand
TGGTCTGAGACCCATGGACCAAAGCATAGGACTCCACAAGCTGGATTCAGTCTGCAGGTTGTATGTTTGACACCCTCTGCCTTAGAGTCACATTATTGGAAACGGGTATCACAGTAAATCCTGCATTTCTGACATAGCAAGCCTGCTGCTGCTGAATAAGTTGCTTCTTTGGAAAGGTCTTGTTTCACCAGAAAGTACTGAACAAATTCTACCTCTGCTTCATTTACATATATATCCCTTTAAAATGTGGATTTCACAATCATTAATTTAACAACGCTTTCTTAATATATTCTGCTTGTAGAGCAAAATATCATACTGCACAAAAGGCATCAATTATTTCCAAAATCTTGACATAGGCCTTGGCTGTTTTGTGGAAGGTGCCTGGAAGGGCAGAGGGACTGCTTGCCTCATCAAGGTAATCCAGTCTGTTGGGAGAACCTGAATCCAAATACAGAGTCCTAGTTCCCATTCCTCTGCTCTAAGGACTTGACCATGGAGGGAGTGGTAGTCCTCAACATATTTAAATAAACCAAGGAATAGTTTTTCATCCCTGATCCCCCTGGATGCATTGTGAGGAATTTCACTATTAGTCATTTTATTTTTGAAGCCATAGAAAATGTGTCTGAACAGCACATCTTGATTCTCTGAATGTTTATACAACTGAAAAAACTATGCCATGTAACAATTATGAACTTTTCCAATGATTTGCAGTGACAAGTAACATTTAAAAATCAAGCAATTACATATTTCTGTTTTCATGTGTTCTAGAATCATGGGAGAGTTGAAACAACTAATAAAGAGAAGCCTGCATTTGAAAAGAGCTGCTTACACAGACTGCTTATCAAGTGTAGGTGATCAAAGCAAAGCATTTAACTATATTGAGATAGCTAAAAAAGTAGCCGAATGTTCATAGGTACCAAGTTCTGCTAAGTCCTTGGCATTTCAATGAACTGAGAATGTCAGTAATTGCAAGATCAAATTCTTAGCAGAACCAAAAAGCTGTGGGAGGATCAAAAGCAAAATGAAAGAGTACCTGTAGACGTGTGGGGAAGCTGTTCTGATGCACTGTAATTGTAGCAAATCAGAGCAGACTTAATTAATCAAGCCTGCTGGCGCATGCTAATTTAGCATGCGCCAGCAGCCTCTGCGACTCATGTGTCAGTGTTCCCGTGCTTCAAAATGGTGATGGGGCACTTTAACTAAAGCTCATACAAAAAAGCGCCCCTGCTGACTTTTTGAAGCATGGGGACACCAATACAAAAGATGCTGTGGGCACTTTTAATAAAAGCGCCCCCACACCTCACCACCAGAGCACATATAAAAATGCCCAAAGTGTCTAACGTTTCCAGTTTTAATTGAATGAATGATTTAATATGTTTGAGTGCCAGATGCACTTAAAAGTATGGAAGAGTTAGGGGAGAAGTAACAGAATGCAAGTTATATAGTGTGAGTAATTCACAGGAGAATTGCAACTCAGCATTTTGCCGTTTTAGTTCTTTATTACAACTTTCAAGAGATCATTGAACTAACTCAAGCTCATATAGTATTTGATAAATGGCTGAACTACATTCTTTCCCTTCAAAGTTTTGGAAGTTGAGCTTGCACTACAAGGAGAGTTTCTTTAGTTGTGTTACGAGTTACGTATTGCCCGTTATTCTCTAATAAGAGTCAGTTGAAAGCCTCTTCTCTTACCAAGTCCAAAACACTGTAACAAAATGCTACCATGTTTACTCAAATATTAAATGATTTTTTCCCCCTCACTCAGCATGGGGAAAAGAAAACCCCTTATCATATATTTGCACACGAGAAAACATTATTAAATACATCATCTATCATTAAACTGCTGCCAGAAGCAATGTGTGCTCAGGAATGGAAGCCAACTATGAAGCTGATTAAATGCAGCTAGCACTGAACGGGCTTGCAAAACACATGATCCGTATTAGGCAAACATGTTGATGAGAATTTTTTATTTTTTTTTTTCCCCCCAATCTCTATCAAGGCCAAATCAGTTCCAAATTCAGCTGGGGAAAGCCCAATAGTCAAATTTCAAAATTCAACTGAGCAGAACTCATTTAATTGATTTCATAGACATTAGGGCTGGAAGGGACCTCGGAAGATCATAGAGTCCAGCCCCCTGCCCCAAGGGCAGGAAGTCAGCTAGGGTCAAAGGATCCCTTCTTAAAGGAGTCCAGAGTAGGTGCTTGCACCGCCTCTGGAGGAAGTCTATTCCAGGTCTTGGCAACTTGGATAGTAAAGAAGTTTTTCCTTATGTCCAGCCTAAAATGGCCTTG
>NW_017729032.1:20419326-20419652 GCF_001723915.1 Gavialis gangeticus | reverse complement strand
CTTCTTAAAGGAGTCCAGAGTAGGTGCTTGCACCGCCTCTGGAGGAAGTCTATTCCAGGTCTTGGCAACTTGGATAGTAAAGAAGTTTTTCCTTATGTCCAGCCTAAAATGGCCTTGGAGTAGTTTGGAACTGTTGATCCCCGTCATCCCTTGGGGCGTTCTGGTGAACACATGTTCCCCCAGATCATGGTGTACACCCTGATGTACTTATAGGCTGCCACCAGGTCAACCCTGAGCCAGGGTGAAGAGTTGCATGGCTCTCAGCTTCTCTTCAGAAGGTCTATTTTCTTGTCCTCTAATCATGCACATGGCTCTCCTCTGGACTC
>NW_017729032.1:20407977-20418643 GCF_001723915.1 Gavialis gangeticus | reverse complement strand
CTCAAGATGTTGCAATCAGCCAGCTTGTCAGGAATGGTCTTTTTAATAATTTTTTCCAGAATCTTTCCAGGGATTGATGTCAAGCTGATTGGCTTGTAGTTCCCTGGATCTACTTTCCTCCCTTTCTTGAGGATGGCTACCACATTTGCCTTCTTCCAATCTTCAGTTTGTCAAGTCTGTGTGACTCAACCACTGGACAAGTATACTTCCTCCCAGACCCATCGGTTTGGGGCTTTGGATACTCCCCAAATCCAGGCAGGCATCCTATTTGCCAACCCCAGGCCCAGAGGCCTTGGGGCTCAGATGCCCCCTGTCTTGCTTGATCTTACCCAGAAGGCTGAGAAGCAATGGGAATTTTTTTTTCCAAAAATATAAGTTTCTATACATATAAATAAATACACACATATACATCTAAACCTTTACAGTCCTGACACAGTTCATTTGACCATTCACTCAACAGTCCATAATGCACATTTAGAGTTTAAACCATGCTCATAATCATAACTGTAATTGTATACATAACCAGAATCCTTCCCGTTACAATAACTGTAGCCATGTGGCCATGTGCCCGTCGCTGTCTCTGTGTAACAGGGGGCCTTCTTGGGGCTGATTTGCCTTTGGCCCGCCCACCTGTTTCTAGGCCAACCACCCCCCTTTTTTCCTGCCATGCCTTATTATCTAATTAATGATCTTTATTAGGCAGGAGGCTGCCCATTTTCTTTCCCTGATGCCAGGGGGCATTATCTGCAGCTCCATTCCTCATCTACACCATAGCCCATGCCTTGCAGATGGCATCTATAGTTCTTACTGTCACTGGGCCCACACTGGGCCCTAGAATCCTCCCATCAGGACCTCTCTAAGATCCCTCCATTCAGGTGGCCTATCCACCCTCATTTGGGCTGCCTAGGTCCCTGAAACGATTTCCCCTTTGGGCATGGTCCCCCCAGGACCTTTGGCCACACAGGCCTTGGCCTCACCTCCAAGGCCAGTTGGGAACCCCAGGCTCTCAGCTTTGGGTGTCCCTCACGGTGGGCCCCTGGCCCTTTTGACCATTCTGGTCCTGGCCCCAGCATTGACCAGTCAAGGGTACTCTAAGTCAGGCCTCTGAGCCTCTAGACCCACTCTCTCTCTTGCGTCCGCCCTCTGTACCCTACTAGGGGTTAAGGTGCCTTTCACTGGAGTGGTAACTGGCATGGCATTTCCTGGGTACTCCTGTGCCACTGAGAGCCCCACCAGGCCACCCACTCCCGGCAGGGTGCAATTTTGGGTCATGCCCAGGACCAGGAGCCCTCCTTGCCATCCCCAAAGCTCCTCCCTTACCTCCAGGCTGATACATGAAGCCTTGCAACCAGATGATGTTACTGCCTGGCCTGCCAGCCAGTAGGGAACTGATCTGTTTATATAGGCAGCCAGGGATCTAAAATGGCTGCTGCAATCAAGCACCTGGCTGGGCCCTTAAAGTGGCAGGCACAAACAGTGCCCAGCCACACTCTGTGACCCATTACACTCACGCCAACAACCTCTGTGCCCCTCCTCCTACTTTCCACTCCCCCTTACAATCTCTCTGGTTTTTCCCCCAGTCCTTTCATGTCTCCACTGCTTCTAGATTTTCATTGTCTTCGTTGTGCTCTTCCTTCTTGTTCTGATCCTTGTCCTCTTCTTTCTCTTCATTGTCATTGTTGCCTTCTTTGGTGGTCTCATTCTTGAACAGTCTGCTCCATCCTTTCCTCTTCCACGTGTCCTCCACTGTCTCCTCCCAGTCATCTCATGCTTCCCTTTTATAGTACAGCTGTAGCTCGCTCACTCCCATTCTGACTCAGTCCTCAACTGGGAAGTTTGTGTGTTTGTACATGAGTAGGTTCCTGGTCTTCCATAGGGTGTTCCTGAAGCAGGAGATGAACTGGTCGAAGTGGGCTGTCAGGGTCCCTTGTTGCTTGGTCAGGTGGCCAAACAACACTGTCTCTGGTCAGGATCTTGACTCCTGTCACCATTTGCAGGAGTTTGCTTACTCTCCCCCCTCACCTCTCTGGCATACAGGCATCTCCAGAGGAGGTGATTAATTGTTTCTTCCTTCCACCAGCAGGTTTGTCTAGGGCAGGGATGGGCAATTATTTTGGGCGGAGGACCACTTACTGAGTTTTGGGAGGCCATCGAGGGCTACATGATGGGCAGCAGGGGGCAGATAGATGTTAATTTTCTAAATATTTTAGGGGCCCTGTGGGCCGGATAGAATGGCCTGGCAGGCTGCATCTGGCCCGCAGACCACATTTTGCCCACCCCTGGTCTAGGGTGAGCCTCTCTGTGTCTCAGCACCCATGCAAGACTGCCCTACGGGCTGTCTGCCAGTTTGTCTCTTATGTTCCTTCTGCAGGTCGTTGTGGCGGACTTGCTACCACACAGCCTTGCAGCTGTTACTGTGGGAGTATGTTCACAGGCAGTAGTTGTCTCTTTCCCTTACCACCTGCTGCATCTTACAGTGGTTTATCAGGGTTGCTGGGGCTTCATTTTGTAGCTCATACCTGTTCTGGAACTGCTTGTAGAACCATGGCAGTTTCAGGGCCGATGGGAGCATGTTGTGTGTACACCCAGCAGCTTTGCAACAAGTGCCCTGCAAAGTATTTAATGAAGCAATCTGTTTTGGAGTCTGCCCCGGCCACCAGTTTGCAGACCTCACTCATGTATTTTGCTCAGAAGAACAGCAGGACATCTGGCATTCCTTGGCCCCCAGTCTGTTTAGTCTTGTACTACGTGGCGCTCAAAGCCTTCTCCCATTTGGAGCCCCAGAAAAAGATGTGCATGGTCCTTTGGATTCTATGGATGGTTTGCCACGCAGGTGGGAAGATGTGTATATATATATATATATATTTTTTTTTTTTTTTAAATATGGTTTTACACACATGCACCCCTCTGTCCCCTTCCTCCCCCCTCGCCTGCCTAGATTGGCAGTGCTGTCTTGTGACCAGTGCCATTCACTTGACAGTTCCTAACACCCACACACATACACACACACCCACCCACACACACACACTCTTACACCAGCAAAGTCCTGTTACAATAGCCACATCTGTGCACTCAGGTGTCCATCACCATCTCTTTTGCCTGTCACAGTCACGCCAAACTGATCCCTCTCCTCCCCCTTCCCACCCCACACCCCGAAGTCCCCTGTTCCCTTCCCCAGTCCTTAGTGGGCATTGCCTTCGTTATTGTCCTCTTCTCTCCCATTGTCCTCATTGCTCACCTCCTCTTTGTCACTGTCCTCATCTTCTTTTTCCTCTTCATCACCATAGTCTTCTGTGGGGGCCTTGTTCCTGAACAGTCTGTGCCAGTCTTCATTCTCCCAGGTGATTTCTACTATCTCCTCCCTATCATGTTCTACTGACTTCTTGTAGTACAACTGCTTCTTACTCGCTACCGTTTTGACATAGTCCTCAACTGAGAGGTTCTAGTGTTTGTACGTGAGCAGGTTCCTGGTCTTCCAGGCGTTTCTGGAGTAGGAGGTGAACTAGCCAAAGCGGGTTGTCAAATCCCTTGCTGCTTGGTTAGGTGTCCAAACAGTGTTGCCTCTGGTCAGAGTCTTGACCCCAGTCATCATCATGAGGAATATAATTACTCATTTCTACACTTCCCTGGCATAAGGGTGGTATCAGAGGAGATGGTCAATTGTTTCTGTTTTCCACTGGCAGGTTCACTTGGGCAGTTCTCTGGACCTTTCTGCCCCTCTGTTTCTCAGTGCCCGCACAGGGAGTGCTTGGTGGACTACCCACTAGTTCAGATCCCTGTGTTCTTTCTTCAGGTCCTCGTGGACTTGTTCACTACATGGCTTTGCTGCCATTGCCACAGGACACGTCCACGGTCAACATTCTGTCTCTTGCTCCTACGGTGATTTTTCAGGGCTGTCTTTTTGTAGCTCATACCTGCTCTGGAACTGTTCCCTGAAAAATACTTAACAATGCAGGCTGTTCTGGAGTCTGCCCTGGCTGCCAGGTTGCAGATCTGTCTTGTGTACTTGGCACAGAGGTACAGCTAGATGTCTGGCATTCCTAAGCCCCCAGTCTTTTTTGTCTTAGACAGCTTGGTCCTTGCAACCTTCTCCCATCAAGTACCCCAGAAGAAGACGTATATGGTTCTTCGGATTCTACAGATAATTTGGTTTGACAGGTGGGGAAAAGCAGTGTGATGTACAGAAGCACTGGTAGCAACACCACCTTCACGAGTGCCATGTGCCCCCCTCCCCCATTGACAGGCAGCGCAAGTTCAACTGTGCCAGTTTCTGTCTGACCAAGGCCTCAGTTTTTCCCCACGTATTAGTGTCCTTTCAGCTCCAGGTTGAAAACCACCCTAAAGATATTTACCCCCACATGGGGGATGGAGACCCCCAGCATAGATAGGTCTCAGAGTTTGCCCAGTGCCAGGCAAGTGCTCTTGGTCATGTTGAGCTTGGCACCTGTTGCCACTCCGTATGCCTGGACATGTAGCTCTTTTTCCAACAACCACTTTTCTTTGCATATGATGTTGAGGCTCTTTGTAGGCCAGGACTCATTTCCTTCCTGCTGCCCTTGGTGATTTCCACTCTGTGGATCCCAGGGTCTCTCCTGAACCACTATGCCAGCGGTTCCATCACACAAATTAAAAGGATCGGACAGCCTTGCCACCTACCCAACTCCACTGTGATTGGCATGGTCAGGAACCCATTTACCAGAACTCTGCTGCTCACATTGGTGTACAATGTCCTTATCTAGGCAATGAAGGCTGGGGGGACCCTCATCTTCAGTGTCTCAAAGAGGAATTGGTGAGGCACCCTGCTGAACCTTAGCCTTTTCTAGGTCAAGGTTCAGCATAGTAATGTCCATCCCCCTCTCCTGTTGGTACCACAGCACATCTCGCAACTGCAGCAGGGCTCCATGGATCTGCTGTCCTGGCAATGTGCATGACTAGTCCTTGTGGATCACTGTACCTGTAACAGATTTGAGGTGCTTGGCCAAGATTTGGTCAGCAGTTTATAATCAAAATTCAGGAGAGTTATGTGTCTCCAGTTCTTCAGTTCCTTCCTCAGCCCCTTCTTATAAAGAAGGGTCATGAGGCCCTGGTCTGTTCCTTCCCCCAGGCAGCCCTCCTGCAGTCAGTCTCTAAAAACCATCAGGTCAGGGCCCAGCTGGTCCCAGAAGGTGACATAGAAATCCTTGGGCAAAATATCTGTCCCAGGAGTCTTACCACTCTTGAAACTGGAGGGTTCCTCCAATGTCCGCTCCTCCACCAGTTTCTTTCTCTAATCTTCCCTGAGGGTTTGGGTGAGCTCCTGCAGGCATTCCTGCATGTTCCCCAAGTCCTCTTGGCATGCAGTGTAGAGCTCCTGGTAGAAGGCCACTGCCATCCCCAGCATCCTCTCATTTGACTGGTGCTCCACACATTGTATCTATCAAGCTAGTCATGACCTCCCTCTTGGTCATTTTTAACTTGCTAAAATAAGAAGACCACTCCTCCCCCTCCTTCACCCAAGGGACCCAGGCCAGGAAGATCTTGTGGCCAGGGGCTGCAGGGGGAAAGGTTGGTGGGGGAGGATGACAGAAGACAAGGGGGCTATCCATTTTCCACCCTCCCCCCGAGATTTATTGTCTCTCATGTAGTAGTAGGAGGCGGACAAATTCAAGATAAACCTCTAATAATTACATACTGTGCTTGGAAAATTATAATAATTTTCTATACATAGAATCTAATTATTGGGGGAGGTTGTTTTATATTCAGGGTCAGCTTATATGTTAATAAATAATAAGTAAATATAGTAACTGTACCTAGACTCTTCAGCCTGGGGCTTTAGATACTTTCAAATCTATGGCAGGCATCCTACGTGCAAGCCCCAAGCCCAGAGGTCTTAGGGTTCAGATGCCCCCGAGTCTTGCTTGCCCTTAACCAAAAAGCCAGTGGAACAAGTTAGGGAGAAATCCCCCGTCTCCATAAAATAGACATGTAGACAAGATCCTCTCATTGGGAGGCTATAGTAGACTATCATAGGGGGCCTGCCTACAGGGCATAGGACAAGTCTCTACCGTCAACTACACAAAGCCATTTAAAGGTCAGGAAGAAGTAGATCCCCCTTTCTAGTTTCAGCAAAAAAACACCTGGACTGATATCCTAGCATCTCCCCTGCCAGGCATACACTGCAGGCTCCCTTAGTCTGCTTGCAACAGAGAGCAGCTGTGCATAGAGCAGTCCTGACTGATTAAGTCAGACTGCCCATGGTGATCCTGTGTTTTTCTGCAGCACAATGTGAGGATTGTGAAGGGGGTACGTTCTGCACCCTAACTGTGCAGCAGTGTCTACCAAGTGACACGCTGTTTCTGGTGAGGGTTGTGGGGGGCACAAAATGCTGAAGGGCTATGTTCTCTTCTGAGAGAAGCAGTTGACATGTACAGACATTTGCTCTCTCCGGACAAGCTCTCCTGGAATTTAACCCTGGAGTGACTCTCCTGGGAGAAACTGAATGTCTACATGAGGCCTATGCTTATGTAGGGGGCAGGTCCCCTGTAAGAGTTAAACATTCTCCTTGATAAATGCTGAAGGAGGATCTTTACTGAATGTGTCATATTCAAGGCAAACTAAAAACTACAAGAACCTTCTGACACTTCATTAGATAGTAATGTAGTTTCCTGTTTCTCTTCTCTTTGTTGCTGATTACTAAAGCATCTGGATGAAAACAAACCTTTCTCATTTTGAATTGGCCTTTTTCTCTATATGCTCTATTCCCAAGTTTTATATGGTACATTATCATATTGCTTTAAATGTTTTCCTTTGGTTCAGGTTGTTTTGATCTGTTATTCTCTTTCTCTCTCCCACAGCGTTTTATCTCCCTTTACCACCTTACCATAGAATTCTAATGATCATGACCCGTTGGAATTAATAGAATGCAGTCTTGCAAAGGTCTGTAACCTTCTGTCTTATAGAATCTCAATTTTCTACACTTTCCTATAATAGTTTGCATGTTTAAATGCATTTTTTCATGTGCATATTTTATAAAAAAACCCACAAGATGAAATTGTTACACATTATCATTTTAAATATTATTTAATGGCTAGTTTTACTTTTGAGAAGAAATTTACAACAATTCTATTTTTATCTCAGGATCTAAAGGCTCCATTGTATTCAGCACTGTACAAGGACATTAAAAACAATTTCTGGCTTGTGCTATGGTATATGCAAATCATTCTCTAAAGCTGCATTAAATGCAGACTCCATGCCCAAAGCAAAATGTTGAAGGACTTGTAAGATAACAAGGCTGTCATGAACTCACCCCACATGTGCATAGACATTTTTCTGAATTAGATTTACTAGTATTGTGTTTGGTCTCTGTGGGTGCATATACACGAGATGCTACATCGCTGTAGCAACGTGCTACAGCAACGTAGCATTGGCAGACAAAAACTGTGACACTGGAGCTACGTCGCCATAGGAACGTGCTCCCTCAGTATAATTGATCATTATGGCAATGTAATGACTAAAAATAACTGTGCACTGTGCAGATGGCAGTTTGGGCTGTTACTGCACCGTCATTTAGTACTTCCAAAAGGAAGTACTAAATGATGGTGTGGTAACAATGGTGCCATAAGGGCACATGTACACGCGCCCAGTGTGTAGCTAATGTTAAGCTGTGTTTAAATGTATTATTTTTATGTTTATATACACTACAATATTCAATATGAGCTTCTTTTGTATTTTTATAATGGCATAATATGAAGTAGTGAAATGATTGTCTGTCCTGATACCTAATCAACAAAAGTATTTCACACCTAAAACAAACAAGGTCTGGTTGACTGAAGAAAAGTAATTACAAATAATTCACAGTTGAGATGGCTCTGCATACTGGCCAGCCTGCAGTACTAGGTGCATACCTGAGATGAGGCCTGTCCCAAACGTGCATATTCTATGTATATTACTTCCTCCCCTAGATAGATATCTGTTTACCAGGCCACCCCCTCCCTGCTGCTGCTCTCCTCTCTGACCTTTTACCCAGACGGCCTCAACCCAACCCTCCCCCCCAGCAGGGAAGAGGTCACAGTGGGCAATCTGCCCTCACCCTGCACACACATTTGGGGGGCACATGCCCCTCATGCCTCCCCTAGGGTGCTTGTAGCATAGGGAGCTGCCCCCACTTCCTGTACCTCCTGGATGAGCCGCCCATGGCTCTGTCCCATGCCCTGCCCTGGCTGGGCAGTGCCTGCCCCAGCCCCAGGCCCAGCCCCAGCCCCAGCCCCAGCTCCATCCCTTCCCTCACTGTGGGGGCTCGATCTGCCCCCACCGTGCCCCTTCTCTCCTCTTGCCCTTTTCCCATCCCCCGATTGACTTACCAGCCAAACGCTGCTCTCCAAGCTGCCAGGCTGCCTATTGGCAATCAGATAGGTATCAGCTGATATGGCTGGTTAATTATCAGCCATCACTATTGGCCCAAAAAATGTTTATCGGTGCACCCTAGTATCAGTTGAACACAATGTTTTATTGATATATTTACAATTGTAAAGCAGTTTTGAAGCTTACCAGTGCCTCAATCACTATAACAGGCGTCGTCGACAAACAGCGGCTCACGAGCCACATGCAGCGCACCAGCACGGTACTTGCAGCTCTGTAGAAATTGGCTGAAACCCCCCCAACTTCTCCCTGAGGTGGTTCTGGGGGACAGCACAGCCCATCACCTCCCACTACTCCAGTTTTCCCTGTGGGGAGCATGCCCTGAGCCTGCCCTCCACCCTCCTCTCTCTGGGCCTGCTGGCTCAGGATTCCCAGGGTGGGGGCTGCAACCATGCTGCTTTCCCTGGGGTGCGCTCCCCACAGGGAAAGCCTGAGTAGCTTGGTGCTGTGGCGGCAGGAGCCCGAATCTGCAGCCAGAGGCTGCCAGCGGGAGTGTGGGGGAAGAGGGGGAGGAAACAAAGCTACTGTGAAGAAAGCCAGAGGCTGCTGGCTGCGGCCCCACTCACCCTGGTGTGGATGTTTGCAGTTTTCCATTTCTCTTAGAGACAGTGTAGTATTCCCAGAGGGGGCACTGGCTCTGGGCCCAAGCAGGGCTGCATTCCCAGAGCCAGCTGGGCTCAGCCTTCCTGGGAACAGTGGTGCAGCTCACCATGTCAGGGGCTCCCCCACAGAAAAAGAGGCAAGACTAACATATTTTTCTTATGGCGGGAGGGTGTAGGGGCAGGGGGTGGTCACCTCCACTCCAGGTTGCTCAGCACTCTCCTCCCTCCCCCCAGCTCTTGAACTTCAGTGGAGGATCAGATGTGGCTCCCAGGATGAGTAACTGTGGCCACCCCTACACTATAATAAAAAAATTCTAAATACCTGTAAATTTTGGCATTTGATTTTGGGTTTTTTATCATGGAAAATCATAATCTCTCTATACCATTCACTCCCCAGGATAGGGGTATAGCTGCAGCTGCCTCCCACCCCACTTCATGGCACTGAGCAGCCCTGATATGCCAGTGCCCAGGCCACATCACTGTCCCTCACTCCCACCCTACAGGCCCCTAGCTCTGCTGGTGGCCCTCATTCCCTGCCCACACTTCCCCATCATCCTAGGCATACTGGCAAGAATGAACTACAGCCCTGGTCACTTCTCTTCCATCTAGAGATATTATTGTGGAGGTGTGAGACCCAGTTCTCACTTGCTCACAACCAAGTTACAGAGAGCAATATAGAGTAAATAAGATGAGGACTTATTTACATACTTATTTGCATACTTCCCAGTGTACAGTATGCAAATTAGCATGCAAAGAAATTGTCATATTTGCTGCATATTACTCACCCTGAAAGAGCAGTAAGTGAATGAGAACTGGGCCAAAATTGAACAAAAAAATATCATATATTTGCTAACATTGAACTCATGTGTTGAGGGAGCTCCTTAGACATGCAAGAAAAAACAGGCTGATTTTGGATGGGGCCATGGGGATTTTTCTCCCACTCTCACCATCTTAGAGTTGAATATGAGGATAGAGTGAATTAGGGCAGGCAGCTGCTATGGCTAGTCTTTATCCAGGATCATGGCCATAGTCACAGCTTCTACCTGTTCCCTGCACCATGTCATCTCCCCACTGCAGCCTTCTCCCCTATGCACCCTTCTGGCTATCCCTCATCTTCCTGGCTTACCCTTCCTCCCCACCAGCAGGCTTCATCCGCCCTACAGTCTGGGGCACTGATCATGGTCCTAGCCTGGCCCTGTAGCAATGGTGTGAGCTTTGCACCATTGCTACAGAGCTGGGCTAGGGCTGTGTGTAGTGCCCCAAACTAGCATGAGGATGGAGCTTGCTGACATGGAACAAAGATAAGGAGGGGAGCAGGGCAGGAGAACTTTGGGGAGTAGCAGGGAGCAGAGGCTGGGGGAGGAGGGGGAAAGGGGAAGCAGAAGGGGAAGTGATGGGGAGTGAGCCTGGTGTGGAAGGGAAAGGCAGGGGGCAGTGGTGAGACAGGTAACATGGGGAGCTAAAGCAGCTTACTCCCTGCCTGCAGCAGTGTGGGGGATGAATTAAAAATGACCCTCCAATAATTAGATTCTGTACATGGAAAATTGTAACAAATCCATACATTTTTCATCTATAGAATCTAATTATTAGGGGTTGTCTTAAATTTAGGGTCATTTTTGATTTGAGTAAATATGATACTCAAAAGTATAAGCATATGCATAATAGTG
>NW_017729032.1:20401132-20402977 GCF_001723915.1 Gavialis gangeticus | reverse complement strand
CTGGTGTGGAAGGGAAAGGCAGGGGGCAGTGGTGAGACAGGTAACATGGGGAGCTAAAGCAGCTTACTCCCTGCCTGCAGCAGTGTGGGGGATGAATTAAAAATGACCCTCCAATAATTAGATTCTGTACATGGAAAATTGTAACAAATCCATACATTTTTCATCTATAGAATCTAATTATTAGGGGTTGTCTTAAATTTAGGGTCATTTTTGATTTGAGTAAATATGATACTCAAAAGTATAAGCATATGCGTAATAGTGCAGCATACACATTTTTGTCCTTGTGTACATATTTTCATTAAAAACCCCACAATCCACTGTAAGGGTTGTAAAATATATTGAAGGCTTAAAAGGGATTTTTCTCCAATTATTATGGCATGCGTAATAATTATGTGCAAAAATAGACCAATTATTCTCAATCCAGTGAGCCTACAGCTGTTCTTCACCAGTTCTTGAATTATTGCTTCTTATCCTGTATTCTCTTTGACTAACATTCTTCTATTCTTCTAGTTAAATTTCCTACTTATTCAATTTTAGAAACTGTGAAGGGAATATTACCTGCTCGGCTGATTTTAAGTAGAGAATAAACTTGGAGCAGTTCTTGTTTGAAACAGCCAAGTTGAATACACTGCAGCAAGTTCTTTTGGATAGTTTGATAACCTGCTGTAAAGAAAAAGCCCTGCTTTTGTGATTCAGAATCTTTTTTAGTCTAGTCAACAAAAAACAGCAGCTTTTTATATGTATTTTGCATGAAAGTAGAGAAGCTATCTGAGCAGCATTTTGGAATGTATTTTCTTGATGACCACTTTCTTATGGCTTCTTCCAAGCTAAACTGACATCTGGTTCTTTCCCTCTTTTTTTCCCCCTTATTGCATATGTTCATTAGCTTTTCTATGGCAGTGGGATAGTCTTGTAGTTAAAGTACAGTGTTAGGAACAGACACAGGAATGGTGACAAAGATTGTTGCTTGGAGTGAACCCTTATGGTTAGAGAACTACTTAATTAGCAGTGAGACAAAGGAATTTTTGCAGCTTGGCTGCGATATGAAGAGCTGATTTTGTGGGCATTTCCTAGTGGCCCTACCCCTTGCTGCTGATTGATGGAGAGGCCTAAGTGTGGGAGAGGGACAAGAGGTGGCAACTATCTTGGCTGCTGACTGCCATACTTGCCACTCTGCCAGTCGGTGCCTTCCCTTCCCAGGTGGGCTGCAAGGCAGCAAGGACTGCTGGCTCCCACTGAGAGCCAGCATTTTATTTTTATTAAGATGATTTTGCAGACATTCACAGATTTCATGGTTTCCCAAAAATCTGTGAAATGGCGAATTAGTAGGTCTATACTTATGGCAGGGTCCAGCACATTCAATTACATTTTTAAGTTTTTTGCTGGAGACTTGACAGGTTTTTATTTTTGCAAGGTGCACCTCCAAAAACAATGCTATAAGCAATAAAATTAATGAATGAACATCTTTGAAAAATAGTCTGAGGCCTTTGGAGAGGCATAAAAAATTTGAGTAAATGGTAGGGTGCTGTGAGCATAATAATTGGCTGAAGAGTATGTAGTAAGTACTCCCTTTTAGTTGTGACTAGAAAAAAAGCAACTAGAAAAATGGATGTTGAGTAATACCCAACATAGCCCTCAACATAGCATGAACTTACTTGCTAGAGTAGATTCTGGCTTTTATCAGGGGTAGGCACTTCACTTTTTAGGCACTGAAGTGCTTTATGTGTTCTGGTACTTAGTCTCTGTATGGGAAGTCTTTCATTATGATAGTATAGGAAAGACAGAGACAGGAAAAGGGGAAGAGCGAACAGGAGGAGATGAGAGGGGTCAGAGACAGCAGTGGGA
>NW_017729032.1:20394793-20396132 GCF_001723915.1 Gavialis gangeticus | reverse complement strand
TCTGGTACTTAGTCTCTGTATGGGAAGTCTTTCATTATGATAGTATAGGAAAGACAGAGACAGGAAAAGGGGAAGAGCGAACAGGAGGAGATGAGAGGGGTCAGAGACGGCAGTGGGAAAGGAAAGAGCAGCAGTACCTTTTGCTTCACTAACCAGAGCTATAATGAATAAAATGCTTCTCTACCCCACTGAAACAAAGTGTTCATTTGGTCTTTATGCTGTCCCTTTTAAAAGATAATTTAATTGTTTTACATTTATAGAGACAAGGTAATAACCTCAGGTTTACACAGACCTAATTTCTTCCTTTGTGAATGGGATTTTGCAGGATGTGAGCAATTAAGCTTTTGTAGGATACAGGAAACTTGATTAACAGATCAAAGAGACGCCGTCTAAGGGAAATGGGTATAATACCAAGGGAGATAATGTTTCATTTCATAACAGTTATGCAAATATGGCAAGTGTTGGAGAGATTCAATTAATATTTGAAAAATGGATTTCCCTAAATGCTAAGTAATTAGGACTTTGGAAAATAAGTGTTGTTTCTGGAGTTCTGTTTAAAAGTCTACCTGTTAAGTAAGTTGGGCTGCCTGGACAGCCATTCCTTTTCAGGGCAAGGAGCAGGTATTTATGATTCAGCAAGTGCCAGAAGAATGGGATAATTTGAGTGGGATTGGCTCAGAAGGACAGGGCAAATTGTGCAGCACTTACATCATATGTACATCTTCTGCTCAGTTCCTTGCACTTGGGTTAATTTTTCCTTGTGCGAGTGAGAAATGCTTTAAAATTATAACAGCATTTTTATGCGCTCTGTCTTCTCTTTCACTCATCCACATTTTTTGGCATCCAGAATGCAACGCTGGCAAGGAAACAATGGTCAGCAGTAGTTTAGAGGACAGAGCAGGAGGGCCCAGAAGATCAGTCACAGACTTTCCCATTTTACAGATCGGAAACTCAGACTTCCTCTCTAACAGAATTCTGGTAAGGACAGTTCATTAGTGATAGTGACCACACCCAAATAATCTAATGACAAGTGCAATAAAAGTATCTAGATTGATTTAAAAAATGAAATAAAATATGAAAAAAGAAATTGTTCTACTTCTGTTTGCTGGCTTTTCATGTTCCATATTTTAATTCTGGCTATAAGATATGCAGTTTTGCCACTAAAGATGAATTAGAATGCCAGGCATGATGTAATATTTACACACACATGCACACCCTCCCTCATTTTGGAGGGGATGAAGCAGGAGAACATGTATTGTAGTTTTGGGAGGTCTAGAAGTGGTAAAAAAGGAAATTTGCAAATATCTGGCAAGGGCTACATATAGCTTGGTCACTGAGC
>NW_017729032.1:20387186-20394684 GCF_001723915.1 Gavialis gangeticus | reverse complement strand
ACTCTTTGCAACACACTTACAAATGCATATTCCCTGCATTCCTCCTTCTGACCATGGGAAAAGATATGGACCTAATTTTATATTTGCAAGGGTTATAGTCATGTATTTTGATTCACCTGTTATGTTAAAAAATCCTTTTCATCTTATCCATCAAACCCTCCACTTATATATGAGGTAAGAAAAAATAATTAATAAATATGGATATTTTAACCAATTTTTATGACTGCTTTTAACATAAAATTTTACTGTGATCTCTGAATTATTTCCCCCAATAGATGACTTCCATGTTGTTATAGCTGATTCTGTCTCAATGTATTAATCTAACCCACATATACACTTTAGTTAAATGTATTTTGGCAGACATCCATAACTGAAATCAAATGTTGAACATTACAGAATATTTTTCTAATTGGTCATAAAACTTGCAGGATTTTTTATCTTATGATTACTTGCTATATGGTATTTTCAATTAGACTAAATGATCTAATATTTAGGGCAAATTGGCCAAACCAATGCTAGTGCTAATTGCTAGAGGCTACAAAAAAGTCACTTGATTTCTTTGTTGAATTAAATCTTACTGAGAATGTTGGTTACGTTTTCTTTCAGAACATGCATATACAGAAGCAGCATCTTGAGAACAAAATGTTTGCATATATTTTACAAGGATTGTGTAGTTTCAGCACAATTAAATCATGTAGGATTTTACTTTTCTTTGCAGTCCACTCTGGGGCGAGTGCAATGGGGCTTTTGTACAGCAGAATCCAAAGGGGCAAGTACAACTTACTCCGAAGAACCCAGTATAGCTTTAAACTCTCTGGTTTTGGTACTAGTAGCAGTGCAGCTGCAGTAGCTTTGACCCCCATCTGCCAATTGTATACTCAGGGTTCTGGACTCTAACATAACCTTTGCTGCTCAGCTAGGCTGCTGCTAATACTTAAACTGGTTTAAAACTAGCTTAGGTATATTTGCACAAGCGATAATCACACTTCTTGACTAGTATAGACTATATATTCTCAGGTGTTCTTATACCAACTTAGAATGTTTTAACTGGAAAAAAATCACTTGAGATACCAAATCACATTAAAATAGGTTGATGGGATTTCAATAAGTGGGTTTAACAAGTAACTGAAGGGGATAACAGAAGAAAGGACAAGGGAAACTACAGTTTAAAGAAGATTCGAATACCGTCATCTTCAGTAACATGGTGCCACTTGAACACACCATTGATTGAACTGAGATTTTGATTCAGTGCTGATTCAGAGGAAAAAGTGGTATCTAGCAAACAGCCAACACCATTTCCCATGGCAACTTTGCTTACATAGCTCCCATCCAACTGTTGTGTATAGGTCATGGGAATAGGTGTTGGAAGGCCTGGGTTTTATTATCTGCTGTGACTGTGTTTCACCTAGGAAAGGCACACAATCTTTGCAGCTTGCTTTCTCCATTTGTAAAATGGCAATAATGACATACATTTCTGTAAAATGCTTTGATGTCTATGAACATAAAGCTCCATATAGGAACACAAAATATTCTTATTCTTTCATTATATTTCTGTTTGCTCCTGTTGAGCTTTGTGAGACCTGGCAGGTTCAGAACCCCACGGCGTTTGCCTCTGGCCACTACCATTTTCTGGGTTGTTAGAGTTGGGGCTCTGGGAGATAAAAGAAAAGGTCACGTTCCAGCTTGTTTGCATTGTATTAGATGTATACTAAGGCTCTCAAGCTTGGCAACAATATTATTCTTGCTGCTTCTTCCTAAAAAGTTTCTCATTTATATACAGAAATAATGAACAAAAAGAATGTTAAAAGAATAGTCCAAACAGCATATTACTTCTAGCAGTAGTAATTTATCTGCCGGCCTCTGTGTTTGTGTAGATTTTCTTTCCTCTCCCAGTGCATACAATAACAAATTACTTAACAGAGCCAGGACTGCATATTTTCAACTTGTGATGCCTCTCTTTTGACCTGTACACAAACAAGCAACATGGCTGAGGATGTATGAGTTTTACATCTATAGGATTTTTTTGGTAATGTATTTATGTGCATTCAGAGGCTCTCCCAAGGCAATAGACTACTCTCCTTTCCCTAATGAAAGCAATAATGTGAAAATTTGCTGTAGGTGCTATAATGAAGGCCAGTACATTTTTAATGTGTTTTCAGCACACTGGTTGAAACATGATTGCCCTGTGTGTTAACTATTTCTTTCAACCATATAATGTGTATTTGGCACTAACAACAATACAATATTAGCATTTTATATGGTAGAGAGTCAACATTAATTAAATTATCGTTACAACAGTCCCAGGAGCTAGGAACGTATTATTAATCTCATTTTTGTAGAGAAGGTGAGGGAACAAGGACAGAAGGCCCGGTTCTCTTTTCCTTTCCACCAGATTTACGCTGAAGTCCCTGCTGTCATTCCACTGACTTCAGGGGAGTTGCTAAGGGGTTGGGGTGGTGCAGGCGCTAAGGTGCGTGGTTGATAGCCCAGAGGTTGCATGTTTGAGCAGAAGTGTTCGTGGCATGGCCTGCCAGGTTCCAACAACTGCGACTTCTGCTAAATATCTTGTAACAAGGACTTGAAAAAGGAAAGGAAAGTGGAGTCCCCCCAGACTTATACTAATTTAAATGAGAGCAGCATCAAGTTCAGAGAGATGAAGTGCTTTACTCCAATTCATACAACGTATGGCTACCACTGCTGAAAATTAAGCTCTGTCCTCTCACTCTTCCTCCATGTGCCTCTAACCTTCAAGTACAGCAGAGATGTTGCTCTGGGAGCCAACCACTCAAGAGGTGGTAGGCGGTTCCCCCAGGTCCTCCTTTCCCCCTCAGTTCCAGATTTGGAGAGTATGGAGAAGAGGCAGGTAGGGGGGCTCAGTTTTTTAGCAGCAGGCTTGAGAGTAAGGCAGAGCCAGTGTAAAGGTGCCCAAAATGAGTCAGTGACAGAGTGAGGAGTAGACCGCTTCCTAGTCATACAGCATCCCTTTGCTGTTTGCTAGGGAAATTTGATAAAAGAAGTAATGGAGCCTTCAGTTCTCTTTCCACTTGTATCTAGAAATAACTATCTAGAAAGGTCTAAGTCTGTAAGGCTAGAAATGAAGAAGAAATAAATTACTGCAACTTAACACGAAATGGGCCTATTTTTTTTTTCTGAGGAAAGTTAACAGCAGCAAAGAAAAATAGGTTTGCAAAGGCTGCCAATGAGCAAAGAACGAGAGTTAAAAGCCTCTTTATATGCAAATGTATTATTTTGTTTGTTTTCTTGAATTCTGAAGCACAATGGAACATTGGGTGTGCTCATTTGCATATCAATACCCAGAATGCACTCTCAGCTTACAGTTATTCCATAGCTGGGTTGGTGTCTAAGACTGTGTGAGGCTCAGGGCATGCTTATGAGTGGATTAAGTTCTTAAGGCTGATTGCTTTGCAGAAATGAGGGTTTTCAGAATATTTCTACACAAAGATAAAATCATCTTGCAAGACGTTATTCCACGGTAATTGGCAGAAATAGAAAAGCAATGTGTCTTAAAAATGCTTACAAATATATAAAACTACCATGTCCCTTACCTGCATTATTACTAATGTATCCATTATCAAAGTACTTAGCCGTCAGGTACAATGCAGTCACTCACTAGGAGCCTGGGGGACCATGGTAGAAATTCAGCCCTCCACAGGGATCAGCACAGAGTCTATGCAACATTTAAGTCCCACTCAAAATAAGGTCAAGTCTCACTTATTGTGGGGGGGGTTAATTTGCCTTATTTTAAGTAGCACCTATGTGTTGCCCAGGCAATGTGCCAGTTCTGCTTACAGGGCTGAGTTCTTCTCTGGGCTTCTAAATTAATTTTTGAAATCAGGTAACAAGACATCTGTAGCCAAGTCCTCCAAATGCAAAAAGTCGTAATAACATATCTACAAACTGATAAAGCTCCCCCTGGTTAGAAACAAACACAGGGCCAAATTATGTGAACAAAACCTGTGTGATTCATTGAAATGAACTGGATTTCATGGTTGCATCCAGATGAGTGTGGACTTTTGATTCCCTGGGGACAAATAGCAGCAGCACACCCCGGGGAACACCTGTGCCATTTGTGCTCTGGTGCATAGCAGATTACCCTGAGTGGGGTAAGAAGAGCTGGGGCCAGTAACTGTGCTGGCCCCAGCACCCTTACCTGAGGTCCTGGGGGCCTTCTGGGGCTGCAGTCACAGCAGGAAGCCTGGCCAGCAGCTGGAGCATAACTCCGGCTGGCCAGGCTCCAGTTTTGGGCAGTGCGTGCTGCTACCATGTATGCTGCCCCACTTTTTTCAGCTTGGGTTTTTTGACCCTGGAATCTCCCAGGGTCAAAGAAGCCCACCCATGCTGCAAGGTAGTAGCGTGGGGGATGCCTGCATGTGTGGTGTGTGGCACAACATACTGCAAGTTCATGCTCGTCTGGACGTGGCCTATGGGTATGTACAGCCTGCATGACCGAAAATCACAACTAACACTCCATTTGACTTGATGTTTGTATTTCACTGGAAAAGTCTGATAAAGCTCAACCCTTTTCATACTGTAACAAACAGCCTAATTGCTCATCTTAATTTTTTGAGTATTATTTTTTAAAAATCTAAATAAGAACAGAGTAAAGAAAAAAGGAAAACTTATTTGTTTAAAAAGTAAAAATCGACTGTAACAGTAAGCTTTCCCAAAAGGTAAGTTCTGTAAGAGAGCCAATTATGTAAAATTGATTGCAAGGCGTTCTTTGAGTTGGAAAATGAAATGCTTTTGGACTTTTAGCAGAACTCTAGGGATTACAACCTATTTGCAATCTTTCATTCTTGCAGAGATGAGAACCAGAGGTTAGGAACAGCTCAGTAATCATAAAATCAAAGCTCACATTTTTAAAGGTTTGCCTTGTTTATTTATAGTATTTTATGTACATACATATTACAGCACAATAGTTAAATGTTAAACAATAATCCATGCTCAAAACTTAGTTTGCAAAACTCTTCTTGAAAATACTTGTAATTGTTTCCCTAGCTCTGTTTTTTGAATGCTGCTTGTTTTTCTCATTCAGAGATATCTTTCCTGTAGCTCTTCATTAGGAGAGACTTTTTTTTGTCTCATGTCAGTATTTAAATGCATGAGAGCCAGGCAACCCTTAGGCCACGTCTAAATGAGATGCTGACTGAGCAGTCATTACTGCGCAGTCGTTTAGTACTTGTTTGTACAAGAATTACTTGTACAAGTAGTATTTGTTTGTACAAACAAGTACTAAATGACTATGCAGTAACCAGAGTTACTGTGCAGTAGTTTCACTGAATGGCTTTTAGGTGACGCTGACTACGCAGTAACTTGTTACTACTGTGCAGTGGTGTTGCATCATGCTTTGTGCCATGCCACACTATTGTGCAGTAGTAATGAGTTAGTGTGTAGCCGGCGTCTCATGTAGACGCAGCCTTATCGATGTTCGGAGAAAAACTCTGAGTTTAATTTTTGTTTTATTAACAACAAAGTATAAAGTCTCCTGTGTTTACTGGCTCTTGAACTAAGTTCACAGGATTATTAAGATGATGGCTCTTTTTTCATTTTTTTTTTTTTTGTTAAGACAAATGAAATGCTTTTGTTTAGTTTATTTACCATTCTGTGTAGTTAAGATGCATTGCTAAGAGTCGCTGTTTTCCAGCAGTTAACAGCTATGTCATACTCTACTGGGGAGAAAATCCAGGAGCTGGCTGGATTTATGTGAGAATCTGTAGCTCATGAACCAAATGTATAAAGACTGAAGTTTGCACAGCTGTGGAGTGTGTGAAGATCCAGAGTGCAACTGGCCACACAAGGAAGTCCTGCAAATTTCAGGGGATGAAGGACAGCTGGAGCATTGAAATGGGAGGCTGCCTTCTCAGTGCTATCCCTGAGGCTCTTTTCTACCTTGGTGGGTTGATTCTCTTCTGACATGCTCTCATGTCCTTCTTTGGGAATTTTGATAGCAAGAAAGAGGGACTGAGGGGACCTTATTGTGGTGCTCTGTGCGCGTAGATACTTGTATGTTTGCTAGAAAATTTAGAGTGCTTCCCTCGATGGTCATGCCTCCAAATACACAGAGCCCCAAGCATGCATTGTTCTAATGGAGGTGCTGCCACGTTTATAATGGGGCAATGGGGGTTTACACAGTAACTTCACATGTATAGTCAAATAAGCAAGCACAAGATGTTATCTCATGAAGTGAAGGTTGCTCTTTGAAAATCAGGTCCTCATTGCCTAAATCTTATTGTTTATAAATAAACCTTTCTGAGGAACTCAGAAGAGGTTGGTCTGATCTAACAAGCCCTGCAGATCACTTCCACATTAAGGCATGTTGAAAGTTCAGACTGTTCTAAAATGGCCTCTCTCTGTAAAAGTCCTCAAGTGTGCATATTGGGAACTGGAAGATAGAGGTCTCATGCCCAGCTTTTCCACAGACCTTTTGCTTGAAATTGGATGAATCATTTAGGGCCTGATTCAGCCCCTACTGCAGTCAGTAAGAAAGACTCTAGTGGACTTCACTAGAGTTCGTCCTGACGGGTAATCTCTGAAAAAAAACATTTCCATTCCAACAGGCAGCAAACACTGTTACTGTAGTGTGGGTGTACATGGGTATGTACTCCCCTCTCCAGTTGAAGGGGACCGTTAGCTAGCTGATGTGCTGTGGATGAAACTGCAGATTACTCACAATTTCCCTCTGTCCCAAAGGAGCCAGGCCAGGCCAGGCCAGGCCAGGCCAATCTGGAATTTAACTGTATATAACATTTTATTATCAGTTACATTAATAGATAAAGATAACATAAATGTAACATATGTACAGATTTGTAGGTTTATATATGTAATTGTAAACCTTATTCTCTATAATGGCTTACCACCACTGGGGTTTCAGGTAAGTCGCAAGTAAACACAGGTAAGTAATAGCTAAGGAGGTTCCAGTGGATTCCCCAAGCAGGGTTATAAACTCTATTAATTAATACACAAATATAGAGGTACACAAAAATATAAGGTGCACGGGACAATATAATAAAAATATCAAAATACATATTTACACCTCTATAAATAAAATGCACAATTCTTATGTGATGCTATATCCCAAGGATCTATGCTACCTCAAAAGGGCATCAGGCCCCGCACGAGTAAACGGCTGGTTTAAAGCTTATAAACACAGGGAAATACAGGAGGACAACAAGTAAGTACAGGTATGTGCAGTAAGGCCTCAGCCCCGTTCTGGTTGGTGCCTTCCTCCCTAGCCATGTCAGGATGGGACCACACCCCAAGGCCACCTAGATGGTTCCGAGCGCTGCCTCTACTCACCTGCCACGACTTTGATGTTGATTGATGGGGGAGGCAGTTCACTCTCAGTGGTCTCAGAGGGGTTGTGACCCTGGTCTTTCTTCATGGGGCTCCAAACCTCCCCTTTACCCCACCCTGACCACATCCACAGCCTGGGAGGACTCTGCTCCCTGTAATCTTCTCCAAGATGATATCCTCTCCC
>NW_017729032.1:20378983-20382186 GCF_001723915.1 Gavialis gangeticus | reverse complement strand
GAGGACTCTGCTCCCTGTAATCTTCTCCAAGATGATATCCTCTCACCCGTGAGGCCCGCCTCGACCGAGGTCGGGTCTGTTCGGCCGTTAATCTCTCCTGAATGGATCCCTTGTCTTCGGGCCAACCTTCGGGTAACTAAACATGCCCCAGCCTGGGGTGAACAATAACTTAGAAGACACTAAACTAAAAGAGAAGGCCTTTTGGCATCTGTCAGTGGGGTACCTGGGACCCCAGGACCCTTCTGCTTCCCTGGGATGGGAGAAGGACTTTTGTCCGTTTCTCCGAATACTCTTCCCAGGGACCAACAGATTAGGAGTCAATTACTCCTGAACCCACCACCTGGTGGAACTTGCCCCTTTGCCGCCGGGCTCTGGGCCAGTCGCTACCTGCTCCTCCCTCTTCACCAGGCTGCCCACAATGTTTTGCCATCGCTTGCTGCCCTTCCCCACCGCGGTACCTGTAATCTCTGGAGCAGCCTGGTCTTCACTCGGGATTGCGAGGACTATCTTCTCTCTGCCATGACCTTCCAGTGAACTTTGGCTCCCCGAGCCCGGACCTATGAGCTTTCCCACCGGGCTTCTCTGATCGGCACTGGGGCTTCTCGCCGTGCACCTCGCTTCACCATTCTTACCCGGGCTCTGCCACCCGCATCTCTCCACCAGCATTCTGCCTCTCCCTGCCGGTGTTCCACTCCTCATCGCCTGGCTCCACCATCTGCCTCCCTCCGCCGGCTTCCAGTCTCTCCCTGCCGGCGTTCTGTTCGTCCCTGCCCAGCTCCACCATCTGCCGCTCTCCACCAGCATCCGGTCTTTCCACTTTCGGGCAGCTGGGTCTCTCCCCAGCTGCCTTTTGATCAGCCTGCACTGCCTCGCTCGCTGATCCACAGGCTCAGGCAGCTGCACAACTGCCGAGCCTGCATCAGCATTTCTCCGCAGCTGCCACTCATCCTGGCCCCTGCTGTGAGTATTGGTGCTCATCGGGCTGGGTCCCGGAACATGTTGGGAGGGCGGCTTCTACCTCCGCTCCCACAAGTACATATAGGGGAATATTACAGGATGGGGTCCTCAAGGATGGCCGTGTTACCCCTAGGGCCCCTTGACCGTGTCAGTTCAGTTTGATGAGCACTCTCTATTCTCGTCCGCCATGTCTTGATGTATTTATAATATAGGGAGGCTGCCTTCACGTCTGGTTGGACACAGTCCTGATGGACTTCCTTGAACCCTGTGGGTTCCCGGACCCCTTTGTGAGTCCCATTCCAAAATAGATGTCACGGGACACCCCAGCCTTATGGGCTATATACATGGCTCTAAACTGCCCCTTTACCACACCCCAGGCCTCGCAGGTGGCATTGCTGTTGTCTCTCCCAGGCCTTGCTACAACTCGGTCCCTTCTCACTGGGCTGTCCACAGCCCTGTCTCTGCACCCCTTGGCACCGGGGCCTGTGCACCCCAAATACCATGCCCTCTCTGGCGCCAGGGTCCCCCCCCACTATAGCAGGGCCCCAATGAGGCCTCCTCCTTCTCCAATAGCCTCTCCCAAACGACCGGTGTTATAAAACAGCAATCAAACATAAGCCCCTGGGCTATAACATAACACAAGGTGCGTAAGGTGTGCTCTGCCCTTTTACATTACTGGGAGCAGAACTTAGTCAGGCCTCTTTCCTTCGCTTACTCTAGGAGGGCTCCTTCCCCCTTGGCCACCGGTAGAGAACTGAACTCCCTAGTCCCCGTCCTGGGGTTTATATGGTCCCAGGGCCCTGCCCCTTCTGGCCAGCTGACCAGGTGCAGGTGCAGGCTAATTTCCTCATTAGCTGGTTGCCATGGTAACCTGCACCTGGACTCCTGTCTTGCTCTTTGGACTCTCCCCAGACAGTTTCTGCTCTTCTAGGAGCAGGCACCTAAGTGCCCTGTGACAGGAAACAATCACTAAATGCAAATAGCTGGTACAGGGTCTAGCAGAGGCCCAGCAAGGAGCTTATAACTATAAACATATAACTATAAATTTACAAATATAATAATATGCAAAATATGAGGCACAGCAGTATCAGGTACCCATAACCTTTCAGTGCTCTGCAGGCCCCAACAAGATCTCTAGGGACATCACCTCAGAGCACCCCTTGACCTAAGGAAGCCTTCCATTGTCTAGGCTTCCCCTTCAGCCCTACTGCCCAGGCAACTCCCTCTCCCGTGTGGGAATCCCTCTCCCTGGGCAACTCATGACTCTGAGGGTCCCAGGCAGGTGGTCTTTGGCTGCAGGTGCGCTGCTCTTATCTGGCAGGAGCCTCCTGGGCCCTTGCCTGCCCGTGGTTCTGTGCACCAAGGGCTTGGCCTTTTGCCCAGGGTCGGAGGCTCGGGCCACATTATGGGACCAGGGCTTGGTCCCCCCTGTGAGGACTAGCTGTGCACTGTCCGTGCACTGAGCTCCTGGCCACGTGCCAGGAGTGATGGACTCAAGCCGCCTTGAATGGCTCCCAGAGTCTTGGTCCCCACTTGGGACCCACCGTGAAGTGCTGCCTGTACAGGACCCTGATCACGTGTCAGGGGTTGGAGGCCTGAGCCATCTCATGCAGCTCCCAGGCCCTCAATCCCTCCTGGACCCATCATGCAGGGAAGCCTGCACTGAGCACTGGCCGCTTACCGGGGGGATTACAGACCTGAGCTACCTCAAGCAGCAACCAGGGTCTGGGCACCATGCACTGCGCTCCTGGCTGCTGTCCAGGGGTTGCAGACCCGAGCTGCCTCGAGCAGATGCCAGGGTCTGTGCTCCATGCAGCGGCCCATGCACTGTCTGGAGCTGATCGCTGAATCTCTCCCGCAAAGGGAGTCTTCGGAGCTTTGGAGCAACTGGAAACCCTCACTGGGCAGCTTTCCCCAGCTCTTCTTAGCCCTACTCACTTGTTCATCCCTTGATGCATCTGCCATGTGCTGGGCATGCAGCTCTTTTTATTGTCTTCGGAGGCTCCGCCCCCACAAAGTTCTGCCAAACCGGTGGAGTGTGGTCTCAAGCCAGGTCTCAGGTTTTTTTTTTCTTTCTTGCCCCAAGCAGAGGTAGGGCCAAGTGTCACCCAACAGCTACAGTTTCATAGTTTCTAGGGTCGGAAGGGACCTGAGCAGATCATCTAGTCCGACCCCCTGCCATGGCAGGAAAGAGTACTGGGGTCAAGTGACCCCAGCAAGGTGTTCATCTAACCTCCTCTTAAAAA
>NW_017729032.1:20353361-20378322 GCF_001723915.1 Gavialis gangeticus | reverse complement strand
AGGGCTGCTGCCTTACTGCATGACTTTGCCACCTTGCACTGGATGGTGAATTCCAGCAGGCGATGATCACTGTCACCCAGGTGGTCGAGCACCCGCAGCCCCCTCACCAGGTCATCACCTGTGGCCAGCACTAGGTCCAACAAGGCGTCTCCCCTGGTGGGGCTGTGCACCTCCTGGGTTAGATGGAGGTCCTGCACTCTGTCTAAGAACCTACGTGAGCGTTCAGACCTGGCTGACTGCTCTTCCCAGCAGATGTCCGGGAAGTTATGCCAGACAATATGGTTTGATTGCCATTCGCAATGGAGATTCTCTGACCCGGATGCTCCGGACTATATCTGTAAGTTTGCCACATTATTAGCAGAGACGAGGAGAATGGCACAGATCTATTTCCAAACAAATGAGATTCACAGGCAAGTTGGAATAACAGCACATGAATTTTTTTTTTAAGTTAATGAGCTGCATGATCTAGTAGTAACTAATTGTATCTTATGATTTTCATAAAGCTCTTAAGGCATTTCGTAATCAATTAACAGCTCAAGCACGTCATCATTACAGGACATTTTACAATAATACATTAGGAATTAATGTAGAGTGAGCATTCCATCACCACTAAACACCCCGTTACAGATCTAGGATCCAAGCCAAGCAGACATGCTTCAAACTTTATAATGAAGATTTTAAATTCCTTGTAAGCTTGTGGGTTTTTCCCCTCCTCCAAACCTACATTTTTTTCTTGTTATATAGGTGACATTAATTAAATGAAGGGTTGCTTCTCTGCTTAACTGTTTGTTCAAATGTTTTGTACAGGACAGATCATAGGAAATATGGCATGGATCCATTATATCCCTGCAGAAGGAGGTTCTAAGGCGACTAGTTATGCTTCTGTGGTTTTTCTCAGTAGCTCTCTGCAGAGGACTCTCAAGTTGAAAGCTGCAGCGGGAAAGGAACAGGGGGGTGGAAAATTCTAGATTTGCCTTTTTCCACCCATCCCCTCTTTGCCACTGAGAGAGAGAATACTGTGCTAGATGGACCTATGGTCTGACCAGGTAAAAGGCATTATATTCTTATGTAGAGTCACCATTTCATGTCTGACCTTGGCTGCCTATTAAGATTTACTGCTACTCATTTTTTTTTCATCTTCCTCCTCCCCTGCAGCAGCCCAACTTCCTCAAACTAAATCTGGCACAAAGCGACCCTCTTGACCTCCCTTCGCCGTTGTCTTTCCTCTGAACACCATGGACAGCACCACTGTTCTTCCAGATTAAGTTTGCATCCTTTCTTTCTGCCAGGGATTTTACCAGTTTCTCCCTGTATAACATGTATAAAATTACCCCATTCTCTGTCTCTCTAACACACGAACCCCTAGCTTATGCAGTGATTGTTTTCTGCTTAACAGGGTTCTTTTGGAGCTTTCTGCTAATTGCCACCGTTTTGCTGAAGAGTGTGATCATTTCTAACATCTGTCAAATAGGAGCATCTTACTCTGACATCAGCAGAACTCAAAGGTTTGCTGTTTAAGGAAAGGGCTTCTTGTTTAAAAATTAAAACTCTTCTGAATGTTTAATGGTGAGCCCCCTGACAGCATCCCAGAGGATGCAACTTTTCAGCAAGACATATTTTTGTTTTACACAGACAGAGAAGTCTATTATTAATCTTTTTGCATAAGAAACATGGCAGTTCTCCCACTGTTATGCCAGACAATATGGTTTGATTGCCTTTGCCTCCTGTCACGTCTCCAGCTGTAAGTGCATAATGTAAAATGAAAATGTTCTTCCAATACAGAACACCCGACAGGAGTCTGCTGAGGGAATTAGAAACAATACTGGGGTAATTAAAGACCAGCATCTATACTGGAAATAAAATAAACCCACTGTGCAAGAGCTTTGATTAGTGCTGCACGATTGTAAGTCTTTGATAAGGGTTACTAAACTAACAGAAGCTGTGCAAAGGTGAAAGAGAAAATGATTTTAGATAGAAAAGACTGAAGCTTAAATGATACTTACTGGGAGTATTTAATTTATTTAAACGTTTTGGGGAAATATTTTTCACTCAAAACAGAAGTAGGAATGGAAAATATTTTTGCAGCTGTTACAGCCACCTAGTTAAAATAGCAAGGGCACACAGTCTGATCTTTTTTGCTAACATGTACTGTAGTTATTATTATGTGCTCTGACCTGTGGCAAATGAAGCAGTAAGGAAAGGGAATGATTGCTTATAGCAGAAAACACTAGCAGCCACTGACAAGCTTAAGCACAGGAATTCCTCTTCTCTTGCACCACATTTGTTCAAGAGAACAAAGTTCCCTCTTTCCCAATGCCAAAGTGGCCATGGAGTCATGCCCAGCCAAACAGTGCTGAACCGTAAACTGCTATGTTAACACTTTTGTTATAACTCCAGAAAGTCCAGTGTTGCATATTGGGAAGAATTTTCAGCCTGCTTTGTAGACAGAAACTGATTTCCACAGGTGTGACCTCTCACTTTTTCACAGGATCTGGATGTCCTGTTCACATGTGGAATATCAGAATATGCCTTATGCCTTACCTGGCTGGTGAAAGTTATAAACTTCAGGGCCTCCTCATTTACAGAAATAATGATTAGCCCTGCCTCTGGAGAAGGTAGCCAGTCCACCATTCATTTATTGCAGTTACATATTAAGGAATACATTCATCCCCTAGTACTGCAGTAAATGCAGCTTCCCATTGGCTTCATATGGGGAGAGAAGAACAATTTAGAAAAGAAAATCTCCTTGAAACAGGTTAGAGGAAAAGATTAATGAAAATTCATTTGAAAGAAATATTCTCTCCCCCTGTATCCTTTTCTGTTTTTTCTGCATCCTTCCTCGCTTAGGCAAAATCTCTTCCTTTTCTTTCAGTACCAGGGGAGGACATTCGTGTGGGGCTAGCTTCACTAATACATACACAGAAAACATCCTTACTTTGTTTCCCTAAGTGAACAGATCAATTTAACCAACTTTTCAACTGTAAATTGCTGTTCATGAGCCAACCAAAGTTTCATTTTTTTGTTAAGGGAATGATGCATGTGGTTGACAAGCTCGATAAAACAAACCATTTCACAGTTGTGAGCTTCAGTGGGATATGGCCATTGGAGATTTTCAGCAGCATACTTTTCCTGCACAGCTATTCTTTCATGTGCAATGAGCAGCAAGGAATTTTTATACCCCTTTCTCTTGGGGTGAAAGATAGACTGAAGCAATTATTCTGGCTAAACGATACTAATGCTGGAGGAAAATAACCTTCCTTGTGAGTAAAGCACTGGCAGGTAATTCAATTGATCTGGGGCCAAGTCCTAGCTCTGTACCTGACTCACTGTGTGACCTTGGATAATTCACTACTCAATAGCCCAGTAGTTAAAGCACCACTCAGGATGTGGGAGAACTGTAATCCATTTCCTCCTCTGTCCGAGGGAAGATAAATTCCCATCTCTTCCTACCTCCCAGCATAATGTACTGACTGCAAGACAATACTGTATGTTAGAATGGAGTTTCCTCAGCCTCTCCTATTGGGGCTAGGCCACTGTGCAAGAAATAAATAACCATGCATTGGGGCTAGAGAGAATGAGCACTCAGATAGTGTGGGGGAGTAGAAAAGGGTGAGGTCACCTGGGTCCCTATTCCTGCTCCAAAGAATGATGACATATACCACTCCATTGAAACTACAGGGTGTAGTCCATGCAGGCAGTGGACAATTCCTCATTTGTTTAGGACACTGATTGACATCCCTTTTCCCCTGTAACAATATGCCATGTTTTACCACTTATAGCACTGCATAGCAGAAGGAAGAGTGCAGCCCTTGACCTTCAGCCTTTTCAAGCAGTGGTCAGTGCAGTTTGCCATTTGTCCTTTGTTTCTGCTTCCCCTTTGATTTACCCGTCCATATTCTACCATTACTTTGGTAGAGCAGGTTCTTATTGACTTTGTAGCCACATCCAGGTCGGAATCCATGCCTGCATAGCTTCTCACACTACCTACTACTACATTGCTGGGTGAGAAGGCCAAATACTAGAGACCAGAGAGGGTGTATGAGGAAGTAATTCCTCATTACAATTGCATTTAGTTTACTTAGTTTGTTAGTCTGAAACAGTTGATTTGGGTAATAATACTTGGGAGGGATGAGCGACTAAACACTGAGATGTGAGTAGAGTAGAACCCTTTGATTTCAAAAGCTTAGTTCTCTACATTGTCGAGCAGTGCACATGTAGACACTGACATGGCTGGCTGAGACACGATGCATGGGGGCTGCCTGCTGCTTCAGTGCAGAGGCTGCCTGCTGGCTAGTAGGGCTGTTCAAAGCTTTGGTAGCTGATTCAGTTTGGAGGAGATTCAGCCCAGGTTGGTGGCCAAATCTCTGAATCTGCATCAAATCAGGAGACCCATTAAAAGGTGTGAATCAATTTGGAAGCCTCTGAATTGATTCAGAGAGATTTGGAGATTCGGCCATAGACTATACTATATGGTGGGTGGAGGGGGAAGGGAAGGGGAATGGGGGGGCAGATCAATGCCCCCACAACGAGGGAGGGGATTGGGCCTGGGGCTGGGACAAGCTGCCCAGCTGGGGTGGGGGGACGTGGGACTTGAGGAGGGGGCCTCCCGCCACTGTGCGTTGCTGCATGCTGTCGGTCCAGGAGCTGCTGTTTGGGAGCGCTGGTCCAGGAGGGCATGGGAGCAGGCATGTGCCCCCAGATCTGCGCGGGGTGGGCTGGGCTGGGCTGTGCTCTGGGAGGCTAGCCCCAGCCACCCACTGGTGGGCTGCGCTCCATGGGGCGGGTGGAGCCAGGGCTGCACTCTGGGTGGCTAGCCCCAGCTGCAGCCAGGAGCACAGCCCCACAAAGTACAGTGGGGCTCCTCCCACCCCACAAAGTACAGTGGAGTAGGGGCCATCCTTAATGGACTGGACAACGCCAACATCCTGAGGGATAGCCAGCACGGGTTTGTTGCGGGTAGGTCTTGCTTGACCAATCTCATTTCCTTTTATGACCAGGTGACCTATCACCTGGACAAGAGAGAAGAGATTTATGTCATATCAGGCATGTGTGTGGGGGTGTGAGGGTTATGGAGGGTGGAGGAGGGTGTGAGTGGGTGCAGTGTTTGTGGGGTGTGTGATTGTGTATGGGGGAGGGTGTGGTTGTGGGGCTTGTGGGGGAGAGTTTGAGGGTATGGTGGGGTGTGCATGGTAGCCCCCCATGCCTGTGCCCCCCTGAGCCGATCAGCACCTGCCCCTGTTCCTGCCCCATAACAGTCTAGACCCCATGCACCCTACAGTGCCTTCCTGCTACCAACAGTGCACAGTCCCAGCCCGCCTTGCATGTGCTCCACACTGCCCCACCCTGCTGTGGCATGTCCTGCTGCCCCTGGGCACTCAGAGGGGCTGGGGTTGCTCCACAGCCTTTCTAGGTAGCCCAGGCAGGGGCAATTCCTTCTGACTGCTGCTGCTGCTCGTCCCAGCCCCGTGGTACCAGTGGGGACCCACACACACAGCCCCAACCCGGCACGTCCTGCACCTGCTCTGGACTCGCCATCCAGGCTCAGTAGTAGCAGTGCCAGGCAAAAACTGTTGCTCAGCATGGGGGAAAAGTGCTTCCCCCTCCCGCCCCCACTGTCTGGCCATTCCTGCTGTAGCTGCCTGGAGCCCGTGCCATGCTGGGCTGCCCTGTGTCTCTGCCCCATCACTGCTGCCTCTGGGCTCCCCTGTGGGGCAGCGGCGACAGTGCAGAGCAGCCACAGGGCAGCCTGGGTGGTGGTGACACAGGGCAGTCTGGTGTTGCGTGGGTTTTGGGTGGCTGCAGCAGGAACAGCTAGACAGCAGCGAGGGGGAGAGGTGGTTTTGCCATCGTGCTGAGGAACAGTTTCTGCCCAGTGTCACTGAGCCTGGATGGGTGAGTCTGGAGCAGGTGTGGGGTGCCAAGTCGGGGCTGCATACACAGGTCCCTGTTGGTACCATGGGGCTGGGGCCGGCAGCAGCAACAACCGGGAGGAGCTGCCCTCCACAGCCCAGTTGCGAAGCTGCCCAAACCCTGCTGAGTGTCCAGGGTGGCAGGACATGCCACAGCCAGGCGGTGCCTGGCTCAGGCGGGACCAAAGGACCCACCATGGGCCAGACAAAGCCCCTCTGTGGGCCATATTTTGCCTGCCCCTGCTTTAGTCCATATCACTGTCACTGTCTCTGTTGTTGCTGCCACTGTTCTTATTGTAGTCATTGGAAATGAACAGGCCTTTTTGTTTGTTTTAATTTTGTGTGTCAGGCCAAATTAGCCAAATCAGTTCTGAATTCCATCAGCTGAGCAGAGCTCAATCATTCAAGTCTGTGTGGTGCTACTACTGGCAAGTATCTTCCCTTCCAGACTCTTCAGCCTTGGGCTTCAGATACACCCAAATGCACGGCAGGCATCCTACACACAGGCTTCAAGCCCAGAGATCTTGGAGCTTGGAGCTAGGGGCAGACATTCAAAAATCCTGATTGATTCAATCTTTGCAGGTTAGTCTAACCTAGCTAGGCCGAACTGGTTTGTAACCATACAGACATTCCCTCTGGACTGAGGAAATGTAGGCACATGCCTGCAGTGGGTCAGGTCAGAAGCCAGGGGGTGCTAGAGCAACCCTTCCTTCCATGCCATAGTGCTGAGCTGAGGGGCGCATGGCCAGGTCCCAGCAGGATGCTCTGATTAGGGAGGGGTTTTCCTCCTCCCCACCCCACCCCACCCCACCTTTGCACCTGACCAGCAGGGAGCTAGCAGAGGACATTTAGTTACACAGGGAGTTGATAGCATTTAGCACCGTATCAAAGCAAAACAGAAGCCTCTCTCATTAGTTCAAGCTCTTCTTAAACAGCTTTTTCTAAGGAAGGAATGGAGGGACCTCATCAACCAGCTGTTGATTAACTCCAAAAAGCCCTAATCGGACACTGGCCTATCTACTTTTGTCCTGTCTGCCTTACACAGACACCTCTCAGCATTAGCTAGCAGGCCACATGACGGCTACTGTCCATGCTGTGGGAGAGGGGAGGGGGGAATCCCTGCTTGAGCAGGGAGTGGTGAGTGTGGGGTGCAGTAAGGGGAAGCCAGGCAGAGGCTGCTGTGCATGCAGCTTCTGCTAGAGCTCCAGCCAGGAAGCAAAGGGGCAGGGCCAGCTCTGCTTGGAGCAGAGAGCCGCGCCCAGGGCTGCAAAGCACCTGGGATGCTGGGGGACTCTGGTTTAAGTTAAACCAGGAAGGGGTCTGGGACAGACATTGCATAAACTGATTCGACCCAAATCAGTTAAGTCTAATACTACATTCAAACCGGTTTATCTCAAACTGGTTTCAGTCATTTTCAAGCTGATTTATGTTCACTGAATGTCTGTTCTGTTACAGTTTAAACCAGTTTCCAATCACTTAAACCGGTTTATATGTAATGTCTGTCCATAGCTCGGATGTCCCTGAGTCTCACTTGACCTTAGCCCAAAGGAGCAAGCTAGGGAGACAACTCCCATTTTTATAAAATAGGCATGTAGCCAAGATCCTCCCACTGGGAGGCTATAATAGACTCTTGAAAGGTGTCCTAGCTGCAGTGCATTGGACGGGTGTCCACCCTCTACTACACAATACCATTCAAGGTTGTCTTGGCTTGGGGAACAGAGTAGTGAAGCAACTAGACTTGATCTTAGTCCCCAAGAAACCAAGAAACAGTCTTCTTTAATAAAATGATATATATACACAACTTACAAGCAATACGCATGTATGTGTATATAGAACAACACACTTCCCCATTTCCTGAATTCCCTATAAAGCAGTTACATAACAACACCCACAATCTCATAACTTAATATCTTATACTTATATACCCTTTAACCTATAATCTATTTATATTCTATTATACACTTAACACTTCAGAAAAACAATACAGTAAAAGCTCCATTAACTGGCACCTTACAAGCTGGCATGCTCTGTTAACCGGCATGCTGGCCTGTAAGGTAAAGTGAAACTGGAAGTGTCCTTTGTGGCACTTCCGGTTTCTCTGAGCCTCCATGGCCCAGGGCGAAGCAACCTATGCTGCCAAGCCCCCATGGCCTGGGGCATAATAGGCTGGGCAGGGCCTGCCTCCTTGTCCCGTGGGGCCTGCAGGGCTTGTGGGAGGGTCAGCGATGCTGCGGGAGAGGCGGTGACACCGTGAATGCGGTGGGAGAAGCAGCGGCCCGAACAGGCAAGGACGCCTGTTTGGACCACTCAATTAACCTGCAAATTTTGTTATCCAGCAACCCCCATTCCCGGGGGATGCCAGATAACAGAGCTTTTACCGTATAAGCATTTCCCCCCATTCCCCTACATCTTCTTTGGCTTATGTGAATAACTGTCTCCATCCTTTCTTCCTCCATACAGTCTCTGTCTTCTTTTCTCCCGTCTCTTCACTGTTGCATTTCAGGTAATATCTTAGTTTGTGCAGTGCCATTTGCAGACATTCCCAAGTTGTAAAAATGAACCCCTTAAACACTAACAGGTTTCTCACTTTCCATATAGCTATTTTAACATGACTTAACCATACCTTAACTCTTTGCTCCCCTGGCCCCTCTTTGATCAGCCTGTACATGACCATTTCCTATGTGACTTGGGAACGTATATTGCATTCAAGAACCTTTGCACTCCCTCCCACACCTCTTTTTTATAGGGACAGTCCCAGAAAGCATGCCCCACTGATTCCTTGTCTGTACACTCCTCTCTTGGGCACTTTGGTGTCTTTGCCAGTCTCCACTTGTATTCTACTCCCCTCACAGGTAGGAACCTTGTTGAAGTGATCCCCATAGCACTTGCGGGTATTCCCTTTTTAAGTCTTTCCTAGACACCAATCTCCACATCTTATTTAACTGGTTGTCTGTCAGGTTCCTCACCCTCATAATTTTCCATCGTCTTCCCTCTCTTTTTCAAGGCCTCTAAGCTCAAACCCTCCAATTACTGATCCCTTATACAAATTTCCATTCTGGTATAATGTATGGATAGTTGCCATGCCCATGGTTCCTTCCAGATTCCCCCGTACAGACCATACCTTCTTAATATCCTTCCCTCCCAGAATCAGCAGAAGCTAGCTGTTTTCTCTTTTCCTTTCATTGCTTCTTTAGGCACCATTCTTGCATAGTTTGCATATAGGAAGGCCACCAGAGTTGGCAGTTCCCACCCTCCCAAGCATTATACAATTCCCTTCTTGCCAATCTCTCTCTCTCACTTTTCCAGAAGAACACACGTATTTGTCTTTGTATCATTCTGATCTGTTTCCACAATGATGGACACACCACCCCTGTAAAGAGAATTACCAATAGTAATACTTTCTTAATTACCATCACTTTTCCACAAAATGACATCAATCTCATGCTCCATAGACCCAAAATCTGCGCCACTCTTGCACCAACTTCCTCCCCATGCTCTTATCTCTTTTTCTGTGTCCATTGGCACTCCTAGTATTCTCATTTCATTTTTTACCACTTGTAATCTGCTTTTCTCTAGTTCTGTCCAAGTTCCTACCCCCATCATTGCCGCAACACTCTCTTCAGCAATACTTTGTCCCTTACGACAACGTTCATGTTGTCCATGTACACGGTGCATTTCACTTCACCCCCCTAGGAATCTGCACTCCACTAATCACTTTAGCTTCTTCTGTTCTTTGTGTTAGTGGCTCCATTGCGCATATGACTATAGCGGGGGAAAGTAGGCATCCTTGCCTTGCCCTACCTTGGATGGGAAACGCTCTGCTTAGTTGCCCCTTAACTAGTATCTGGTTTCTCACTTTACTGTACAGTAGTTTAATCCACCTAATTATCTTTTCTGGGAATCCCATCTTCTTCAGAACTGTAAACAGGAACTTGTGTTCTGTCCTATCATAGGCCTTCTCTAGGTCTAAATTTGCTATTGTCATGTTGATCTTTCTGTTTTGAATGTATGACAGTATGTGTCTCATCAATCACAGTGTCTATGATATCCTTCTACCTGTCACAGCACATGGCTGCTCCTTGCTGACCACCTGTAGCAAGCTCTGTCCCCTTCTTCTTGCTACTATTTTTGCTAGCAACTTATAATCCACATTAAGCAATGTTATTGGCCTCCAATTCCATAATATCTCCTGTCCCTCTCCTAGAAGGATAACAGATTCCTCCCCTAACTCCCCTCCCTCCATTATTTCCTTCAATACCTCCACTACATCCTCTCCCACCCACTGCCAGAACTTCTCATAGAATTCTGCTGGTAGCCCATCCTTCCTGGGTGCTTTCCCTCTTTTAAAAGGTTTTAAACAGTCCTCCACTTGTTTAATATTAACCTCCAATTCCAACCCTTCCTTCCTTCCCTCCTCAACCCTTCCTTTCAGTCCATCCAGAAAGGTCTGCATTTTTCCTTTGTCCCTCTCTCCTTGTACAGTCCTTTGTAAAATATGGCCACTTCTTCCAGTACTTCCTCTTTCTTCTCTACATGGCTACTTTGTTCTGTCCTCACTGCCTGCAACTTGCCTTTTGCTTCCCTGACCCTGGATGAGAAATATGTACTCCATTCCTCCCTTGCCTCTTTCCAGAGTGCCTTTGCTAGAAATATTTTCTCCTTAGTCTTTCTTCTAAACCACTCTTCCATCTTGTTTCCATCTCTTCCAGCTCCTCTTTCATTTGCTTTCCATTTGCAGTTTCTTTCACGAAGTCTTGCATCCTTCTTTGTGGCTCTTTCAGTTCTTTTGTTCTTTTGCCCTTTTCCCTCCTCCTCTTTCAAAGAATTCTGTCATGCTCCTTTTTACCATTCACCACCATACTCATAATGTTTATTCAATGTATTCCATGCTTTATACATTTCTATGTATTCTTGACACAGTTCTACATCCCATAGCAGTTCGATGTATAGTTTCCAGATTCCCTTTCCACTCCTGGCACTATGCTTTAAACTCAGCTGTGCTGTCAGCATCCTGTGGTTGCTGAAAGAGACTGTTTAGATTCCTTTCTGAAGTGTTTCTATTCCTTTGGATAGGAACATGAAATCAATTCTTGATCTCTTTCCTCTGGTTGCATAAACCCTGGTGTATGACTTCTCTCCTGTCCATACATTCCTCAGCACTTCCTCTTTGATGAGTTTTGTTAGAAGTCTGGAGGAGCTGTCTACTGATCTGCATCCCCCTTCTCCAGTTCCATTTCCTGTTTCTATGCTACAGCTAAAGTCACCTACTACCAGGCATGGCCTCCCTTCAACCTTCATAACTGCCAGTTGTTTAAATAAGGCTTTCCTCCCCTCCCTCTCTAGTGGTGCATACACATTTATTATTTCCATTAATTTCTCTGACTGCCAGTACCATTCTCTGTAGTCGACTGCATATAATATGATCCACCCTTTTTACCCTTAACTTGGGATTTTTTACTGGCATTGCTTTATTTTCACTAGTACCAGACCACCAAGATGATCCCCACTTTGAACAACCTGTGCCAAATGTCACTTTTCCAGGTGGAGTTGGCTGCATCTTCTCTGTCCTCTCCCACCGATTTCCAGTAGTAGGACTGGAGTTCACCCAGAAACATTTTAATACAGTCTGTTTCCTCGAGTTCTGTATGTCTATACATCAGGAGGTTCCTGCTTTTCCACGTGGTGCTCCTGATGCCTATCTCAATCTTCCTGGCAATCTGCTGGATGACTTTTGCTGCCAGAAGTGGCACCATTTTTCTTCCTCCGAGCCTTTTCCCACTCCGGGGTTGAACTCTTGGAGGGAAGCAGTGGGAAACTGCTCTCCAGCTTTGAACTAGACCCAGTCCCTTCAGTTGGAGGCTTTTTCCACATCTTCTTTCCTTGTGTTTTCTTTCATTTCTCTCCCCGGGTTTTTGTCTTGTTCCCCTGCCCACCCACTGCTCTGTTGACTTGCTGCTTACTTTCTCCTCCTCCCCAAGTCCCATGTCCGAGTGCTCAGACTCTCCCCCCTCCTCCTCTTCTTCCCCCAGACTGCTGTCCTGCTTCTATCACTGATACTGTACTGCTTTCTTTCTTCTTCTTTCCTCCCTCCCCACAGGGTTTCCTCCACCACTTCCATCCTACTGTCCTCCCCTTCACTTCTCTTCTGCCTCCCGCTGTGTCTCCGGGATCTGGCTTTATTTGCATAGTTTTGGGGACACCTCCAATAAACGTGTCCCTCTTCGCCCAACTTGTGCACTTAAGGGTTTCTGTACAGTCGACAGCCCTGTGCCCCATTCCCTCACAGCCAAAGCACACAGTCAGAGGGCAGTGTGCAGCTAGATGCCCCCCCATTGCACTTGCACATCTTAGGCTGCCCTTGGTAGATAATATAACCCCGGTGTGACCCCAGCTGAATGACCAAATCACCAGCGGAAGGTCTTGCACTCCCCCTGGGCTTGACTCACATGCAGTTAGGATCACTCTTACTCTTCATGATCTGGTCCATATTCCATACTTATTCTGTACTTTCTCCACTCACAACTCCATTCTCTGCACATGTTTCTCCATCCAGCTCTGTATACCCTCAGCTTCTAACACATCTGTGAACATTTAGACAATTATTACTGTCTCGTATTTTCGTCTGCCAAGAAATCCTTTTTAGTTCCTTTCGTGCCCCCCAGTACTTTTTCCAGAAGTTATTATACCTTTCTCTGTTCCACTAGGACAGTACCCCAGTCTTTCTGTTCAGGTAGGCTATCTGGCTGTTCAGGTATGCTGGCTGCACCTCCAAAATATCAAAAAGTACCTTCTCTGTGAATTTCTATCTGTCCATCTTGCTACCTGGCTGAGCCCCATCATTGGTTAACACTGCTTTAATTTTCAGCCACTCTCTTTTCTTTTTCTGCTGTAGCTGCTGCTGCTGCCTCTTCCTGCCCTGTTGCTTCTGGTGGGCCAGCCTTCCCTCTTGTCCTCATGGGCTGCTGCCTCATGCTGGATGCTTCTTCTGATGCTTTTCTCCCCACTCCCCTGTTTCTTCTCCTGATGCTTCTGCTCTCCACTGTTGTGATTTCATTCCTTTTGTTGGAATCCTTTCATCTGCTTCTACTCCTCCTGCTGGTGTCTTCTTGAACACTGTTTTTTCCCCCCTCACTTTATTACTGTTGTCCATTTTTTTATTCTCCTTGCCAGTTTTTTTTTTCCTTCTGTTTCATGATTGTGAGCCTCTTCTTTCAGTGTTTTCTCAGCTGGGGCTTCAGCTCTGTCATTTCCGTCTTTTTACCCAAATGCTGTAACAGCCTTTGCTTTTTTTTCTTTATAACATTTCATCAAAGTAGATATAGTTATTATACTTGATCTTAACATAAAAGAGGTTGCCCAGAAATCTATAGTAGCAATCTTGTCCGCTTGAATAGATTTCTAATGACTTACTATCAGGAGGGTAGGTTGTAGCCGTGCTGGTCTGAGGACAGACAGACAGATCTTTGGGTTAATCTGGTATCTTTTATTAGACCAACCATTGGAAAAATTATTCTTAGAAAGCTTTTGGGTACAAACATTTATTTTTTTTAAAGGAAAATTTTTCATGTCCTAAGTCAAATCAGCCAAATCGATTCCAAATCTGTGAGTCAGTCAGGAACCATATGTGGCCCTGCTATGGGCAGACATCCTTCACCCTGCTTGGCACTTCAGATGCTTCCAAACCCTTTGGCAGGCATCCTATGTGTAGGCCCAAGCCCAGAAGCTTGGGGTTCAGATGCCTCCAAGTTTTACTTGTCCTCAGCTGTAAGGCTGCAGAAGCAAGCTAGGGAGGAGTCCCCTATTTCCATAAAGTTGGCATGTGGCCGAGATCCTCCCACTGGAAGCTGGCCAGCGGAAAGCTAGCTATGAGACTCTCAAGTCATACAGAGTCCTGTCTGCAAGCAGATAAGGGTGCAACCCTCCATTACACAGTGCCATTTTAATTCTATTACCTTGGTCAGGTTACTTCCTTTGCGATCATGGTCTTAGTATTTCCCTTGCCATATAAGTAAACTTTTGGGCACAAATTTATTTATTTTCTTTTTTAGGAAAATTTTACAGGCATCCTAGGTGCAGGCCCAAGCCCAGAGGCTTGGGGGTCAGATGCCCCCAAGTTTCACTTACCCTCAGACATATAGCTGCAGGAGCAAACTAGGAAGGAGTCTCCCATTTCAATAAAGTGGTCGTAAAGCCAAGATCTTCCCACTAGAAATGAAAGTGGGAGGTGTCCCAGCCACAAGCAGAGGGTTCGAGATTGAGAGTGTGGTTGGGGGTAGAAAGGTAAGAAAGGTTTATTGACTTAACAGACACACAACGACACGTAAATAATAATGCTACAATGACAGACAATAATAATTTGCGTCGACAACTTAGCAGCAGTCCCCTCTGATGCCTGATGTACGACAAGTTTCTCTTCTGCAAAACTCAGTGAAGTCAGGTGTCCCCGATCAGCACTGTCTGAGGGGTACTGGGAAGGACCCTGGTATTCAGTCCTTGGGCTCCTTGAGATCCACGGGCCCACTGAATCCAGGTCAGCAGCTAATCTTAAATCAGTAGCCTTTTTTTACAGAGCTGCATCTTCCTTTTAAATGATTTCCAGATGTGCTAGCCAATTTATAACTTTTGAGCTATGCTGATAACTTACAGCCATCCAGATTCTCCCATTATAATTGTTTTTAGGACTGACCAATAGCAGTACAAGCCTTGCATTTTTTTGATAAGGTTAATTTTTGCTATGCCATAGGGCCTACTACTTCTACAAGGCTTTGTTAAATTTACTAGGCCTTATTACATACAAGGTCTCATTACTCTTTAATTTTAATTAGGCTATCCATGAGTACTACCCCATGCTAGAAAAACAGTTCTCCCCAGTGACTAGGAAAACTGCTTTAGCGGTCCTGGTATTGCTTTTGGGCACAAACATTATTTGCTTTTTTTTGCTGAAAAAATTTAATTATATATATATAAAATTTTATTTTTTAATATTTATATTTTTATATATACATTTTATATATATAGAGAGAGAATACTAATACACTCACTCACACACACACACACACACACACACACACACACACACACACACACACACACACATCATGTAGCACAAAACTTAAACCACATTAAGAAACCGTGCACCCGTTACAATAAATGCACCTGCTCCCCTGTGCACCCACCCACTGCACTTCCCTAACCCAATCGCAGTCCCTTAGTCCGAGCCCTGATTTGGGGCTTAATTCTCAGCTCATTTGCTGTCTAGAAAGGCAGCCCAGCCACGGAGCCACCCCAACCACTCTGAGTGCCCAGGGCCAGGACAGTTCTTTCACTGTCCTTGTCACTGTTGATGTCGCTGTCACTTCTGCTGCTGATCCTTTTGCTGTCTTTCTCGCTGTCTCTGGGCCAGTTGTGTCATTGTCCTTTCATTTTCCCTGTCCTCTTCCCCTCCCGGGGGGTCTTTGAACACCTTGTGCCAAATGTCCCTTTTCCAGGTGGAGTTGGCTGCGTCTTCTCCATTCTCTCCCACCGCTTTCTGGTAGTAGGACTGAAGTTGCTCAGAAACATTTTAACACAGTCTATTCCCTGGAGCTCCATGTCTGTACATCAGAAGGGTCCTGCATTGCCACAGGGCAGTCCTGATGCAGGACATAAACTGGTCAAAATGGGCTGTTGGAGCTAGTTCCTCACCCCTCTCTGTATCTCCACGTCCTCACTGGGAGTACACAGTGAGCTATTAGCCAGTTCAAGTCTCCGTGGTCCTTTTGTAGGTCCTTGTGGAAGATCCAATCCCAGATGGCTTGGCAGTAGTCTTTGGGAAGCAGCTCCACAGTCGATAGCTTGCAAATCCTTTTCACATCTTTCTGGTATGGGCAGTCCCAGAAGAGATGGTGGATTGTGTTTGTTTCCCACCAGTAGGATTGCCTGGGGAAGTTGGATGGGCTTCTCTGCTCCACAGTGTTTTCCCACACTTGCACTAGGAGGGCCTGGTAGGCTACTTTCCATTTCAAGTCTTTGTAGTCCTGCAGGTCTTTGTGGAAGATTTGCTGCCACACAGCCTGGCAGCTGTCACCAGGTCTATGGGTGATGTGATGTTTCTTGTCCTTACCAACTCTTGCATTTTGCAGTGGTTCGTCAGGGTTCATGGGGTCTCATCAGGCAGTTTGTATTTCTCCTAGAAGCATTTCAGGACTTCAGACCCAGGGGACTCCATGGTCTGTGGGCCTGCATTGGTCATCCTGTACACTCACCACTTGCAGTAGTTGTCCTGCAAAATATTTTACGAAGAGGATGGTTTGCGATTTTGTTCCTGTTGCCAATTTGCAAGTCCAGCTGATGTACTTGGCCCAGAGGAACATCAGGTCATCTGTTTTGCTTTGTCCAGTGTGGTTCTTGCCACTTTCTCCTGTGTGGAGTTCCAGAAGGCGCACATAGACTTATAGAATCATAGAAGTAGGGTCGGAAGGGACCTTGTAGATCTTCAAGTCCGACCCCCTGCCTGGGCAGGAGAAAAAACAGCTCAAATGATTCCAGCCAGGTAGGCATCAAGCCTCCTCTTAAAGACCCCCAGGGTAGGAGCCAGCACCACTTCCCTTGGAAGTTGGTTCCAGATCCTAGCCACCCTGACCGTTAAGTAGTTCTTACGGATGTCTACTCTAAACCTACTCTCCAACAACTTATGGCTGTTATTCCTTGTTATGCCAGGAGGCGCTATGGGAAACAAGGTCTCTCCCAAACCCTTCTGGTCCCCCCTAGTGAGTTTATAGACGGTCACCAGGTCCCCCCTCAGCCTTCTCTTATGAAGGCTGAACAGGTTCAGGTCCCGCAGTCTCTCATTGTAGGGTCTGCCCTGTTGTCCCTGGATCATGCGGGTGGCCCTCCTCTGGACCCTCTCAATGTTGTCCACATCCCTCCTGAAGTGGGGCGCACAGAACTGGACACAGTACTCCAGCTGTGGCCTGACCAGTGTCGCATGGAGGAGAAGGATCACCTCCTTGGCCCTGCTTGAGATGCACCTGTGGATGCACGACAAGGTCCGGTTAGCCCTGCCAACCGTGACCTCACATTGTCGGCCCACGTTCATCTTGGAGTCAGTAATGACTCCAAGATCCTTTTCTGCCTCCGTGCTCTCAAGAAGGGTGTTTCCCATCTTATAAGTGTGCTGCTGGTGACTACTGCCCAAGTGCAGCACCCTGCACTTGTCAGTATTGTCAGTACATGGCTCTTTGGATTCGGTGGATGACTTGTTCTGGACGGGGGGAGGACTAGGGCATTAGTAGTAACACCACCTTCATGAGTTCTGTATGCCTCCCCATTGACAGCCAGTGCAATTGTCATACTCCCACTTTTTCAGAGGTGAGCCCTCCAAAGAGAACAATGAGGATGATGACAGGTACGATGCCAAGTGAAAAGACTGAACAAACAGGAGGAGGATTTGGGAGGAGGTGGTGACTGAGGTAGGTCGTTGCATAACTATGATGATTTCAAGGGGACACTGACAGTGATGGGTGTGCAGGCACACAGGAGCACAGATTCGTGTGTGGTCTTTGTAACGGGACTAAGAATGATGTAATGGGATATCATGTTTTTGGACTGGACTGTCAAGTGAACCATAGCAGTCACAAGACAGGTTGTTAGAGTTACAGTTTTATATATTTATATAAAACTTGCTTATATATATAAGCAAAAAAAAATCCTGCAGAGGTCGGATCACCTTGAATGGTATTGTGCACTGAAGGGTGGAGCCCTGTCCAATGCATTGTAAACAGGCTCCCCCCTCCAAGAGTTTATTATAGACTCCCAGTGGATGCATCTTGGCTACATGCATATTTTATGGAGATGTAGGAATTCTTCCTAGCTTACATCTTTGGCCTGTAGGCTAAGGGCAAGTGAGACTTGGGAACATCTGAACCCCAAAACCTCTGGACTTGGTCCTGTATGTAGGATGCCTGCCATGAATTTGGGAGTATCTGAATCCACAGACCGGAGTCTGGGAGATAAGATACTTGGCAGTGGTAGTGCTGTAGGAGTATCTGAAGCCCCAAGCTGAAGAGTCTAGAAGGGAAGATACTTGCCAGTGGTAGTGCCACATAGATTTGAATGATTGAGCTCTGCTCAGTTGATGGGATTTGGAATGGATTTGGCTAATTTGGCCTGAGACATGAAATAAATAATAATAATAAAAAAAAAAAAAGCAAAAAACCCTTGAATGGTAGCCTCCTTGAATGATTGAGCTCTGCTCAGTCAATAGAACTCAGAACTGTTTGGCTAATTTAGCCTGAGACACAAAATGTAAATACATTTTAAAAAAAGGTGTTGTGTGAACAGGACCCCTATCAGCAGTGAGGGGTGGGGGCACCACGGCCCCTCGGTCGATCAGAGGCATGGGGAGGGGCTGCCATGATCAGCCCGTGAAAATGGCGGCTAACTCCACAATCTACCCATGAAACTGGCTAGCTGCCGCCTCAAGTTAGGTAGACCCCTAATCATAACCCTCTCTCAAACATAGAGAAGTGCTGCTGTCATGTCCCTTCCCCTTTGAAAGCCCAATCTTTATTGTGTGAGCTAAATGTCATTTTGTTCAGACTGTTTTGAAGTAAGCTAACAGAAGCAAATTCCACGGTTTCCTAGAAAGGGCCATTAGATCACTTGAGCTGACCTCCTGTGTATCACATAGCATAATGTTTCATCTTTATATTAAGTCCAGAATGTGTAGACTGCAGTACCTAGGGGACTAAACTGTGTTCTTCAGGCAGAAAACAAGAGATCAGTACCTGGGCTAGACAAAAGAATGATTTAATGTCAGAGACCCCTGCACTAGCAAGCAATTGATTAGGTGAGATATACCCAGGTGTTTCCAGCAGGCAAGCAATGACCCCAGCTGCTGAGAAGTGAAAAACCATGAAGGTCCCTACCAATCTCAGGTCAGGGAAAATTCTTTCTTTGGCTCAGATGTGGGATTCAGTATGTCCCAGAACATGTAAGCAAGACTCATCTGCTAGGAAATGGAGTCTTGTCTACACTGCATATTGCAGCCAGGGTGGCCCCAAGCACACCCTCCTTTGCCCTGCCCACCTGTGTTCAAAGACATATACTAAACCTAGGTGTTCATTGGTAAGGTTAAAAAATATCCTTCTCTGATTGCTCTCCAGGCCTCAGTGTCCAGTGATCTTGAGAATGGCCTCTGGGGGTGATTCTGGAGCAGCTGTACCAGTGTATTTCTGGATTTGGAGCGTGTCATCAGGTATGGGTGAGGTATGGAAAGAGCTTACTCAGGCCCACCCTACTGCTGTGGTGTAGATAAACCCCCAGTGTACTAGGTCAGGCCATTGTTCCACCCTGTCCAGTGTCCCATCTCCAGCTGTAGCTAATCCCTGATGCTTCACATCATAGACACAGACTTTTATTTTTGTCGGGGGGAGGGGACATGTGGAACACATGCATTTACATATGTCAGGTGACAGCCCTCTTTGCTAGGGGGGGCAGGGCCCTTGGGCCCCCATGTACTTGACTTCTTTGCTTCAGATGAAAGTAAAAAAAAAAAAAAAGTATATTTAAACAATTATGCACTGGGGGAAAAATCCTTCCTGATCACCGCAGGAGACTGTGTGAATCCATGAAGCGTGAGATTGAATGAAATCATTATTTTAATGCAGAACTGTTAGGAGTATGTTGAGGGCAATGCAAGCAATCCTGTTCTCCCCAAAGCCCATTTCTTCACATCTAGAAAACTGCCTCCTATTTCCATGTTGAAGTTCTAATCATTGGATCTTGTTATACCTTCCCAGTTTGGGAGCCCAGTACAGAAAACTGTATGAAGATTCACATACAAAAAAGAATGAACGAACTCTAACCAGAGCAAAATGGCCAAAACTGCTTTTTTATCCAGTATTGCCGTATGTTTTTTTTATAAATATTGTCTGACTGTATTGTTCTACCTCCCAGCCACTGTGAAGTGACCATCTTTGGGTGAGTGGCTGCAGCTGTGTGCCAGAGTGAGGATTTAAGTGCATTCTGCAAATAGCTCTATGTGCTAAAATGCCATTGGATTTGTCAATAAGTCAACGTATACTCAACAATGATGGGCTGAAACTGAATTGGTGTTTTACTGAAAATCTTCCAGTTCTCTAAGCCATTCAGACACCCTGTTCTTATGCTTTAGGAAAATTAGAAGTCAACCCAGAGCAAAGAAGTCAAATACTTCATTGAAAGGTCATTGAACAACATGGGGTCTTTTAAAACTAAAGGATTTTGTTTCTCGGTTTCTTCAAAATGTCTTGTCCTCTTCCTGATGCTGAGTATAACGCAAGAAATGTGATAGTTGTTGTGAAACATCTATGCAAGACTGTTCACAGTTGTTGTGAAATTTCTATGTGAGGCAGCTCCATGTGTTTGCCATTGTATACAAGTCATGAAGGTGGGATAGAAATGACAAGCTGAACCCAAAAGTAACTAAAATTCCATAATCTAGTGGATTTAATTTATGCCTAGTTTGACGAGATGCTGAATTGGTCCTGTGAGCTGTCCAGTGCCCTCAAATTCTAGTCAAATCAGTGGGAGTTAAGAGTGCTTAGTATCCTGCAGGAAGGTGCTCTGTACCACAGAGGATGAAGCCCATGGTGCTGACTCTGAACGTCTTGCTGATTTGACAAGTTCCTTGGGAAGAAAGAAAGGTTGAAAAGGAAATTATATATTTTTCACATCATCATAAACCCTACAAACACTGATATATTTATGATGCTTGAACATGAAAATGTTGTACGTAGGTGTGAGCTTTGAAAATTACTGTGATTCAGGGAGCTTCAGGCATTGTTTTTGTAAATTTCTTGTAGCTTCAGAGACAGAAGCGATAATGTGAAAAATTATAAATAGATCTAATAGAGTGTTATTTCAATATTCTGAACTGCAGAAAGCTTTGTCAATGTGCGTGACTTATCTCTCCACTTTTGTAAGACACGATGCACAAAAAGCTGCCTAATGTGACTGTAAGTCACAATATTTAGTTGCTTAAGATGTAGTGTGATCTATAGCACCACAGATTTTTTAGTTTTACAACCTATCTCTGTCTTGGATTCGGAATTGTGAGCCTTTAAAAGGAGATTACATACCTAGTTATTCTCAAGTAATATGTCATTTAAAAATCATTTGTAACTGTGAACAAAATGTATTAAGAGTACATTTTTAGAATGTACTCTTAATTCATAGTTTGCCTATGAATTATATTACAGTTTTTGTAGTGTGTGCAATACCAGAAGAGTAAATCACCTGTCAGAAGTTGCTAGCTAATAGTTTTATAGCCTCAGGGTAAATTCAACTATAACTCTGAAGTTGTAATATTTCCTTTGTATCTTTCAATATATGCTACTGTAGGGGTGGCCAACCTGTGGCGTGCATTCCCCAAACGGCATGAGCAGCCTTTCTGTGTGGCATATAGCAGAATGCAGAGCAGCAGATCAGCCAGGGAGCACAGGGCATGGAGCAGAAAGCAGAGTAGCAAATTGGGCAGGGGAAAAGGATCAGAATAGCTATGGTAGGGGGCGGTAATTTGTGACAAGCCTGCCAAAAAAGTTCTTTGACTGTGCTTTTCTATATCCTGTGATAAAAGGAATTTTCCTTTTCATGTGTCCTGTAATAGGGAGTTTCAGAGAAGAATTGTTCCTGGTACAGTTTCTGTGGTTCACCCTTAACTTCAAATGTCAATAGGCCAGAATGTCATCTAGCATAAATCAATGAAGTTTAACTGATTTCGGTGGACTATGCTGATTTATATCAGCCAAGGTCTCTGACCCTTTGTTTTCTGTCATGACTCATATATTTTCCTAAAGACAAGTTTTGTCAATTTCCATTCTGAAAATTATTTTTAGTTCCTAAACTACAAGGAGTGAACAAAGGAAGTCATTGAGCTTGTGACAAGTGTCAGTTAGACAGCTCAGGAGATTAAACTTCTCTGTCTGTTTAAAGTCCAGGAATGGCAGAAGCAGTAGAAGCCAAGCCTGTCACCTTGCCAGTATAGATCAGTATTTTTTGGAAAAATCTCCGTAGGTTCAGACTGTAAAGCCAGAAGGGACCATTATGGTTATGTGGTCTGATCTCCTAAAGAAAGCAAGCTGTATAATTTCCCTGAATTCTTATTTGAACTAGATTGTATCCTTTAAAGCATTGATTTATAAATTGCCAACCTTTGGTAAGTTGTTTCCATGGTTAATTATCTTCACTGTTAAAAAATTTCATCTCATTTCTAGTTGGAATTTATGAAGCTTCAACTTCCAGCAATCAGATTTTGCTGGACACCTGTGTCTGTGAAATTGAAGAACCCACTATCAAAGTTTTGTTCCCTGAATATGTACATATAGACTATGATCAAGAGACATTCCTTTATATTCCCTTTGATAATCTAAATAGATAGAGCTTTTGGAGTCTTCTCTCCCTGGAGAGTAAAGAAAGAGTAATGCGTTTTCCAGGCTATATCAGTCAGTGGCCTCTCTAATGAGGTTATCATTGAAGAAACCAATTAAGAACTACATGGAGTTCTCATTTCTCCAAAGCCACAAAACAATTATGAGAGGGTGTGTCTACATGAGATGTTTACTGTAGCGTAGACTAATTAGCTCTGCAGTATATCTCTCGTGTCCACCCTATTAGGCTGCAGGAATTAACTTCGCAGCACCACATATTTAGACATTGATGTGGTTGGCTGGGGCACAAGAGTGCTCCAATGTGGGGGCTTTATGCTGGCTGGCCCCACACTGGAGCACTCTTGTGCCCCAGCCATCCCCCCAGCAGCATGTGAGCCAGGTCAGAGCAGCCTCAGGCTGGCAGACTGACCCCTTAGGGCCCCTGCCAGCTGGGGCTGCTCCGACCCCATATAAACATGCTCAGGTCAGGGTATGCTTATAGGCATATGCTCAGTTCGCTCTGCAGCAGGGAGCAGGTGGGATGTATTCATGGCAGAGAAGGAATCCACAGCATACATACAGGCTGGGGAGTTCCCTCCTTGAAAGCACAGAGGTTGAAAGGGATTTTGGAGTCATTATTGACTCCAAGATAAACATGAGCCGCCAATGCCAGACAGCAAGGCCAGCTGTACCTTGTCATGCATCCAAAGATGCATCTCAAGTTGGTCCAGAGAGGTGATACTCCCCCTCTATGCAACACTGGTCAGGCCGCAATTGGAGTACTGCGTCCAGTTCTGGGCTCCACACTTTAAAAGGGATGTGGCCAGCCTGGAGAGGGTTCAGAGGAGGGCCACCCATTTGGTGAGAGGGCAGCAGGACAGGCCCTATGAGGAGAGACTGAGGGACCTGAACCTATTCAGCCTTGGCAAGAGGAGGCTGAGGGGGGACCTGGTGGCTGCCTACAAACTCATCAGGGGAGATCGTCAGCAAATAGGAAGAGCCCTATTCTCCCCAGCACCACCTGGGGTGACAAGGAACAATGGTAATAAGTTGATGGAGAATAGGTTTAGGTTAGAGATCAGGAGGAAATATTTTACAGTTAGGGTGGCCAGAATCTGGAACCAACTTCCTAGGGAAGTGGTACTTGCCCCTACCTTGGGCAAATTCAAAAAGAGGTTAGATGATCACCTGTCTGGGGTCTGATGAACCCAGCATTCATTCCTGCCTGTGGCAGGGGGTCAGGCTAGATGATCTGTTCAGGTCCCTCATGACCCTAGCTACCATGTTAGTATGATACCCAAGACAAAGTCAGAGCTGGTGCGGGGTATGCACTCAGGGCACTCTAAAGTGGCTATATTACTCCCTCTTTGGGAGTTGGCATGTACAGAGCAGGAGTAGAAATTCAGGGCACATACAGCAGGACTCTTGGTTGCAGCACAGAGGTGGTATAGACATGCTTGTAAGACAGGGGCGGGCAATTATTTTGGGTGGAGGGCCGCTTACCCAGCTTTGGCAAGCTGTCAAGGGCCGCATGGGTAGCTCTGCCCCTTGACAGGTGCCCCACCCTCTGGTCACCATCTTGGGACTAATGTCCCAGGGCCAGCACTGGTAGGGCCTAGAGCAGGGCACAGGCTGGCAGGGCTCTGTGGATCCAGGCTGGGCTGCACCAGCAGGGAGGTGGGGGAGCTGGCCCAGATCCATAGGTTCTGCCGCCTGGGACCCCATACCCCTGCTGCCCTGCTTTGGACCCTGCTGGCACTAGCCCTGGGACACAGGTGTGGGCCCTGTGCTCCCACACCCGCTCACTCCCAGTGTCCCCCCCAGGCCCACGGTACAGGCAGGGTGCAGTGCACAGCCCCAAGCCCCTGCTCTCTGGCAGGGAAGGAGCTGGTGCTGAGCACAGGGAAAAGTGGCCCCTCACCCACCCCGTGGCCTGCACTCCCTGCTGCAGCCGCTTGCAGCCTGCGCGGGGCTGTCCTGAGCAGGAACAGGGAGCTCCACGCAGGCTGCGAGCAGCTGCAGCGCAGGGACACTTTTCCCCATGCTCAGCATCAGCTTGTAACCTGCCCCTGCTGCCAGCCTGGGCCCCACGTGGGATCCGGGCTCACCTGTTGGGGCTGTACCGCAGCAGCAGCTGCGGCCCCCCCGCCCCCACTTACCATGCCAGGCAGTGTTGGCTGTGGCTGCCTTCCTGGAGCTCGCGTGCTGGGCAGCACAGGGGTGGTGGTGGCAGCCTCACTGCAGCATACCATGGTGCGACCTCTGGGCAGGCGGCAGCAGCAAACACTGCCCAGCACAGCAAGTGGGGGGGCCATAGCTGCTGTTACCATGGCACAGCCCTGATGGATGAGCCTGGAGCCAGCGTGGGGCTGGGTTACAAGCTGGTGCTGAGTGGGGGGGAAAAGCAGCCCCTGCCCTGCCCCATGGCTGGTGCCCTGCATTTCAGCTGCTTGCAGCCCTCCTGGGGCTGCTTGTGCCTGCTCAGGACAGCCTTGCGTGGGCTGCGCATGGCTGCAGCAGGGATCACCGGCCACGGAATGGGGGAAGCGCCGCTTTTCCCCATGCTCCGCACCAGCTCCTTTCCTGCTCTTCCTCACCCCCCCACCCTTACCTGAGGTTCCAGTGCTGGGGCAGCCATGTGGTCCCAGGCCAGAAGCCCCTGCT
>NW_017729032.1:20347720-20353169 GCF_001723915.1 Gavialis gangeticus | reverse complement strand
GAAGCCCCTGCTGGGCTTCCAGCTGGGGGGCGGGGCTGGGTGGGGCCTGTTGTAGGAGCCCGCCAAGGATTCCGCTGGACCCTACTGCCCCTGGTTCCTGTCATTTTTGACAGGAACCAAGGACAGATGCATTTTATTTTCAAAAATTTTTTAGGGGTCCTGTGGGCTGGATAGAATGGCCTCCAGCCTGCGGGCCGTATTTTGCCCACCCCTGTTGTAACACCTAAATGCTGCCAGGTATTTTGGAGGTTTAAAGCCCAGCCTAGCAGAAAACATATCAGTGGGCATATCTACACATTCATTAATGCACCATAATTACACCTCATTAAGTTTAGTACCAGGTACTAAATACACTATAATCGGTACTACTGCGCCTTAGTACAGATGAATGCTTTTTTGTGATGCTAATGCGCAGTAGACTAAACCTACTGTACGCTAGCACATTAGCATGGTTTTTGCCAGCCACACTAATGCTCAGTAGAGTTAGTCTTCTGTGCATTAAGCATCTCGCACAGAAGCACCCAGTGGTTGTGTAATGATGAGAAAGGTCTGCGTTCCCAGGGGAATCTACCCTACCTCACCCTAGGACAAACCTAAGTGGAGAAAAAGGAAAATATTTCCCCCTCCCCAGATAAATCTGAGGAATGTTATTGTTGCAAAGACTCTGGTACTTGACTTTGGATTTATTCTGGTACTTGGCCTTGGATTTAGTGGCTGCAACGTAGATTGGGAAAATGTCTATATATTTCCCCTCTCTGACTTGCTTTCCCCTTCCTTACTGTTTTCCCACCTTCTTCAGTTGTCAACTCTTGGGTCAATCTACAGCTGTTTGTGAAAAAGTGAGTTTCTCGTTGCTCTCTGAATGCTGTTAATTGGGGATTCATTCTGCCCTTCTGGAGCAGTGAGTTCCCCAGTCTAGGGTCCTTTCCTTCAGCTCGCTGAAGTTTCACTCTGGTTAGCATCTGTGCCTGTTGTGGATGCAGAGGCTTGCATGTAGAGATATTGTCTATAATATTGGTTTTCAGCCTCTGGTCTGTGGACCCTCAGGGTCTGAAGACTATGTCTAAGGGGTCTGAAAAAAATGACTGTGATTAATCAAAAGTATGTGAATACCCATATTTACAATTCAAAGGGGTCTGAGCCTCCATTCAAAATTTCCAAAGCCGTTCACACCTCTATGTGAAATTTTTTTAGGGGTCCACAAATGAAAAAAAGCAGAAAACCACTAGTCTATAAGACAGATTTGCCCAGGCTTATGCAGAGCCTTAAAAATGATGACCAGCTAGAATTGAACAGGTCACTGATAGGCTGTATATGCTTGCAAAAGTTAGGGTCGGTGCCTGTGCTAGACAAAAGAATGATCTAGAGATTGGTGGTGGCAGGCACTAGTCAAGCTAATTAGAAGTCTAAAGCTATTTGGGTGATTCCTAGTGTAGCCAAGCACCCTGGCTGGATACATCTAGTTTATAAATAGGAATAGGAATGAGCCACAGGGGAGCTTAGTGGTGGATCAGTGCAAGGATAGGTAAGGTCTACTGTAAGGACTGTGTTCTGGGGACTTTGACAATTCACTTGTTGTAAGCTGCAGGCTCCTTTGCCCCTCTGGAGAAGAAGAGGGCTGTAACTGCTGCAGACTGCAAACCTCTGACTGTTATTGCAGACTCAGATGGAGCTCAAATGAAGCTGCAGGCCTAGCACTTATTATCCAGATTTTAAGAAGATTGCATGATTTATAGAGGGTTTGGCTGTCGTTCCACAGATAATGAAAGGAGTGAAATTCTGCTGAAGAAGGGCCTTAGGAGAGCGTGTGCAGGTGCACGCGTGCAAATATATGTGCACATACACACACTCAGTTATGTTGTGCATTTGGACTTGTGATAGTAACAGGCACTAGAATTTGACCAAAGCACCTTTCTGGAGACATCTTATGTGAGGTGTTATTGACAACATTCACTCTTTTAAAAAAATATGATTAAATATTAACATTTTCATAAACACATGAAGTGTGTATGTGTACACACACACAGGTGCTTTTCCTGTAGTGATTATACCACTTTCCTTCTATCAGAGATTTATCTCTGTATAATGTAGAGCAAACACTAAACCCTGGTCTATGTCACAGGAGGAAGATAAAGTGAGGTAGAAGGGAAAAAATATTATATCTGATACAACTATGTTGCCTTCCTCAATTGTGTTCCATCCTGTATCATGCAAAGGCATCCATCAATTGTAAGTAGTTTTATGTGTGTTTTTACACATCCGTAACTCAAAATTATCAGAGTAGGGTTTTTTCTAGATTCTATAAATAAAATAATAAATATAGTAATTAGCCCTCTTGACATTAGGTTTTATATGTAAAGCCAAAATGGGGGAAGAGTAACTGAGAGGCTATATACATTTTAAAGGAGTTTTAGAGCACAGATGTGTGATATCTCCAAACATGAGCCAACTCTCTTACAGTGCTGAATTGCATCTTCCATTACTACAGTCAGTACCCCAAACAGCCCTATTTTTCTCGAACAAAAAGCATAGCATACATCTGGCATTCAGAGGAAAGCAGGTGAATAAATCAGTAAGCAAACAAAAATGTACTTAATCATATTTATTGTGGACAGATGCAAATGAAAAAAATGTCTTGTAGTCTTCATACACTCTTTGTTATAAAGGGTCAGAAATGAAATTCCTTGTATTACTTAACTGATAATGTCCTGCTGTTGCCTAATTTTGTTAACACAAAATCTATATAAATTGTATCCAGATGTTGAACTGGGGTGCTTCGAATACCAGTTAATTGTATATCCATCGGCATGAGATGAATCCATCAAACTCAGTTTTTGATATAGTCACTGTTGTCATATCTCAGTTGAAATACACAGACTTAACCAACTCTGTGTATTTTATAGTTAGCCACCATGAAGCAGAAGTCCTGCCCCCATTTCAGAGTCTAGGTGTCTGGCTTAGTGCTACAGAGGGAGAAGGAGAATTCTGGATTTCAGTCTCTGCTTCCAAGATCATTTCTGTTGTCTGCCCATTAAAAATTATAGGAAGCACTGACTGGATCTCAGGACTCCCACTTCCCAGTGAACATTCAAACTACTAGGCTAAGTTATGATCCTACACCTAGTATCTCTTCCTAGATGTTTCAGATTTTGCATTCCTTTCCATACAGTGGCACAATATTAAGAGGAAGGGTGGAGAGGATGCACCTCCAGACCCATCTAGCCTATAGCCTGGTTAGGACCCTCTTCTGGGAGGTGAGCTACAGGTTTGAACCCACTCAGACTGAGGAGGGCCTACAACCCAAGACTTCTGTTTCCTGTGCAAGTGCTCTAAACACAAGGCTGTGATGACTAGAGTTGTGTTTTAGGAGTAAAGCCTCTACTCATGTATTTTTTTCAGGGGCCAGGTCCTGTCAGGGGTCATTAAGACATGTTCTAATCATGCCTACTCAGCTGGGCCCCTGAGGGTGCCCTGCCTACTCTGGGCAACAGAATGGCTCAATATCCAACCCATGATATCCCCTCACCAAATGGTGCTTCATAAAGTCCTTTGGGGATGGTACAGAAGGTCTTTTGAAAACACAGTTTTACTTCTGCTCCACTCCAGCTCAGTGCAGTTCAGTGTTACTTGAGCTGCTGAGAAATAGCTCTTCTTTGCATCCTGAAAGCCTGATGCTCATCTCAAATGGGCAGTGTGCCTTAAGATTATACATTTATCCACAACTGGAAGAAACTGATGTTTTCAACAGAAATGAAAGGCGTGCAGTGTGGGTTAATAGCTGTGACACTCCACTATCGCTCCGTTAGGAGTTAGATGGTAAGGTGCCTGACATGAATGTTCGTACAGGAAACAACTCCCAGAGTAACATTGATGTCAGGAAGAGAAAAACACCAGCCAGCCACAGAGAGCTTTACAGCTGTTATTACTGTGGAACAAGGGAGGGATTCCTTCTCATTAATCTTGTCAGGATACATCTCTAGACCAAGTTTTCTCAAATGATTGAACCTGCCCAGTAGCTGGGATGGGCCTGCAAATTTGATCAGGCATGTTTTATTTATAAACGTAAAATTAATGTGCAAGTGGCTTCTTGGGATTTCCTGCTTTTTGCTACTTTATTATGGACAGTAGGACAAGGACTAAGATTTGTCTTTGTTGATTCCTCCTAGCTGTTGGGTGCTGCAATAAGAGCAAGGAGAGTTTCTTTGCAGTCCCAGTCTTCAGAGACAGAAGCTGGGGTGGAAGTAGGCAGGTGCTTGGGGTCTTACTAACATGGAGGTAAGCACAGTCTGGGCTCTCAGGGGATTAAAGACTATCTTCAAGCACTGCCCTCCTGTTAGACTCCCTTCAGCCTCTGTTCTCCTCACCTGCTTTCCAGTTTCACTGTGGGCCCGTTATTCCACAGCTGAATCAGGCTCTTTCCGCTCACCAGCATGTCAAGATAAGAGCTATTATTATTGTAAGAGCTGTAGCCTCCCCCTGTTTAATTAACAGCTGATATATAATACTGCATACATAAAAAACTCAGTCTTCATTGGAAAACTGTGTTTCATATTGCAAAAGTGAACACTTGAAATCAAGGAACTGTCAGATGTGTGGCCCTAACTATACTGTCATGCATGGCTAGCTGGGGTGCTGAGTAAGATGGGTTCTGTGGGGGGAGTAAATGTCTATGAAACCATCGGTAAAGATGGTTTCATAATGATCCAGGGCAGGGGTAGGCAATGGTTTTTGACCTGAGTGCTGAAAAAACCCACAATGTCTACCTTGGAAGGTGCCGAAGTGCCCACATGCTCGGAACAGCTGTTTGCAGCCTCCTGGCTGCAGCCGGCCCACAGAGCCCAAGCTGCTTGCAGCAGGGTTGCAGCCTCCCAGCCACCTGCTGGGAGCAGCCTGGGCTCCGTGGCTGGCAGCAGCTGCTTAGAGCCCAGGCTGGCTGTGGTGTGCCAAGCAAAATGGCCTCGTGTGCCATGCTTGACACGCAGGCCGGGGGATACTGACCCTGATCTAGGGCTTTGAATCGAGGCAGGTAGGTGGGCACGGGTGCGTCTAGGGCTTTGAATCGAGGCAGGTAGGTGGGCACGGACGGGTCTTGCATTTGGAAATGGGGGGAGGGGTGAAGTTGGTGAGCTGCATCCTCCCATATGAAACACGGCACATGTATTTCTCCGGTTAAAAGAAACCAGAAGCTTTATTAACATGCCTGGGGCCTCGGGCAGAAGCAACAACCGCGGGAGCGAGAAACAGTCCTCAGGGCTGCGAAACAGGAGCTTCCCGGCCAGGAGCAGGGGGAACCCCGCAGACCTCTGGACAGAAGAGGGGGCCGCTCAGGCCGGCGGGACCGGGGGGGCGGGCAGAGGAGGGCTCGGAGAGATGCTAAGGAACCGGGAAGTGAAGTGCCGCCTGCCAGGCGTTGGGCTGGGCGCTGCGGGTGCTGGCGGCCCCCGGCCGG
>NW_017729032.1:20308319-20342720 GCF_001723915.1 Gavialis gangeticus | reverse complement strand
GAAGGGAAGGGAAGGGAAGGAAGCGGCCGGCGGGGCTGCCACGTCCGCGGTGCTGAGCAGCGGCGGCGGCCGGCGCCCACTTGCGCGGTGAGTCGGGGGCGCTCCGGGCCGTGGAACAACTTCCCGCAGACTTGGCCCCGGACCCCCGCGCCGCCAAACTTTCGGCCGGGGAGAGGAAGGGAGGGGAGACGCCGGGGCCGGGCGGCGTGGGCTGCCCCCTGCGCCGCGCGGTTGTGCGGGTCGCGCCGCGATCGCTGCTTTGCACGTGGGGGCCCGTGTCAGTTGATCGCGCTTGTCGCCCGTCACGGGCAGGCACGAGGGTGGCTGCGCCCGCCTGGCCAGTCCCGGTGCCTTCCCCGCTTCCCGCAGCGATAGTTTTTGTGCATGTGGCCGGGCTCGATGCACTGCGGAGTCACCCCTCCATCGAGTCAGGATTGCTTTGCCGGGCTGGACGCGGCGATTCACGGACTAACATACGTGTGTCTCTTTCCGGAGCCGCGTCCATACAGGGTTCTTCCTCTCCTTTGTCTCGGCCTCGGGGTGCAGGTCGCTACTTATTTTGCAGTTGGTTTGTGCTTAAAAGTTGAGTTCTTAGGCAGAACAAGCGTCAAAACGTGCTTGTCCCTTGTCTCGGGTGAGCCTGATAACAGTGTTGGTCTGAGACAAAAAGATGTACAAAAACACTAGAACTTTTGGTTCCAAAATGATACCTTGATCCCGAAAGCTTATGGAAAGGGACAGTTTTCTTGCCATTTTCCAGTTGGTCTAATAAAAGGTATCATTTTGGAACCAAGAGTTCTAGTTTTTTGTATATCTTCTTGCCCCTTGTGGGTTGTGCATTGTAGCGAGCGCCGTTTTGGAGGCCCGGTTACAACATATGCCACTTGTGGTATAGCCGAGAACCTAACGTATATTAAATAGGTTTCTTAACCGTGTTTGAGCTTTGGACTTTCAGGTCACATCTTTGCTAGCAAACTGAACTCTTGGTAATTGCACCAGTGTAAGTGCCAGCGTCACAGTGTTGTTCACACAGCTTTAGTTGCAGTTTGTATTTTGGTTTGTGGGAGATTTAAAAATGTCTCCTGGGAAGGGAAATCTTGGGAGCAGAGAGCAACTTTTCTTTATCCATCAGGATTCTCCAGTGATTTCCCAGAGAAATTCTGATTGCAATGCTCTTTCCCAGTCTTTTTTTTATCAACAGCTTTCACACGCCACTCAGCAAAAACTCTGTTGCTGAAGCTTTGGAACAGTGAGCGCAAGGTGGCTGCAGGGCATGGTGGAGGGTGTATGCCAGTAGTGCTACTGGATATTTGGAAGCTAAGATGAGAAGCTGACATCTGCATTTTTCAGCATTGTCCAGGTAGGTGTCTGCGTGCCATACAAGTGAATCTTCCTGAACACAGACTGGTGGGACTGAGTTTTTTGAGACCTGGAACCTGTAGCAGTGGCTACATGGCTACATTCAGCACCTTCATACTCCTGTGCTTGGCTAGTGTTCATATTGCAGTATAACTCCAGAGCAGCAGGATGGGTGGAGATTTCTGTGTGACCTTGGCTACTTTGGACAGTGGCTGGCCAGTTAGGCACCGGTATGTGGTTAGATAATGCCCAGTAGTTGTTGCTGTTTTAGGGATGAGCAGAGCAACAGATGGGAATGGCTCTGTGATTGTTTCCCCAACACTTGTGGCCTGGGTAAGTTTGCTGGCAAAATATGCCGAAGAATGTTTTTCTGCCTCAGACTGTTTTTCACACATTAAATAGAAAGAGAGTGAAATGTGATTGCATGCAGATAAGAGCAGCATGCTAATTAGGTGACATGATCTGGCTCAGGAGACGATCAGCACAATGCACTATAAATCTTTTGGCCATGGTGTCTGATACAGGGTGTATTGCAGTGAAATTATTATTTTATGATTGATTTTACAGTGCAGTTTCTGTGTTTGTTTCTATCCCCTATCTTCCCATTCACCGTCACGTCTCTGCTGCCTCAGGGCTGGACAAGTGGCTAGCTGCAGTACAGGCCGCACCATGCACATCGCTGGGAGCAGCAGCTGAAAGTAGAGTCACTGCCCAGGGGAATAACGTCCATTGAGCATTACAGAGAGCAGGGCTGTTGGGGAGAGGTAGCTGCCGTTTGCAGTGTGGGTGAGAGCGACTGGGGACCAGCAGAGCAAGGGGGCATTTCTGCCTTCAAAGGAAGTTATATCAGTCCTTTTACAAATTGGGGTGATGGTGTTCAAAGAGCTATAGGGATATCAAGGGGTGTAAGGTCCAGCTCTCTGCAGAGATGAAAAGTTCTGTCTGGCCCAGGACTGGTACATTGGACCTCATTGGCACATATGATAACAACCAGCTGCTGACCTGGTCTAGAGGGGTTCTTGTCCACTAATTCCTACTGCCTGCCCTGCATCAGTTTGGGCTGCATTTATGCTGCTGTAGTTACAGTGCTGTTCGCTGCAAAGAGCTCCTGACAATGTCTTTGGCACTTCCTCATCCAGTGTCTTTCTGTGGCTCACAGAGTTAGGCGGTCTTCTTGCTTCTCCCCCTGTACTGCAGGGTGCATCCAGAATGTCCAGCAGCACCTTGGGCTGCGAGGAAGAGTGTGCTTTAAGGTACCTATGGGAGACTTCTTGGGCTGGAAACACTGGTCCCCTTTGTGCCCTCCATAAACATTTTTATGATGGTACAAAGTGAAAGCAAACAGACATCCATGCCCTTTGTACCTCAAAGGCCCAAACTTGGACTGCAACAAAAAGTATTAATTTGTGCTGCTATTTTGCAGCAGACATCTGTTTATTTTAAGGGGGGAGTGTATGGGCAACCCAGAGCTGCCTGCACTCTCCAGCTGTCCTGAGCAGGTGCTCCAAAGGCTTCAGGGGCCTGATCCAGCATGGGGAATTCCTGGGGATCAGGCCTCTGAATCCTGAGGAGTGTGTGCTGGGGTTTCCCTCCTTGCAGAGATGTGCTCGGGGTGTGTCCCTGCAAGCAGGGAAACTGGGAACAGCAGGGGCCTGACCCTGCAAGACATGGGTTAGGTCTGGTTCTCCCAGTGGAGTGAGATGCATCCTGGCCCAGCTGAACCAATTCATTTGGCAACTTCTGTTTATAGCCTTGGTTCTGTAAGCAAAGCTCTTGTATCCGTGTCAGTGGTGGTGCGAGGTTATGTGGCTGGCTGTGGCCAGAAGTGAGCTGGGGTGGTCCATTTGGCCAAACTTTAACTTGCCTTCATAACTCACTTTTTTTGAGTGTCTTTCTTCTACCTCCCATGACACTTGTGGGGTAGATGTGTCAGTTCCATTATGGTCTTTGGACAGGTGGCAGATGGCCAGATCCCTGATGAGGTGTCACACTGGGAATATTGAAGGCTAATTCATATGCTTGAGTGAGGGCATGACCTGGCCTCTGCAGGTGCTACTGTATTGCCCGTCCAACCCTGGTATGCCTGTGCTGGGCACAGCAAGACGGTTAGAATGGTAGGAGTTCCTAAAATAGAGACAGGGGCCTTTATCCATAGCTGGCATTTTACATGTGAGAGGTTCCCTTGTGTGTGGTATTCTTTAGCCCAGGGCTTCTCACCCTTTTTCTTCTTGAGGTCCCCCCCCAGCATGCTATAAAAACTCCACAGCCCAGCTGTACCACACCAACTGTTTTTCTGAATACCCAGTATTGTGGGGGGGCATAGGTGATGTGTTGCAGGGGCATGGGGGGGCAAATATCCCCTCAGATTTGTGTGCCAACACTGCACGAGACCACAGGCTGGCTGGACTGGCACACCAGTGAGCAGGACTCAGTGCAGGAGGGCGGAGTGGGGCAGCAAGACTTGTTGCCACTGCTGGGACCCCTGCATCAGCTGTGTCACCAGTAGTGAAAGGCATAATGGTCTGGGGGCCACTACCCTCACTTCCTCCTGTCACCAGCCACTTGTGTGCCAAGCTACAGCTCTACCTTGCTGCTGCCGCCATTCCCCTCAGGCCACGGCTCTACCCTGGAGGGAAGGTGGGCTGGGGGGCAGTGCGGACACCTGGACACTTGCCTGTGGCCCCACAGGGGGCTGTAGATCCCCGGTTGAGAACCACTGTTCTAGCCACGTTGCTGCCTTTGTCTTTTTATATTACTGTTTCATTATGTTCTTGGCAAAGGTGAGTAATTCTCTTGCTGTGCACCCTTATGCAGAAGAGCAAAGTCAGCAGTGAGACCCACTGATGACCCCTGAGCTCATAATCCAGCACATATTCTCATATGGAAGGGCCTTGCTGTCCACAGCTCTGGAAGTCTAAGAGCTAGTCTAGCATGGGGAAATCAGTGCTGGTATGACTGCCTCCACTTGGTTGCAGAGTAGCATGACCCTGGCTCAGGTAGTCTGCATCACTGTAAGCCCCTGTGTTTGTATGGGTGTAATTGTATCCATGCAGTTAAGGTGGGGCAAATTTTCCTGATCTAGACAAACACCAGAACAACTGCTGAACGTGAATGAAGGATGATGAAGTACCTTGGGTGCTTGTGGGGGATGCTTTTCATTTAGTCACAGAAGTTGAAATCAGCTTTTCGGGGGGGGTTGGATTTGCTATGGGCCTTCAGATAGATCTGAGTCTCCAGAGGGTGAGAATGTGGTATGATTTAATATTGGTCTGTGATTCTCTCTACCCACCAAGTCACTTAGTTTTGCACTTTTTTGCTTTTTGTTTCATCTGGTCTCTCTTACTCTCCCACCCCCCTTGTTCTTTTCCTATGTCAGTTTTATCATTTGTCATGTGTACATGTGTGAGAGCTTTGTGCTTTAAAAGCAAAAGGGTCTAAATGGTCTCAAAGGCTTCAGCCATTAAAAGCCTAATGGTACTTTTCACAGAGTAGGTGATGCCCGAAGTTGTTCCCTGCTTCAGTTTTGATAATACCGGTGTTCATATTTAATAGATTTGGCCAATTAATCTGTTAATAGTTGTGTTGATTAGATTTTCCCATGAGGTTTCAGGGAGAGGTAAGATCACTTCTTGGTCTAAATAAGGTATCCTACCTAAGAAAAAAAGGATACGTGCTGTTTAAATGAAGAATTAGCTGGAATTTGGTGTGGTAGTGTTGTAATCTTGTATCATGTGTTGGTAAAGATGCTTTGGGAGCCTTCTGGTTGAAAGGGCCATTGAATGACCTTGCTGTTTATTTTCTTGGTGCTTTTTTCTGCAGGAGGCACTGTTGCTGGGATATACGGTTTAGCAACTTAAAATTAAAGTTAGCTAAGCTTTCTGTGTGGGATATTGATAAAAGCCATAACTAGAGCCAGATTAGGGTGAGTGGGTAGAAAGCAATGAATAGGTGAGCTTTCATACACAGCATTTTTAAAATGCCCTTCAGTCCAGACCTGTAGCTGCTGTGACTTTATTTTTGGTTTCTCCTGAGCAGAGATTGCCAGTAGCACCATTTTTCCACATGTATAATATTAGGTACCCTCTCTGTAAGCTAAAGGAGGATTTATTTCCTGAATTTGCTGTCTGAACAGGTGGTACAGATCAGATACGCAGGGAAACTCAGCGGAAGTTTCTGTCATGCAGAACAGTTTCTGTGGGGGTGGCAGCAAGGCGCTGCCTGAGCATTTGCTGCTGTGGTTTGTTAATGGTAGGCTTCGTGGGATAGCTGAGTTCAGAAGGAGGATACGACTGACTAGAGAGTGGATGCTTGGTTAGGACAGGTAATAGCCAACGTGGCGGATAGTACAAAGAGACAAGTACACACAATGGCTTTGTGATTTAGCCAGATGGGCACTGCGAAGGAAGCTGAGACTCACTCGTTATCAAGGCTCATAACATGTTTGATGTAGGCTGGAATTTGAGCTCATGACTAGTACATTAAGCCATTGTCCCAGCTAGCCTCTTATCTTTTCTTTCATGATCTTCATTTCATCTTCTGTGTGAATTGCACATCTTTCCATTAGACTTCTTTTTCCTAATGATCCTTTCCTCTGCACTCTAATTGTGTTCTGGGTTTCCTTTCCCTGGAACTTCTCCCCAGAACTGTTCTTTGTCACTCCTCTTTTCATTTGATTTTTCTCCTTTTTTTTTTTTTCTCTCCTTTTAGGTGTTGTTTACACTTGCTCTTTCATTGCTTTCATCTTCTTATATTTTCCCCCTTTTAACTCTTATCCTCAGAGGAGCCAGTTTCACTCTTGGAGTCCAGCCCTCCCCTATTGATTGCCAGCTGCTTTTATTGGAACTAATTTGCATTCTCCGCTCTCATTGTGCTAGACAGAGGACTAGTGATTTTGAGTAAAGCTCTTTTCCCAAAGGCTTTGCTCAAAATTGTCTCTGTATTTCACAAAAAAGAGTGTAGAATAAAGAGCAGCATCAGTTGTAAAAGCTGCTTCTGCCTCAACCAATGTGTTTGTGTCTTTGTCCCAAGGAAAGTAAGAACGTGGCATCCTTTGCTCAAGGCACAAATAACTTGATGGAGGGACGAAGGCTGTTGCTTAGGGTTTTTATTTCCATTGTGCCCTCCTTGAAAGTCTAGCAGCTGTTTAGCCAAGGCACTTTGACTGGGACTCCTCACTGCCTCACTACTGATATTTACAAGCACTTATCTAGCTGATTTTTTTCGACCATCAGCAGTGCTGAAAACAAATCTGTTATGGTGCAAATATACTAGGGTTAAAGAGGTGTGACCGCACTGTGGCACACTTGAAGGAAATCAGCACGGAGCAAATATTACTCTTTTCATGGTGCCTACAGCATTAAAGGCTATCATAGGTCATTACTTCCTTTGAACTTTTATCCTGATTCATATATATACTTTTATTTAGCCCATGTGAGTGAGGGGGAACAGGCAGTTTCTTCAGTCTGGCCATGGCCTCAAGTTGGCATTGGAGCCATAGCCTCCGCTTCAGCCTCTGCCACCTGTCATTTGCCCCTGCCACCTCTGTCCTCCTCCCCCAGCCACTTACTCTCAGTTGCGGTTCTGGACCGGGGGTGGCAGCTCTGGCCTTAGTCCTAGGTCTAATGCCAACCCAGTCCAGGAGCTGGGGCCGGGGCCACTGCCACAGTAGCTGCTACTCCCTGGCTGGACAGAAAGCCAGAGCCCAAGCCTCAATGGATGGTAATTGGCAGGGGAAAGGAGAGGGGGGAGCTCAGCAAATGGAGCAGGGAAGGGGGTGCAGGCATGGCAGGCGAGAGCAGGTGTTGAGAGGGCACAGGCACCATGGGGGACAGGTGGAAGGAGTGGCAAGTGGTGGGGGAAAGCAAGGGGCACAGGCACCTTGGGGAGGATGGGGGGGACATACCACCCTGCTGCTTATCTCCTTGCTGCTGTTTTCCTGGCTGTAGCAGTGGGGAGGACAAATTTAAGGTGGCCTTCTAGTAATTAGATGTTATACCTAGCAAATTATAATAAAATTATACATTTTTCATTTAAAAAGCCTAATTATTGGAGGGGGGGGGGAGGGTCATCTTGGATTCAAGTAAATACAGTACTTATCTGTGTCTTTACAGACCTGGGATCTGTTCGGAAACCGGAATCCACTCAGCTGCTACCAGAGTGCAACCACCCTGGAGCATAAGATCACAGCTGGTTAACTGCATGTAGTAACCTGGCAGGTTTTTGAACAGAAACCTGAAGGATATACTCACCAGTAGGAGAGAGCTTGGGGAATTTAGGTTGGCAGACTCTAATTACTGTCATTGAATTGTAGACAATTGTTAATCAGTTTCCTTATATTCAGTCTCTTTCTCTTGGCTTACTTATTCAGTGGTTAAGCCTGATTTTGTACAGTTAAATTGCGATGTCAATCCAGTAATTGTAACCTCGCTAATTTTACCTCCCTGATCATGGGGCTATAGTGTTAACATCTTAAGGCAATCGAGGAATGTAACCTGTAACTCTTATTGCATGTGGGATTATCCATATATATGCATTTCAGGAAGAAGTGTGCGTGTTCTTTTGAGGAGCAAAAATGCCAAATGTGGCAGACCTATAACTGCTGAGGGAACCATGTTAAATTTCCTGTGTCAAATTCACAGTCTCAGGCAGAGTAAGCCATTCACTTTTCTTTTTGAACTATCAGTTTAAGTCATGTTCCTGACTGAACTTTGCAAGTTAGACACAGATTTACTGTAGGACTTGGGGCAGGGGATGGAGACACTTTCTCTGTTTGTTCAGTTTCTTTATGCATTTGAAAAGGGAAAGGTAATGGGAAGCTGTTTTTTTTGTTGATCTCAAAGCCCTGTCTGCTGTATTCAGGCTATTGCCAAGTGTAATCAGTGCAGCTTCAGTTGGTCTCATCTCTCAGGATTACATGGGGACAGCAGAGTAAGCAGGGCAGGGTGAGAATGGCATCAGCCCAGGGTACCAACTTGGAAGGAGTGATAATATGACCCCCTCTCCCAGGATTCTTTCCATAGCATGTAGAACCATGTGGCCCAGTCCATAGGGAGCTGAGCAGGGGCAATGCCATACCAAGCAGTGCACCTGATTGTGTGGAGAGGGGGTGGAGTGATGCCCCTTCCCTCTGGCAGGCTTTGCTGTAGGAGAGTCAGCCCTTTCTCCAGGATGGAGGGCAAGTGCGGTACCGGGGAGGGGCCTTGGTGCTGCAGCCTGTCCCAACCTGTGCTGTTAAAGCAGCAACAGCAGTAGCACCTGCCACTCAAGCAAGGCAAGATCAAGCAGGTAAGACTCCTTTCCAGCTCTCTTCATGCCCCTTTCCCCCCATGCTCTCCTTTTATGCTCCAGGCACTGGAAAAGCTTGCAGTGCCTCTGCACAGGGACATGTACTGATTAACACAGAGCAGGGGTGCTCAACCTGTGTCTTGTGGCCCCATGTCATCTAGACTGCGGGACTCTGCACGGGTCCAGAAATGTTGCTGCCAAATCATTTGATCCATGGAGAGCCCAGGGCACTGTGCTCTGGATCTGGTGCAGCACCAGTGCCTTCCCTTCTTCCCTCCTAGGTCCCAATCCTGACATGCGGGGGACAGGAGGGGGCAGCACCAGGCCCCAGCACTCAATCCCAGTGCACAGGGGAAGGCTACAGACCTCCTGGAACCCATTCTAGCATGCAGGGGGCAGGAGCAGGTGGCTTCGGGCTCCTGGGACCCAGTCCTGGCACACAGGGTATGGAAGGGGCAGCCCAGGGCCCAATCCAGCCTGCAGACAAGCCTTGCATCACACATCTGGCTCGTGGGGCCAAAAGGTTGAGCACCACTGATATAGAGAGTGCATTTAAGTTTTCGTTTGCCTATGTGGCAGGGTTTGACGCTGATACGGCTACCCCTGATTGATGGGTGCAGCTTGTTACTGTTTATTTCAGGCAGTAGACAAGGCTTGAGCCAGCTTTACCCCTTGGTTAGAGTCTTTCCCACAGTGATAAGAGAGAGAGAAATACTTAACAAAGTAGAAAACGTTGGCTGTGAAATCTGGAAATTTGGCAGGCATCCTAGGGGGAAGATGTGGTGCCTGAGACGGTTTCCCTGTCCACTTCACATGGGTTTAAATTGACAAGATTTCAAGTTAAGCCACTGATAAGTCTCCTCTGTGTTGAAAATGTCTGTGGCGTGTTAATTCTTTTAAGTCCTGCATTTTAATAAGCATTTTTGTGTTGTGTGTAAAATGTCAGGTATAATCAGCTTGATATTTACTTGTAAATGCTTATGCTCATGCAAACCTCCACCCCCTCCCCAAATGTAGCAATATTCTGCTGAGGTGAGAGAACTAGATGGCAAAACTTACTTGTCAGTGGCTAAGCTGACCGAACTGCAAAAAAAAAAAAAGTGTCGGGAAAACAATACACCTGACTTGCAAAATCTGTATCCTGTTTGCAGCGGAGTGCGCTGTTACTAATGCACTCAAGAGCTTCTAAAGCAGGGGTGGTCAAAATGCAGCCCGGGGGCCAGGTGCAGCCTGCCAGGCCATTCTATCCGGCCCGCAGGGCCCCTAAAAAATTTAGAAAATAAATATTTATCTGCCCCTGTTTGCCTGTCATGCAGCCCTCGGTGGCTTCCCAAAATTCAGTAAGCGGCCCTCCACCTGAAATAATTACCCGCCCCTGTTCTAAAGAAATGAATCTTTGATTTTTATATATACTTAAGGAAGGATTTCAGTCCCACGAGGCAGTTAGGTGTGCCCAACTTTCAATGGGAAATGCTTACATAAATTACTTATTTGCCTTTTAAAAACCTCCCATCTTTCCCCTGTAAGAGAGCTGTGGCAGTGCTTGTCTGTTTGACTAGTGTGCATGACAAAACGGCCTTTTGCTCTATAATTTCTGGCTGTAACATATCCTTTTTTCTGCCTTTACGGTGACACTGAAAAGAGCCCAGCAGCTCTTCCTCCTTTGCTGCTGGAGACGTCTTGGCATAAGTTTCAAATGTCCATGTTCTTGCAGGAGTCTGGCTCTGGATTCTTCTACCTCCATTTCCCTAAGTGGGAATTTGGGACACCTGAGCAATGAAGTTTCAGGCCCAAAGGTGATGTGGGTATACAGTCTGGAAGGTTATTTGTTTGTTTTTTTAGTATTAAAATCCATTCTGCAGATGATTTAAATATAGGGTGTACTGTCAGCCTGCAGCTTCCTTTCACTTCTCCTTTCCTTTTTTTCATCCTAGTACACTGGGCACTTATGAGTCAGTGTCACCTTAGGGCACTGCTGTCGGGGCCCGTGCGTGCTGAGTAAGCCTCTTCTGAAACGTATGTGGCTCTTCATGCTCAGGTTGCAAAAGCAAACATTAAAAATAAATAGATTTTAAACATCATCTGTTTGGAATGCAGGATCATTCTATACAGGAGCTGAGGCATTTTTAAAAATGCTTATTCCAACTCTCAGGAGGCACGGTCAAGTCCATTTAAAGGCTGCCTATTCAGACCTAGAGCCGTAGCACTTTGAAAGAGACAGCACTTGAAAAGAGACAAGTATCTTCACAGCTATGGTTCTTGCAACCCCATACAAGTACCAGTGAGCATCAGAGGAAGAATTCAGGGAAAGAACTGGATTGTGAGTGGCCTGATTAGTTAAAATGAACCTTTCCAACTCTCTCTTTCTTTGTAATACAAAGAGTGGCAATGGCTGGAGCATTAAGCCTTCCCAAGGCATTAGACTGGAGAAGCAGACTTGAAAACTGAAGGAGGGTCCACAAGAGGTATCCATTAGACTTGAGACACTGTCTGAGTGAAGGAAATGCAGTACATTTTCAAAAATTTATTTTAGGAAAGCAGTCAACAAAATATATGCTCTTCAGTGGCTTAACTTTTATGTTACTGGGCTATTTTTCACACTATATAATCCTGGAAAGTTCTGATCCACTCACTTAAGAGAGAGTGTGTGGGAATTGGGGCATCACAATTTGTATGGAATTGTGTCTGTCTGTTTCCCCCAGAATTTTCTTTTGAAGGAGTGGGCATCCATTCCCCAAATATGAGCTGAGGGATGTACAAGAGTATGGAGATGGGGAAGTAGGTGAGTCTCTGCTACTTCAGTGCTGTGACTTTCTTCTGTATAGTTTGGGGGATCCACAGGTAGGGCTGCTGCAGCCTCTGATGAAAATCTTAAGGTGTCCTAAGGTGCCCACTAACTACCACAAAAATTTGAAGAGCTGTTAGCATTCAGGAGTTACCACTCTTCTGGGAACTGTTAAGGTGTCCAGTGTTCCTGAGCAGTGTAGGTTCTCCACTTAATTCTTTCTGCCCCCTGGGATTCAGAATGCCAGAGGGCCACTTCCATAATATGGGGGGCAGGGGTGTTAAAGTCCCTTTGAATTCTGCTGCCAGCAATAGTAGAGTGAATATAATGTTTTTGCTGCAGAGCCCAGCATTACAAACACATCCAGTTTTGTTTGTCAACACAACAGTGTCTGCTGTGATTTGGCCAAAAAAGATTTGACTGTAGTCAAGTGGAGTTTTGCTGGGTCTGGGTTAGGTACAATCTTAGAAATCATATTTATGGCATGTTAGATGGGCAATGGGGGTACTGGTTCTGCCACAATCAGGCCACTCATAGTTTCTGAAATGAGAGGTTTGAGGGTCCACTTACCTACCAGGATGTACCAGGCCCCCCAAATTTCTCTCTCAGGCCCTGGCCATGCCTTGAAGCTCAAGTGTTCTTTCATCACATTAGAATCCATTTACTTTAAGACCTTATTTACATAGTTATAACAAATCAAATAATACAGTTAGAATGGTAGCTGTAGAAAGCTAGGAAATCTTTGGTTCAGAAGACGTCATAGTTGTCTGTGGGCTACAGGCCATAGTCACTCAGTACCTCGAAATAGTGGTGTGAATAGAAAACTCAAAAAAGGAGTGTTTTGAAAGTCAAGTCTTCATTGTTTAGGCTAAGGAAGAATCTTTTGCAATTAACAGTATAGGACTTAAGACACAGTTGCATCGTTCTGAGTCTGAAAAATCATCAGGGAAATCCTGAGGTAGGTATAAGCAGTGGTGGATTAAGATTTATTGGGGCCCTGGGCTCCAGCTGGAGGAGGGGCCCCTTCCCCTCCTGGTACTGCCAATGGTGTGTTGGGCCTCTGTGCCCCACAGGGGAGGCTGGGTGGACCCAGCTGAGCTGGAGGTGGGGTGGCACATGCCTGCCTCTCCTCCCTGTGCCCTACCCTCCCACAATCCTCCCTGCCATGGCTGGAGCAGAGCTGAGCGGAGCGAGGGTGGATGCGGGCTGCAGGCTTGGTGCTCTCTGCCCTGCTGCCTTTGCCCTGGGGGCCACGTGTCTCCTGCCCACTCAGCAGTGGGCTGCACAACTCGCCGCCCCCACCATGGCTGGCACAGGGCCCTGGGGGCAAAGGCAGCAAAGCGGAGAGCCCCAAGCCCACAATGAACAGTCCACATCTGCCCTGTGCACAAATATGGGGGGAGGGGCATATGCCCCCCATGCCTCCCTTGGGGGTGTGCACAGTGACAGGGAGCTGTCCCCTCCCCATGCCCCCTGGACGAGCCACCCATGGCTGCATTCCAGTCCCCACCCCAGCCCTGGGTCCCACACAGCACCCTGGCTGGGCAGTGCCTCCAGCCCTAGCCCCACTGCCTCCTCACTGTGGGGGCCTTGATCTGCCCCTTCCATGCCACCTCCCTCCCATACACTTACCTGAAGGGAGCTGCTCTCCATACTGCCCAGCTGTGTTCCAGGCCATGTGCGTGTGGCACCCCCTGCGTCTCGCTCCACCAGCCCCCTGTGGGCTGGAACGCTGCCCACCTGCAAGGGGAAACCTGCCATTTCCCACGGGAACCCGGGCACCAGGGGGTCTCTGATTGGCAGGGGCTCTTGGTGTTAATCCGCCAATGGGTATAAGGCCTCAGGCAACCTTCAGTTTGTCTCCTGAAACTGACTAGATTTCAAATTGACCGTGTCTCTGTATCACATCACGATAAAAATAACAAAGCGTTCTTTTTGCGTGTTAATGAAACTCCCTTCTTGAAAAGGTTTAACCGTATAATGAGGAAGAGTAGTTTGGGGGAAATAAGCTTGAGCTTTTGAGTGCTGTAAGACAAGAATATAGAGTAAAGGTGCTTCTTTTTCAAGGCTTGGAGTCCTGTGAAGTTGTTTCCTTTAGTGGGGAAAGAATGATGCCAGGAAGGGCAGTCTCCCATCATACATTCTGCATTTTAAATGAGACCGATTCTGTTTGGGGATAGAGGAAGTGGTACACCTGGAATAAACTAACTTCAGACTTTCAGAAAAATCCAAGTGTGCAGTATGAAATCGATCTTTCTCAAGGCTCTGTTTTTACTGAGAGGTCAGTAGCAAATAGTGAATATGCTGACTGCTTATATAACTTGTGGCTTTCCATTTGGTCTTCCTGTAGGATCGTAAACCTCAGTAGCCAAAATTATAATAGAATGCAGCAGAGGAAGGGTATAGTATATATTGAAATAGAAATTATGTGATCCAAGCTCTGCATGCAGTGTGATCTGACATCACGGAAACTCAAGGAAGCCTATTAAGAAGTCTGATTAGCTATCAGATAGAGTTAAAATCTGTCAGGTATAGTGCCCAGTGATGTCTAACTGGTAGCTTCTCTAGTAATAGTGCCATCTCCTTTTATAGAGAGGTGCTTGCTCTGGCAGGTCAGTGAAGCGTGTTATTCATTGCAGCCACATACAAAGTTGAGCATTCAAGTGATACTCTGTAATAAATTTAAAAATGTTTTCTGTCTTGAATCCAGCACTGACTCATTCTGCTGTCATCCTTCCATTCAGCAGGCTCCCTGTGTGATTTTTTTTTTTTCCTAAATGTATTATGTAAGCAGTAATATACAGGGAGTGGGGGTTGTATTTTATGTAAAGACAACACTGCAGGGTGCACTGTAGGATGCAAAGTGCATAGCTGTGTGCAATAAGCCATCCAGTCGCGCTTATTTCAGCAATTACAAGCCCTGGAATATCTTGTTATAGGTATACATAAATCTACGGTATTTTGGAAAGTAAACACGAATACCATTTTGACAGTGATTTTAATTCATATAGTTGTTCGTCCCATGGCTGTGCTGCTTTTTCCTGTTCACTTTGAACAGAAAATCTTGCTAGTTTTTCCCACCCTAAATTTAATTCTATTCATCCTTTTTGCCATCATACAGCTGAAGTCCAGCAGACCACTGCATGAACAGGAACTCTTATGACTATGTTTAGCCCTGGCTGAAGTCACTGCTCTTCAGTAGAACAGCTGGAACATGTTGCAGGATGAGGGCCCCACATTCTTCTTTAAATATATTGCTGCAGTCCCCGTGTATGGCTCTGCTGAGTTTTTCCTGTCTTTTTAGATGTCTCCTGTCTGTAGTTTTACTTCCCATTTGTTTTTATTCACTTTGTGCTTTTTTCACTTGACAGAGATGAATTTTGATTGCAGTTGCCCCAGTTGTTTCTTAAATGCTTTCTACTTCCTACTGTTGATTTCCAGTAAGTTAAAGGTGTCTTTAACTTATTTTGTATTCCTTGTAAGTTCGCTTTTTCTGAAATATTAGATAGGTTTGGTGCTGCTGGAGAGAGACTAAAACCAGGGTTTCTGGATGTTAGGAGCTTTTTAACCTTCTCTTAACTCATGTGTTTTTAGAGTACATAGCAGGGAGAGGAAGTAGGCAGACATCCAACCACAAGCTGGATCTTTATGGATGCTTGGTGAATCCATCTAATGGTAGATCAATTTATCTGTCTAGCATGGCAATGCAGGGAGCCTCACAGGAATTTCCTGAACTGTGTATGCCCTGTGTAGCCTTCCCAAATGCACTTCTTGCAACCTCAGCAGTGCCGTTGCACCATCATGCCCAAGAACTGAGGCAGCTGGGAGTAGCCAGGGTTTGCTCTTAACTTCAGATTCAGCAGTGATGAACATGGACTGACCACCTTGATAAAACATTATTATATCCATCTAAAATCAATTTTCCCCTTTTCAAGTTATGGCACTTCTGTTTATCTCTGAGTTAAATGTTTTTTGGCTCCTATCACATTCTTTCATTCTGTTCCCCTTCAGATGTTAGTAATAATTTTCTAAGAAAAATAATGTACTTGTTGTATTCAGCCACGAAATTTGGAGACTCGCATGACAAGATTCCCTTCCTGCGTCTTATGAACTGTGAAATGCATTTGAAAATACCCTTTTGCAATGGAAATTGTAGGGTTTTTTTTTTTTAACTTGTTCTTGGCTGTTGTAGCAAACAACAGGTTGCTTTACCTCCTCAATACGTATTGGTCTATCAGGGCAACACAGGAGCCCCATATAAATCAGCCTCCATCCTGTGTTAATTCCAGAAGAACGCCTGTGATTAATATTTATACAAAATGCTTTGATGTTTCTACAGTGAAATTGTCTCACTATCAAAAGAAATGGTGGCTTTCCCCTGCTGAATCAGTGTGAAAAAGATTGCAAAAGCTTTTAGCAACACTGCAGCTGAGACAGGCATCAGCAGGAAAACCAGGCTCGTCTTTAATTCGGTGTTTCATTTTGTGAAATTGCTTACTCTGAGAGAAATAAAACATTTACATGTATATTAACCAGTGTTTGTCAGCCATTGGAATAAAGCCAGTTCTCTCCGGGCCAAACAGACACTCTGAGTGAATGAGTAATAATCTCCTGTTGTCACTCCTAATTTATGGATGGGAGGCAGAGCAGCATTTGCCATTTTAAGTTTTCCTTGTTGCTCCAAAACTAGAAATGATGTATGTTATCAGTAGGCTCAGAAACATAAAACGTGGCTTGTATGCCTCTTTCCTACCCCCTAGGTGATTTATTTGGCATAGCAATTGTGACGCATCAGCAGGGATCCTGGTTTTCTCTGATTTCAAAAAATCTCCAATTCTTGCTTTTAAAAGTGACCCCAAATCCACATTTTTCTGTGATTAAAATGAAATGCCGTGGTATATATGTATCTATATATTAGTGGTGATTCATTTCAATCGTGGAAAAATATGGATTTGGGGTTGCTGGGTTTTTTTAACCGAAAATTGGGGATTTTTTAAATAGGAGAAAACCAGGATCCCTGCACATCAGTAACGTTCCCAAAGGGAGCAATGGAGAAGGGGAATGTACCTGAGCTGCAGGAGATCTGGGATGAGAAGTGTGAAGTTTCCGCTAGAGGCTAGGAGGGGATGTGGAGGAAGAAGGGTCTGCAAGGGAAGAAAAATGGGTTTGTGCCTTCTTTGATTATAATGTCCAAAGAAATCCTGGTGATTTGTGTCCTTTTGCTTCCCAAATAAACATTTGCTAATTTTCAAGGTGATGGACCAGCAAATGACAGCAAGTTAAAAAGTGGAGAGTGCCCTTACAGTGGAGCTGCTGCCTCACAGGAACTGTCTGCCTGTTCCTTGCTGTAAGGGAAAGCTATACCTGTTGCACTGAGGGGTGTATTACTGCAGTTTGGCTCAGCTCACTTATCATGGGATAAATGATGGACTGCAGATGGACAGTAACCCCATGCCCTACCTTTTAACTCACTATAAACCATTTATCTGTATCGGAAGAGAGAAGTATTTGGAATATCAAGGTCCTTATTTTTGGCAGGCCATTGAGAGAAAAGTGGGAGTTCTTTCATTTCTCAGTCTGAAGCAGTGATCATAAATCTCTCCAAGATTTCCTCCCCGCCCCCAGTCTGTTTTGGTGTTTAAATTGCGTAATTCCTGAGGAAAATCAAACAAAACACCATCCTGCAAACTTTCTTCTATGTGCTTAACTTGTGCCTATCGCACCAAATCAAACAGAAAAGTAAATGTTGGCCAAATTGGGGCCTTTTCAACACTGACTAGAATGCTTTCTCCATCCTTATTTGTGAAGTCATCATTCTGGTAGTTTTCCTGTCCTTAGTATTTTTATTCTCTTCCAGCCTTTCTGTAAAACTTAAGTTTTGCAGTACTGGTTAGATAGCCGATGTTCTGGGTTCACTGGCCACCATGCTGACCAGTGTTGTTTCCCCGTGTTCCCTTGGCTTGTCTGTACTTATCAGTTGTCACCTGTCTTATGCAGATGGGAAGCTCTGTGTACTGGGAACCATCTTTCTGTTTTATTTATGACAGTATGATGAGGTCCTAGTCTCTGACTGGGTATCGTGGTAAGAAAGTCATAGGTATGCAGTGAGGTCCCCATTGCCATTTGTTTTTGGATCAGGCTCAAAATTTTTGTAACTGAGGATACAGAAGAGGGTGGGTTGGGCATGTAGTGAGGTGTCCAGAAGAGCCATTTACTAGTTGATTCTCTTGAGTTTTGCCTAAGGTGAAGAATGTTTAAATAGCTGCTACTGACCAACTTTTGATGTGGTACACCTTGCACAGCAGTTTTTTTGGCATGCTTCTTGAAACCACTGTAGCTTACAGAGATTTTTTTGCACCATCGGAATGAATCTATAAAAGCTGGAAAGATGTTTGCTTAGATCACAAAGCAGGTGTTTGCGGTATTATAAATAGAAAGCTATAGGAGTTGAGGCACTTATTACATTTGACTTTATAGTGGTTTGAAAAATAGCAGTGGAATGGAAACAAGAAAAATTACTATGGTCTCTGGCAAAGAAGTGACTTAAATGACTATGCTCCCAGAGAAAGCAAAACATCAACCATGGTTGAAAGGCTTTACGAATAAGTAATAGTCAATTATTGGAGTGAGGATGAGATCTTGAGCCCCTCCTGCTCCTAGGGTGGAGGATCAGGGTGGGGTGTTGATTAACTCTGAAGAGCTTGATTTGCTGGATCACATTTGCATATTATTGAAATGTGAATGTCTTTCTTTATTAGCACTTTTCAAGGAGTCTCCTACTGTTGTCCCTTCTAGAGTTGCAGGGGTCAGGTGTGTTCTTGACCTGCTGGGATGCCATGTGACAGCACCAGTCCTGTCAGAGCCACACCAGTGGGGTACTCTTTGAAAAATGTTAGCATAGATGCAGCTTGCAAGGAGGTGCACCCCCTGAACAGTGACTGGAGGAGTACTTTTAAAAATCTAGCTGTACAATTGAATTGGGCAAGGAGTTGAACATACTGTGAAAAAAGCTAAAAGTGCTGATGGGATAGAGTACGGATGGGGATTCAGGACCCCTGGGTTGTATTTCCAGCCCTGTTGTGGATTTCCTGTGTGAACCATTCAGAAGAGTGTTTTAAACAGCATGTACACTCCAAACACTCTGCGTGCGTGCGTGCGTGCATGCGCACGCACACTGTCTAAGGATTGCTGTGCTTGTATACAGCCCTGAGCACTTTTCCTTACTAACTCAGGTACACACACAAATGTGTGTACACACTTGAAAGAGTTTGCATCTGAATTTTCCTCCTCTGCAAAATGGGGGTGAAAATTGGATATATCAGGCTTGAGTGACCAGCTGGTGGTTTTTAAGTACTTTGTGACCATGGTGTCTGCCTTGGAGAGTTACTAATACAGAGGGCTGTTGGATGTATTGCCCTGGCAGGGGCCTGGACTGTGTGGTGTTTCTTCTTAGTTTGGTTACATGGGGGGATGTAACAGCTTGCTCTTGTATTCTGAGTGGCTGGGTCATAAGATGAATCTGTTAGCTTCCTGAAAACTGCAGGGAAACTTCTCCAGGAGGCTCTCAGAACCACCTGCGCTTCACATCCTCGTTTGTAATGGGCCAGTACATTAATCACATGGCACTGTAGCATCTGTGACTGCCACTGGGGTTTGTTCTGCTGGAAAATCCTGACTTAAGTCCTCCTCACTAAATCAGCATGTGTTGCAGAAGCCAGTGTTGCAGAACTGATTTGGCAAAATCAGGCTGCATATTGCTTGCTGCTGCTATTCCTGAGCCTGGTCTGCCCAGGTTAGAGGACCCTAAAGCAGCAGTTGGGTTTGGGGGGGGTGGGGGGAAGGGGCTTCTCTTTGGGTCAGCTTCTCCTTTTGTTTCTGTAATTTTATTCGGGCGTAATTTAAATGCAGAAAGTTTTAGTTAGTTTATATTAATGTGACACTTATGATGTGTAAATTGAGGTAAACTAACAGGAATTTGATCAGCCTAAACCAGCTCTGTGTAATGATGGTTCTTCTTGTTAAATAATTGCAAATGGGCTCTATCAATCAGGACAGAAGACCTCCGTGCTTTTACTACATGGGATTATTTAGAAGAGCGCGGTTTTAAGCTAGGAAAGTAGAACGTGGTTTTAAGCTAGGAAGGACATGGAATGGAGATGGTAATAATCAGCCTGGTCAGTGGAAGAAAAGCAAATGAGTAAAAGGCCCTCATGAAAACACCAACATACTTTTTGGTGTAGTGAAAACACCATTGCCATATGGGGAGGCTGCCGTCAATTGCGCATAACTGTGTCCCGTGAATTCTCATTGGGGTGGGGTGGAGCACCGTCTGATCTGGCATTGGTTTGGGGCAGTTTTCTCCCAAACCTTTTGAAATGTGAGTTTCTGGGTTGTACATGCAAGTATGGGGCACAGGAGTGAGGTGGGGCAGAGGAAGGATATTTATCTCTCTCATTTGTAGATTCGTTTCTGACTCTGGCAGAGTGAATGCTCTTGAAAGCAGGGCACAGGAGAAAACCAATGAGGCCGTCATGCTGCTCACGTTTATAATGTCCATCCTGCTTGCAGCAGCAGGGATTGGGCTCGAGTGACTCTGGAAGTCCCTGTTCCCTGGGGGACTGGGAAGAAGTTTGTCAGCCCAACTCACCCATATCAGTAATTGTATTGTAAGGGCGGTTGCTCTGTATTTAATTATAATTTGTACTCTGCTTGTATAATGTGCTAATCAGTCTCTCTTGGCATTTGTACAAGAAAGAACAGGCAGGCACTATGCCAGCGAGCCTTGGCTTCAGCCACCTATTGAAAAGCCATAGTTGAAAAAACAAGGCCTGGTTTTTAACCAGGTTGTGAGATCAGGAACTGGACCTGGGACCAGGACCCTTTATTGGCAGTGTCTGAGCACTACACCCACTTCGCTTTATACCTGTGAGTGCCTCCGAGACACTTTGTAAAATAAAAAGAATTCAAGCTTTTGGGCAATAGCCATCTCTCTCCCCTCTGCCATATTGAAGTCCCAAGAAGACGTAAGGAGCTTAATCCTTCAGTTTCCCCTTTTCCAAGATGCTTTGTAATTTCAAGCCACAAGAGGTTTTACCTACTTTTTTGGCTGTAATAGAGCAAACAGATTTCCCCAGATAATTTTGATCCGGCATATATACCAAGCTGGTGTAGGTCAGAAAAGGTATAGATAGTGTGCTGTTGGAACTTGCTCTGATACTTTTGGGATTACACCTCAGGTGTGGGATTCCCCTCTCCTTCTTCCCTACCAACCCAAACCCCTAATTCATTTTTTTTTTTTTTAATGAATAATCCAACCTGCTGTGGACATAGATTTTTATCTGCCAAGTTTTAGCCTGGATGGGATTTTTGGTGCAAAAGTTTTAATGACATTAGAGGGGATTATAATGAACAGCATTGATAGTCCTTCAGTTGTAGTGTTTGCATTAGAGAACTGTAAAATCAGGCTTCAGAGTTCCTGGCATTTTGCCTTGCCTGAGCCTTAAGAATTTGTTGCAGATGTATATTTATAATTTGGCTGTTTCATGGAGCGAACTAGCTGGCAACGTAGGCACTGGAATGAGAGAGGGAGCAGTTAGAGAGCACAGACTAGGTAATAGGAAATGGAGCATTTCCTATTGAGGACTGCACTTGTTCAGTCTTAGTTAGGGCTGTTCAGTTTGTGAGATGCGTAGGTAGCGGAAGTCCAGTTCCTAGTGGACAAGTGACCCTAACACAGCTGTATCAGAAAGCACTAATGTTATTTTTGCACTCTGTTCCCTTTCCCCTTCGTTCTCACAAAGGTTGGATGCCTGTGACCGCTCTTTGAATTCAGTGCAGTTTCTGGCGTGGAGGGTTGCTATCAAAGACCATTTGTATTTGTGTTTTATTTTTGTTGCTGCTGTTTGGAAACTAGCTGAAGACAAGAAAATGTACAAGCTAGGTAGTATCTTGTTTCCAGAGGAATCTTGTCAGGAATAGCAGAAGAAAATTGCACTTTGAGAGAACACCTGAGCAAACTTGTATTATCAAGTCATTTGCCGGGTGTTGCAGCATATTGCATTTAGGTTTGAGAAGAACAGTTGTTTTATAAATGCGAAGCGGCAAATTCTGCTTTCTTTCCTCTTTCCCTCTGCTTCCCTCCCCATCAACCCTCCCCTAAAATTGAATATATTCTGTGACAAATCCACGTGTTTATTTTTAACTTACAGGACTACTCATATATTGAAAATGCCTTTATAGTGCAACCTGATTTAAAAAAAAAAAGATTTCTTGGTGCTGATCTTTATCTACAGAAAACCCTTTGTTTGTTCCACCATTAACAACTCGGCATGAAATGCTTGTCCATCATTCTTTTCCTCATGGAATTATGCTCAGTTGTTGGGGTGGAATTATACAACATCACTGTCTTACATACCAAAAACGGTCCTTTGTTTAAGCATTACACCTTTTGAAATGCCAAATTTCTATGGGGCTTTTTTGGGTGAGATTTTCCCTCTTAATAAAGATTCTGGTATATGCAGACTTCAGAGCTGCTACAGTCATATTGAAATAGCTCTTTTCTACTTTGACAACTTCGTTTCCTTTGACATTCTGGCAGAATGCAATGATGGCTTTCATTTTCCAAATGCAATGAATGGTGTAGAGGCTCTCAAAGCTGCACTTACAGTAAATGGGATGCTCTAGTAATGGTGGGTCAATTTTGATTTAGATCTGTAATTTGGCAAAAAATACCTTGCTTAAAGGATAGTGTTATACTGGGATTTCATGCACTGCCTTCATAAGCCTCATATTTTTATGCATGCAACTAAAAGCTTTTACTCTTGAAAACAGGGTTGTTAGGAGTAAATCATGTTAAATGGGCACAGGTAAACTTTTGTAATACAAAAAAAATGTCTTTGCTATGATGCAAGAGCAGATGTTTTCACTAAGTTGAACATTTGCCTTCAGCATAGGTTTTAATTTTAGTGCCTTGTGAAATCATGTGACTATTCCATAACAGCCTGCATTTGCAGGGAACAGATAAGAAAGGCTAAAGCGGTGACTGAACTTAGATTAGCAATGGGAATCAAGGACAACAAGAAGTCCTTCTTTAGGTACATAGGGAAGAGGAGGAAAACAAATGGGAGTGTGAGGGCATTGCGCAACAATTCAGGAGAGCTGGTTACTGGCACCCAGCAGAAAGCTGAACTCCTGAATGACTACTTTGCTTTGGTCTTTCACCAGACCAAGGAGAAAACCACAGCAGGTAGAGTAGAGGATGAGCACGGTAGGAATAATCACTTTCCTACTATTGCTGTAGAATTGGTATATGACCAATTAAAAAATTAGACATGTACAAGTCTGCGGGACTGGATGATTGTCATCCGAGAGTGTTGAAGGGGGTGGCCGAAGTCATTGTGAAACCCCTAGTGAAACTTTTCCACAACTCGTGGTGCTCTGGAGAAGTCTCCGAGGACTGGAAGAGAGCCAATGTTGTGCCCATCCACAAGAAGGGCAGGAGGGAGGACCCGGGTAGCTATAGGCCAGTCGGCCTAACTTCCGTCCTAGAAAAGTTCATCAAGGAGTCTATCTGTGATAAGCTTGCCGAAGGCAAAATTCTGAATAACAGCCAGCATGGCTTCATCGCAGGCAGGTCTTGCCTTTCCAACCTCATCTCCTTCTATGACCAGGTAACGCCACCTGGACACAAGAGAGCAGGTTGACGGTGTATAACTTGACTTCCAAAAGTCCTTTGATCTAGTATCCCATGATGTCCTTATGAGAAAATTGGAGGATTGTGGGCTTAACTCTGGACAGTCAGGTGGGTGAAAAACGGACTGCAGGATAGGACCCAGAGAGTCGTAGTGAATGGATCTGTCATCCTGGTGAGAAGTGGGCAGCGGTGTCCTGCAGGGGTCAGTGCTTGGTTCAGTACTTTTCAACATCTTTATTAATGATTTGCATGTGGGGGTGAAGAGCTCACTGGTCAAGTTTGCAGACGACACCAAGTTATGGGGAAGCGTTGTCACGCTTGAAGATAGGTCCACCTGTAACTGTAGTCTAGACAGGCAAGCAAGTTGTGCGGATTGGAATCTGATTAAGTTCAACATCGAGAAAAGTAAAGTGCTCCACCTTGAGATGAGCAACCCTCAGCACACCTACAGGCTAGGCAGCACCAAACTGACTTGCACCACAAAAGAAAGGGACCTGGGCGTAATCGACCACAGTCTGAATATGAACCGGCAGTGTGATGCTGTAGCTAGTAGGGCAAATAATACTCTGGCATGCATCAGTCGATGCATATCCAGCAAAACTAAGGAGGTGATTCTTCTGCTCTACTCAGCTCTGGTGAGAAAGCAGCTGCAGTAATGCATCCAGTATTGGGCACTGCACTTTAACAAGGACGTGGACAAGCTTGAGAGAGTCCAAAGAGGAGCCACTCATGATCAGAGTCTCACACAGCAAGCCATACAAGGAAAAGCTGAGGGATCTGGGGCTCTTTAGCCCGAAGAAAAGAAGGCTGAGAGGGGACCTGGTAGTGGCTTACTGCTATGCTAGGGGAGTACACCAAGGGCTTGGTGAGCAACTTGAGCACTAGGGCACCCAATGAGAAAACCAGGAGTAATAGCCACAAACTCCTGGAAGATCGATTCAGGCTCAACATTAGAAAAAACTTCTTCACAGCCAGAGCGGCCAGACTGTGGATTAAGCTCTCTCCAGAGGTGATGTAATCACCTCCCCTGGAAATCTTTAAGAGGCGACTAGAAAGTCACCTTGCTGGGGTCACCTGACCCCCAGTTATCTTTCCTGCTTGGTGCAGGGGGTTGGACCTGATGATCTTCCAAGGTCCCTTCCAGCCTTGCAATCTATGAATATTATGATATCATAGGAGCATGGGAAGCTAGGAATCCCAGCCAGTCATTTCTGTGCCTTCAGTAGTACATAAGCTCAGCTGCCTCTGTAACTGGAATGAGCCATATGGCAGTCACGCTGAATACTGATTTGAAAACTCAGGGTTAGCTGTGTTTTGTTGCTGTCTGTCATGTTGGGTTAGACTGCATAGCTCAGGGACAGGCAAAATATGGCTCACGGGCTGGATCCTGCCTGCTGGGCCATTCTGTCTGGCTTAAAAAATTTAGAAAATTACTGTTTATCTGCCCCTAGCTGCATGTCAAAGATGACAAGGTACCAGCAGCACCCAGGACCCAGGGGGAGCTGGTGGCAGGACCCAGAGGCAGCAGCAGCAAGGCCCACAAGCCCTAGCCCAACCCCAGCCCCTCCTACCCCTAGCCAGAAGCTTCTGCCTAGCAGAGGCTTCTGGCCTGGTGACCTTGGGGCTGTTCCACACATCCCTCTGCCTGAGAGCAGAGAATCAGATAAGAAGAGTGCAGGTGGGGTGGGGGGTGGGAAGGATCACTGGTGCAGCAAGAGCCAGCCTGGCCCAGCCAGAACCATGTGTTTCCCAGCTGACTCCTGCTGTGCCGTGCAGTTCCAGCCTTGCAGCCAGGAACCACATGCTGCTGGAGTGGCAGGCGGGTGTGTGGGGGAACAGTGGGTGGGCAGGGAAGGAAGAGAAGTGGCAGGGGAAAGGCAGTGGTGGCAAGCATGCGGGATCCTGGGGGTCAGGGCAGCAGGGAACTGTGGGGGCTGGGCTGGCTTCTGCTGCACTCCTTAGCCCTGGCATTGCAACCTGGGAACTGCAAGCTTCTGAGAGGTGCCTGGCTGGGCCGGCTGGCTCTGCCGTGCTGCAGAACTCAGCGGGAGCCAGCCTGTGCTGGAGCTGGCTGCCTTCCCTGCCCCATGCTGCGTAGGTCCATGGACTCTGGTGGGAGTGGAGGGAGTCCTGCTTCCATGCGGAGTCCAGTGCAGGGCCCCCCCTGGTATGAGTGAAGGAGCTGCAGGCACATGGCATGGAGCCCCTGTGATAGAGGTGGCCAGACAGACTGTGCTTCTTGGCCCCCGCGTGCAGCGGTGGCTGGAGCCGTGTCCTGCCGGGCACCTGCGCCTGCACTGGGCACCAGCGCCCTGAGTCCTGTGCTTGCTGCTGCTTCTGGCAGCAGGGACTGTGCACCATGTGGGGAGGTGTGTGAGATCCCCTCACCACCGTCCTCCGTCACACCCCATAAACCTCACACACCCACATCGTGCCCCCACAACCCCCACTGACATATACACACACCCCAGCATACCCTATGCCTCCCACACAGCCACACTCCACCATATCCCCACCCCCACACACAATATAAAAGAGGGAGACTTTATTTTTGAGTTGTATGCAGTCCCTTCTATAGACAGTACACAAACACAGATCATGACAAATATTTTTTGTAATACAATTACAATATATTTTAGTAGGTGTTTGACTTCTAGCATATGACTTGTTTTTTTTTCTGGTTCTAAGATGGCAACCCCCCTCCCGAAAGAAGTATTTCTGAAGGGCAAGGGGAGGGACTTTCAGTGGCAAATCTCAGGGGTTAGGGGGTGGGACTTCTGGTCCCAATTTGGCGACCAGGGGGCGGGCAACAGTTAAGGGGTGGGGCTACCCATGTGGCCCTTACCGAGTTTTGGTGAGCTGTCAAGTGACCCTCCAGCTGAAATAATTGTCGGCCCCTGGCATAGCTTTTACTGGGGAGGACGTGCTGACACATGTGAGGGACCTCAGATTGGAGTAAAGGTTGCACAGTCCAGCTTGTGGTATTACCCTATGTAAATAATTACTGTCATGGGCTCATTTTAGATCTACTTGCCTGTGTTTGAGTAGCAAAAGGTTCACTTATGTAATTGGAGCCAGCAGTTGAATCATCACTGAGATGCCTTGATCTTGCTGAGAGGTGGGCTGGCCCCCAGGGAAGGGGGGAGTGGGTTAATGGCTTTTCCCTTATTAATCTCCTCTGCGGATCAGCTCTTAAGGATTATGCTGCCCTTGTCAAACTGGCAAATGTGTGTATCCAGCCTTCTAGTCACCCACACAAGCCATTACAGAACACTTTGCTGCCTGAGGTACTTGCTTAATAATAAGGATTTTTAACTGTATAATTTTATATTTAATTTAATTTTCAAGTTTAATTTAATGACTGTGTTTGAGCATGGCTGGGATCCTGCTTTGGCCAGTCATTCGCCAGGAATTGAAACTTACAATCAGGCTGTCACAAAAAGTTTTAGCTTAGTTAAAAAGGGCATTACATAGGCAGTTGGATGCCTGAAGCTGCAGGAGAGTGCCTAGGAGCCGGCATCTGAGGGTTAGGCACCTAACTAGCTTAAATCCCACCAGGAGCCTCAGTAGTAGTAGTGATGAACCTGAGCTTACAGCTGGCACTTGTCATGAGCAGATTTCAAAGCACTTCACAAAACTTGGTCAGTGCCATTCAGTTTATTTTCACGGAGGTGGACATTGAAGCACCTGGCCAAGGGCACCCTCTCGGGCAGGGTATGGGACGGAGGTCTCTGGAATCCCAAGGGCATGTTGGCTGCTATTATACATTTGACCCCCATATCTCTGTTGGCTAAAATACACAGTTGGCTTTTAAAATCCTGGTCTGGCTCCATCCCTCCTTATCTGGCCAGCTCAGGTTTATACATTCGTCCCTTTGCTGCCCTTGGCCCAGCAGCAGGCATTCCTCTGAGCTGGAGGAAAGAAAGATGCAGAGACCCAAGGGCCAGTGTTTTACCCTGAGGTGGAATTAGCTGTTATCAAAGGCATTAACCAACAGCTCACTAAGTGGATTAAAAAGAAATAACCTTCATTAGGCAAACCCCTGACAGGAAGAGAAAGAACAGGGGCCAGAGAAGGTGTAGAAAATAAACTTTTTTTGTACAGTCTTAAAATCTTCAAGTAAACCCTGCATGTCTACAAAGCATGCACCAGAAATAGGAAACAGAATGGAAGAAGGGGAAAATGTTTACTGTGATTAATGTTCACTGAAACCTTTTACCAGCTCTTTGGCCCCCCAGCTACAATGCAGGAGGGTGCCATGGCAGTCACATGTTTCCTGGTGCTCACCGTGGAACTAAGCTTGATCTATAAGCTTATTATACTGATGTCTGTTTGAGCCACAGCAGAGTTTAACCTGTCATGCAAGCAGGTTGTGTTAAATATATGCCCCCATCGAGTCTTATGTGCACCATGGCTTATGTCTTGCTTTGGGGTATTGCAAGTTAAAGTCAGTTTTTCAGTTTTCCTAATAGAAAATTTTGATCCTGTTCTTCAAGTTAGGCAGTATCTCCATTCCCGTGGTGAGGTATCAATCACTGAGGTGGCTATTATTACTAAATAATCTGCGAAGGATTGTCTGTGCAAGTGCCCAGTGGCCCTTCTCCCCTGCTGTCAACAGTCTTCACTGCAGCAAAACCTGCCCTACCGCTGTTTTTCTGTGTTGTTCACTAACATGCAGATGCCCTGGGGCTAACCTAAAATGATAAAAATGACTGAGAGGCCGGGTTAATCCAAATTGGCTTGCAAACTATTTTTATTGTAGATGTAGAGAGAAATTATGCATCTTAAAAGTCCACATATTCATTTGCCATAAGATGGGCATTAATAAGTTCTTCAGTCATCTAGACGTGTGATTATAGTAAGTGCAGATAAACGGAGGCTTTTGTACACATATTGCTTGTAGAGAGAGATGCAGAGATTGTGGTATTTTGCTGGCATTAGTTGGCTGAAGTCAGCTTTGCCTTTGCTGTCTCTCAGCAACTGGATATGGTTTTTTTAACTATGCAGTGATAAGTGCTATCTGGCAGCGTGTGTAGTACAGAAGAATGCTTCAGCACTGCACAAGCAGATACTGGTAGTCTGTATATGTGTACTGTGGCTTTGTAAAAAGGATTTTCGTGCAGGGAGCCAAGCCTGATACTGCCGGCTCTCTTAGTCTCTGTCCCATACCTGCCGGGTGGGGTGGCAGCCAAGTCTTTGCTGGCTCCAGGTACTGTTGCTTCTATCTCATGTGCAGGGATCCTAGTTTTCTCTGATTTAAAAAAAAATCCCCAATTTTTGGATTTAAAAAAGTAACCCAAAACCCACATTTTTCCATTTTTCTGCTCCAAAGTGGTTGGTTGAGTTAGTTTGCTGTTTTTACTTCCAGGCTCAACAGAGGTTTAGGTGAGGATGAGCAGTTGCCAGCTATCAAAGCCAGCCTTAGGGATACTCACGGCTGCAGCCTCCAGCCATCTCCGGTTTGGGGATCTACAAATGTAGAGGAGAGGCTCAGCTTTCATCTGGAAAGGAAAGGGAAGTCTGGAGTTCTTGACTCTGTAAGAAAGCTGATTGTGAGAGCTGATAATGACTGACTATTAGACCAGTTTCTGATTGTCATGGTCTGTCTTTTCTCCCTCACCTCCTTATAGTCATCCTGGGCAGGCAGTCCTTAACATCTGTGTAAATAGTGGCCAGAGATACTGCCCCTTCCCCCCACCCCCCCACTCCCTCCCTCCCCGTTTTGGGAAGGACCCTAGGTGGGCCAATGACAGCATTGGAGGTTGATGTCAGCTCTTTCTTCCTTCACCTGAATTCAAGCTTTTCTGGCCAAAAGAAGAGATAGCTAAGTAACATGAGACAGTTCTGCCATGGGCTAAGCGTGGCACTGAAGACAAGGGTCTCTTGTGCTCTAATCCCATCTGTGCCCTTGGTCAGAGTCACTTAATCTTTTTAGTTTCCTCATCTGTAAATTGGAGATAGATAGTTACTTACAGTGAGGTCAGGAGGAGGGAATGTGCGAATGACTAGTCACAAATTGCAAAACCAGGAGGACTGGTGTGACTACCTAATCTCCATCACATAGCTCTGGCATAGAATTTCCCCCAAGACTATTGCAAAGAGGGGGGTCATTCTTTCCTCTTCTACAAATGAAGGTTGTCCAGCTTGAGCTATTGCCTAGTCACAGTGTGCAAAGTCCTATGCAAGTGTATGTTACATTGGCATTTGGAGGCAGCCTGTCTTGGACAGCACTTCCTTGCAGAATTTATTTAATAGTCAGTTCTGCACAGATCCGCAGAGCAGGCTGGAGCAGGGGCTGACAAGTGCCTGAAGAGGTTGCCCTGCTTTGGTTTGCTTGTTTTTTAAATGATGTAGGTGACATCCTCCAGTTGCCTTGCTATCTTTCTTGAAATCCTCAGGTTCAACTTTTTCTTAAGCTCAGCATTGCCAACAGAGAGGCCGAATGACCCAAATTTTTTTGGAAGCATGTTTGTATGTTGATGCCAGGCTCCCAAGCTTGGAATCAGCAACATGTGATTTGAGCAGTCCTGACATTTATGGAAAGGCTTTCTGTTCCAATCCTTCAGCTGTCAGCAAGTGCATGTAATTAACTTAGTATAATTTAGTTTCAGGATGAAGTATTCATTTTAGAGAGGTTATAAACAACTGATGTTTTCACTCTCTGAGTGGCTAATGATGGTTTATGCTGTACAGAATGAGGCATACATTTATTGTTTGAGAGAGAAATTGGTTTCATTGCAACTCCTGTTTCTTACTGTGGAATACAGAGAGTCCCATGGGCTTTTCCTATCATTTATTTCCCTGATCTCTTAAGTAATACAGCTGTGAAAGCTGCTGACTAATGTTAGCAGTCGAGACAATATTTTCATATTGCTTGATCTCTGCAGGCTGTAACACCGGGTCACCTAGTTATTCTGCAGGACAGCCATTTGAGTGAAATAATAAAGCTAATTACCAGACAAAAGTGATTCTTTTTTTTCTTGCAGAACTTGTTTACTATGCACAGTTCTGTACAGAGCCACAGTGCAGGCTCCGGAGCAGGGTGCTGGCAGGTACCTGGAGAAGACCTGCCCCATCTTTCTTTTAATGATTTGGGTTTGACATCCTCCAATTGCCTTGCTAATGTTCTGTGAAATTCTTAGGCCAGACTTTTTTTTTTCTGCCTGAGATTTGAAGGAAGGGAAATTGAGGCAGTGATAAGAAAGCTGGAATGTGAAAGCCTTTCATTCCTACCACTAATGGTGGGGTATGTGGAGTTGGGAGGGAAGGTCCTTCATATGAGCAGCAGAGAGGTTATGTTGTGGGGAGGAGAGTTAAAATCAGGAGCAGGATCTAGAATGAATGGGAGTCCTAGAAAGTGAGTGACCTGAGGGTCACAGTAATGTAGAATTGCCGCCATCCAGATGTTCATCCCTGTTCTTTGTGGAGCCATTGCACATCAGGACCTCAAGGCTCCAGAATGCTGAGACTAGATTTCCTTCAAGACTTGTGCTGGAGTGTCTCATTTAGTGAGTCATCCGAATCAGGGGCTCTGACTCCTGATAAAGCAAAAGAGTGAAAGAATTAAGCTTGTCTCAGTCCAGATTGAGTTGGCAAGTGTGGCATTTGGAAGAAGCATATTTTATTTGTAAAGTGAAAATTCATGACATGGAATCAAGGCATCACACTCCTTCCCACCCACATGCTACCCATTTTCTTTCTGTTTCTGGGTGAGATGAGATTGAGGATAGAAATATTTGCCTGTTGTGTAATGTTTAGTTTTCCTGGTTCTACCTGGTTGCTTTGCTGTTCTAAACACTTCCATAAGCAATGGATAAGTAGAATGGGATGCCATGTCGACTTTAATCAGTGAGACTGTAGGTCTGGATGAGGAACCCAGCAGTCAGTTTATTGTTGTGTGGGGAGCCAGGATGATTTTTTGTAGACAGGCTTCTCACGTCGATGAATTAAGATGACTTTCAATCAGAACAATTTTAGCTTGGTTATCAGAATAACAACTGGAGCTGGATGGGAGAAATTGTGGAGGAAGAAAAAGCATCTACTTGCAGTAAGTGAGATAATCTTTTTGTAATTTGCTGCATCCTTCAGTCAGTGGGGAGACCATTTATGCAGATTTCTGTTCCATCCTCAGGAATTTACTGTACCTTAATGTGTACCAAGAGCAGCAGATGGATAGAACTTAGCGCTACTTTTTTTCTTTTCCTTTTTTTTCCCCCAAGGCTACAATGAAGCAGTCTCGCAACCTGCCATTGGTAACATCTGGAGAGACGAGCAGAAAGGTTAGGCATGTTAAACTGGAAGAGGGTTGCCCTTCTGCTGTGCTGGGTTCCTGCTGCTTACCTAGAGCAGCTTCTGCAGGAAGGCTGTTAAAACAATCAGACTCAAGCTCCAGATGGAGATGCTGGGGACTGAACCTCACACCTCCACATGCAAAATGTGCGCTACGCCCCTCGCCTTTCATGTACCTTATGTTAAAAGAGATGATAAAAGAGAGTTTCACTTATTTTACTTTCTTTGTATTCAGATCTAATAGTAAAAGATGTTGGATTCTGAATATGATGGTTCAGTAGAGAGATGGATGTACTGTGATGCATGCTTTGCTCTGGCTTGCTATCCAGCGAGAACCTTGCAGCAAGCACAGTTCAGTATCTTTTTGTACCCTTGTTGAAGGCCAGCCAGAGGGGGGCTTAACTGACACGTTCCATGGAGTTAGCAAATCTTTGGGCAGATTCCAAGATGGCAGGATGCTGATTCACTTACTGTCTTGGGTTAGCATGCCATAATCATATGAAAATATGTACTAATTGGGGACTGATATGTAAATTGGGTATATCTGTCATACATCTGTACACACCCAAAGCAGCTTTGCACTCTTAGGGACGCAAGTGCAGAGCAACTTGTTATCACAGACTTGCATTTTGTGCAGTGTTTTTGTTAACTTCACCTTACAGGTACCGTAGCTTAAAAACTGGTCTAGTAGAAGCTTCGCAGCAGCTCTCAATGACCTCTTGTGTAGAAGTCTGCTTTGCTTCAAGGATTATCACATGAGATGATTTCTTCCTGCTGAAAATGCCCAATTTAATAACATAACAGACATGCTATTGTTTCATTGCAAGTTTTAGTATTTTTCTCACTGCCAGAGGAATAGACTCATACTTTAATCAGATCTTTCCCATTCTTTTTTTTTCTATGAAGGGACCCTGCATTCCAATAAATGTCTTGTGGTGAAGATAAAGATTTGTCTTAGAATATGAAAAAGTGTGTGCTTACTCTCTGGGCCATCTGCCTTACAAATCGTGGGAAGCTATAGACCTCTGGTTGGGAATGCCTGCTGTTACAAAAAGAGGCAGCTGGTGCTATATATTGACACAACACTATTTCTTACTCTTTTCATTAAACTAACTCTTACTTTTTCATTAAGTCTTTAGCTCTGTTATCTTGTTTCCTTTGATGCCTGGAGTATATGGAACCCTGCCTTGTATCTGGCAGAACGCAGCACAGGTTCAACGATCTTGGACAAGTGTATGCATCGTGATGAACTGCCGTGCTTTTTCACATGGAGAGCATTGTTAATGAAGTGAAAGTGTGTTCTGAGACAGGGCTTCATTGAACATAGTTGAATAAATCTTGCTGTGCTTTAAATGAGCTGTATCAAAGTGTATGTGTAGAGTATGTGCGTATCATCGTGTCTGAAAGGTTTGGTTGGTTTTCTCCTCTTACAGGTCTTTGCAGGAGCAGACATCTGAAGCAGGAGGGCCTTTCCACGCCTCTCCAGAGACCTTCCCTGGCTTGTCTCTGGCAACTCATTTTTTGGTGAACAGAAGACTGCAGAAGAAGAATGAGGCAACTAAAAGGAAAACCCAAAAAGGAAACCTCGAAAGATAAAAAGGAGAGAAAGCAGGCAATGCAAGAAGCCCGACAGCAAATCACCACTGTCGTGCTTCCCACACTGGCTGTTGTGGTGCTTCTAATTGTGGTGTTTGTTTATGTGGCAACTCGCCCAAATACAACTGAATGATGCAGCTTTTAAAACTCTCTAACTTTGGGTATTGATACTCATCCTTCATAAAAAGCCAAAAAACCTTCTTCCAATCTCCTACTTTTTTAATATTTTACAAAGGAACCTGCTGTCATCTTAAGTCTTTTTCTTGATTAGAGTCCTACAGTTTCTCTTTAGGAATGTAACATAAAGCGTATTAGTGAATGTGCCAGTACGTTTTATGGTCTAATTCATGTGCCTTTCAGACTTTTAAAATGGTGTTTTTCTTAAATCTGTTTGAAGTTCTATATTGTAAAAGAAAATGCTGTTGTGCTTTAAATTTGTATAAATCAGCTTTCATCTGTTATCACTGTTATCTGTAATGTTGTTCCCCCAAGTTCTTGTATGTCTATTTCACAACTTCCAAAGAAGTACTTTTCTTCTTTGTGCTTAATGTCATTTGAAATACTCTGAATCAAAAAAAGATATTTATTTTTGGAATAAAGGAGATAAATCTTACTTAAAATCTCCATCTTATTTTACCAAAAAAGTGGCTCTATTGTGAAACAAACCCTACATTTTTTATTAAATGCTACACAGAGCATTTACAGAGATTTCTTCTTCCCATGAGGCTTGAACATTCGGAGTGAATAATTTAAGATCTACCAGAAGGGTCTTGCAGAAGTCAGAGAGATTCTGCTGGTTTGTCATGATAAATAGCTAATAGGAAATGATAGAAACACAAATAGTTGTTTATGTGAATATTAAATATTTAAACATTTGTAAGCAGTAGCAATGAAGAGGCTGGTCTAGACAGAGCCCTTGAATTTCTGAAGAAAATATGGAATAATGTCAATAAGGCTTCCGAGTACTTTATTCAAATGAACTTTCCTTATAAAGATTCCCAATTTTTAAGAAACTATTGACACGAAAGCCATTGCCATGTCTATTTAAGAACCCAACATCAAACTGAACTGTAACAGTTGCACTCTAGGAAATTATATATAAATAACTGCCCCCCCCAAGATGTCAGTGTAATCTTGTAATAATTCTGTGTACCTTTTCACCGAAAACTCTCAAAGCACTTGGCAGCCAATAAATCTGAATACTTTGGGGGAGGTATTTTTTAGGGGTGCACTGATAGAGCTTTTTGGGCCGATACTGATAGCTGATTTTTAACGAGTCGTATTGGCTGATACCGATTGGATTGCTGATATGCAGCCAGGCAGCTTGGAGCACAGCATCTGGTTGATATGACTGTTGTGGGGGAAGAGGCAGGGGGAGGTAAGGGTGTGGGTGGGG
>NW_017729032.1:20296040-20307236 GCF_001723915.1 Gavialis gangeticus | reverse complement strand
GGTGGGGGGGGGCAAACTGAAGCCCTCATGGTGAGAGAGGGAGTGGGGCAGGTGCTGCCCATCCAGGGTGGAGTGCGGCACTGGATGGAGACGCAAGTGGGGGGTGGCTCCCAATGCTACACACACCCCGGGAGGGCATGGGGGGGGTGTGCCCCTGGATCTGCGTGGGGCGAGGGCGGGCTGCCACTGTGGGCTTGGGCTGGGGCCAGTGCCAGACTCTTCCTGGCAGGGGACTGTGCTCGTGGCAGGTGGTGGCAGTGCTGGAAACAGGGCTACAGTGAATTTTGGGGAGGCTGAAGCCCCCACCCCCCCATAGTTCCCCTCCCAACACTGCTACCACCCACCTCGAGCACAGCCCTGGCCCAGCCCCCTGGCACGAAGAGCCCCAGCCCCAGCCCACAGAGGCAGCCTGCCATCGCCCTGTGCACATCTGGGGGCACACATGCCCTTGTGCCCTGCCAGGGTGTATGTAGCGGTGGGAGCTGCTCCCTGGATGAGCCACTCATGGCTCCATCCCATGCCTTGCCTTTCACCGGCTGGGGAGCCCTTGCCCCAGCCCTACTCCCTGTCTCACTGCAGGGGCCTTGATCTGCCCCCCATGTGCCCCTCCCCCCCGCTTCCCCCACAACAGACTTACCAGGCAGACATGGCTGCTGTCCACACTGCTGGGCTGTGCTCCTGGCCCCTTGCATGCTGCAAGGGCATTTATTGGCAACATTATCAGCCACATAAGCCAAAAAAAGCTGATTACTGATAATGTCAATTTTCCTTATATTGGTGCTGACCTGATATGGGACTGATGTATCAGTGCACCTCTAGTAATTTTAGGTGTTGACAGCCCAGAGGCTGCAAGTTTCAGGCCATAACAGAAGTACTTATGGTGCGGTCGTGTCATATTCCAACAAATCTGCAAATTCTGCTAAATGCTTTGTCACAAGGACATGGAAAAGGAAGGAAAGACACAATAGTTCAGTGCAGGAAGTGAGTAAACTCCATACTGTGCAGACTATCCAACACATGAATAGCCCCACTGAAGTCAGGGGTCTAATCATGTTTAAGGGTTGGCAAGATTCAGGATCTTTACTTTCTATCTAGCAACACCAGTCATCAGGCAAGAGGCCAGCTAACAAGGGAGTTTGCTGTGGGTATTTCCCTCATTTTTGTTTTAGCTCTTACTCACTGTAAGCTTGCTGAGCACCAGCTGGTAAGATAGAGGGAAGGAATTTATAGGTGCTAACAGAAGAATGAGAGAGATGACTGAAAGATGTCACAACGTATATGCCACCACAACTGCCAGCTCTTCCTTTGCCTATTACTGTGCAGTTTCTGATCAGGGAGTGCCACTGACCTCTAAGCTAAGACTTAGGCAGGTGTTGGTCTGGCTTTGTGGGAAATGCAGCCTATGTGTTCCTGCCAGAGACAGCCAGGCTTCTGGTGTGGAGGTGCCTCCTCATACGTTCTCTCAGGAACTAGGCAGAGGAGCTGTAGGAGCATGTGTGAACACAAGGACTTGATCAATATGATGTACAAGGAGACTTCCAGGATTGTGAAAAAGGGCTAACCAGAGAAGCTACTGGAAAGCAAGAAAGACTTGGATGCTCAGGAAGGGCAATGGATGGGTATAATTCTTCATGAAGAACAAGCAGGAGGGGGAAAAAAGGAGGCAGTGTTGCTCTACCTATGTAAGATACGTATTCCCGTTTTGAGCTGCTATACAAAGTGAGAGGGTAAGCTGGTTGAAAGTTCCCAAGTCAAGGTAAGGGGAGAATAACGAGGCTGATGTCTTTGTGGGTGTCTGTTCTAGATCACCAAACCCAGGGGAGGGGGTTGATAAAGCTTTTTTTTTTCTTTTAAACAGCTAATGGAAGTATCCAAATTGCAGGATGTAATGTTAATGGGGAACTTTAATGTGACATTTGGTGAGAGGATAACACAGCAGCATGCAGGCAACCTACTGATTTTTCTGGAATGAGTTGGGGATAAGGAGATAATGTTTTGCTGCAGATGAAGGAAAAGTCAACAAGGAAGACAGTTCTCAGTTTGATGATTACAAACAGGGAGGAATGTGTTGAGAATGTGGCAGTGGAAGGCAATTTGGGTGACTGAGCATGAACTGATATAATTCAAGATCCTAAGGTAAGGAAGGAAGAAGGAGAGGAGCAGAATAAAGACATTGGACTTGAAGAAAGCAGACTTCCACAAACTGAGGCAACTGGTGGGCACAATCCCTTGAGAGGCAAGTCTGAAGGCGAAAAGAGTCCAGGAGAGAAATTGAATTGCAGGTGATGTGGAAAAAGTTGGTGTTTAATGCCTTTTTTAGTTTAGTTTTTACAAAGGGTGTTACCATATGATGACCCCAGATGATAGCAAATATAGGGGACGAGAAAGCAGCCTAGACTAGTATGGAAGAACAGGGTAGGGATTACTTCGAGAAGCTGTATTTTTTCAAGTCATCCTGAAGCAGTTGACTGAGGTAATCACAGAACCATTGGCTAGTGTCTTCGGGCATGTCTGGCCATAAGGAGCAGTTCACTTCAGGGCTCCTCCTACCCTGCTCTGCTGCCCTGCACCAGCCAGGGGGAGCTCCAGGCTCCGGGTGCCAGCCTGGGGCTGGCAGGGGGGCTAATCCTGATCTCCATGTGGCTGCCAGGACAACTGTCACAGTCACATGGAGATCAGGTCCTAAACCTGATCTCCATGTGGCTGGGATGCAGCAGTCCTGACAACAGGGATAATTCTGGCCATGTGGCAATTGAGTCCTGATCCCCACATGGTAGGAAGACAGTTGCCCCTGCAGCTGGTGCAGTTCCCATCCCTGTATGGGGCTTTGCCAGTCACAGTGGGCCTCCCTGCTGCCTGGGATGACCGGGAGCAAATTGCTCCTGGTTGGCATCTACACATGCTACTACTGCAGAATACCTAATATGCCATTAATCGAGTACCCGTAGTTCGTGGTATTAGCAAACATTGCATTAGCGTAATTTACTGCACAGTAAATCCATGGACATGTAGATGCTTTACTAGGCATTAGATTAGTCAAATGCACAGTAAAGTGTCTCATGTAGATGTGCTCTCTGAGAACTTGTAGAGGGTCAGGTAAGGTCCTGCATTTAAAAAGGAAGGAGGAAGATCTGGGGAATTACAGACCAATCAATCTGACCTCAGAACATGGAAAGATTATGAAATATTTAATCAACAAATGTGTTTCTAAGCACCAGAAGGAGAAGAAGGTGATTAGGAAGAGTCAATAAGGATTCATCAAAAGCAGATCATGTTTTGCCAAGCTCATTTCCTTCTCTGACAAAGTGATGGGCTCTGTGGATGGAGGGGAGATCAGTGAATGCAATATACATTGAATTTAGAAAGACTTTTGATACTGTCATCCATGACATCATGAAGCTAAGGAAATACAGTCTAGATGAAAATACTGTTATTGTGTTCAGAGAATAGCTTTCAATGGTTCAATGTCCATATTGAGTGGGGTTCCCCATGGGTCTGTCTTTCTGGTATTGCTTAATACCCCCCCAGTAACAAATTAGAGGATGGGATTAACTGCAGGGTTAGCAAATTTGCAGAGAACACCAAAATGGGTTTGGCATCAGACACTTTAGAGCAGTGGTCTCCAAAGTGGGGTGCGCGCACTCCAGGGGGTGCACAAGCCGATCCATTGGGGTGCAGGAAGAAAATATTAGAACTTCTATTTATATTTATATAAATATACATATATTGGGGGTGCATGCTCAAAAATTTTGTACTGATAGGGGTGCGCGAATATAAATATACATATACTGGGGGTGTATGCTCAGAAATGTTTTACTGATAGGGATGCGCTATCAAAAAAGTTTGGAGGCCACTACTTTAGAGGACAGGATTAGGATTCAGAATGGCTTTGGATAACTGGGAAAATGATCCAAGGACACTAAATGAATGGTCTGGTTAACTGAATGAAATTCAACAAGGACAAATGCAGAGTCCTACATTTGTGACAGAACAGTCACATGAACAAATATGGACTAAGGAATAGCTGATTAGTCTGCAGTACTCATGAAAAGGCCCTGCAAGTTTTATTGGACTATAAGCTGATTGGGTGCCAACAGTGTGCTCTTGTTCCAAAAAAAGCCAATAGCATACCAGGCTGCATTAGCAGGAATATTGCTTGAAAGTTAAAGTGATTTGTCCCCACTATTTAGCTCTGATGAAGTTTCAGATAGGGTATTGGGTCCCACACTTCAAGAAGGATGTGGACAGATTAGAGAGTTCAGTATAAAGCAACAAAATTATCAGGGACCTTGGAAACAAGATTTAGGAGGAAAGGCTGAAAAAACTAGGGTTATTTGGTCTGAAGATTTGCAAGTGACACTCCTGTCAGCATCCAGGATATGGTTGGTGGGTTTTTGGGTTGTTTTTTTATGCCAAGAGTGCACTATTGGCTCATATTAAATCAATGGCTGACTGTAACTCCCAGGCCCTTCTCTGCAGTATTGCAGCCTAGCCAGTAATTCCCCAGTCTGTAATTTTGCATGCAAATATTCCCAAGGGCAGGACTTCACACTTGTTCTTGAATGTCATCTAATTGGTTGCCCACCATTTTTTCAGTCTGGTCAAGATCATTGTGGATCCTAGCCCTCCCTTCCAGAGTGTCTGTGACTCCATGCAACTTGGATGATTCTGGCTTGAGCAGAGGGGTTGGACTAGATGATCTTCTGAGGTCCCTTCCTGCCATATTTTTCTACATTTCTTAATTCTAAACAATTTGAAAAATACAGGGTGTGTCTACACATTATTAACACTGCAAGAAACTGCACAGTAAGCCTTTCCTGGAAGCACCGTTACACGTGCTTCCTGTTGGGAGCAAATCTGCTCACAGTGGCCACGTCCAGATAAGTGTGGATATTTCATTCCCCAGGGCAAGTAGCAGTGCCGCTGCTTCTTGTCCCTGATGGATATCTGTGCCACGTGTACTTGGGCTCGCAGCAGGATACCCTGGGTAGGGTAGGGGAGGTTGAGGCTAGCAACTGTGCTGGCCCCAGCAGCCTTACATAGGGTCCCAGGGAGCAGGGAAGTTGCAGCTGCAGGGATGTTGCAGCTAGGAGCTCCTGCAGCTCCAGTTGGCCAAGCTCTGGTTTAGGGTGGCATGCGCTGCTGCCACATGCACTGCCCCACTTTTTTTCCATGTGGGGTTTTTTGATCCCAGGATCTCCTAGGGTCAATCGCCGCCCCCCACCCCACCCCCCGGCATGCTGCAAAGTAGCAGTGCAGGGAATGCCTGAATGCATGGTGTGTGATACCTCAGATGAGTCTGCAGTGCCACATATCTCATGGCCATGCTCGTCTGGATGCAGTCAGACTGCTCCTACCCTGCTCTGGCCCCCTGCAGCAGCAGCTAGGGGGAGCTCCACGTTCCCCCAGATTGCTAGCCCAGGGCTGGCAGGGAGCACAGGGCTGGTCCCCATGCACATGGAGACAGGAGAGCTCTGCCAGCTGGCTCCTTGCCTTGTACACATCGGGGGGGAGGGCCTGATGTGCATGGGACCAGGAGACACTGTTGCTGCAGAGCTCTCTTGTCCCATGCTGTGCAGCTGGGGGCTGGCTGGGAGCTGTCCTGCTTCTGGGGCAGCTCCCAGCCAGCTGTGAACTGGGTGGGGATTTCTCTGAGCAGCCAGAGGCTGACCTAGGTGCTGTGCTGTTTCTGGGACAGCTCCTGGCCAGCTCTCAGCTGCACAGGAAAATCTCCACCCAGCCAGGAGCTGGCTAGGAGCTGCCCTAGAAGCAGGAGCTGGGGGGAGCCAGAAGCTGTGTAGTGCCAGGACCAGGGGAGTTCCCTGGTGTTGGGGCTGACAGGGAGCAAATTTGCTCCTGGTCAGCATCTACACATATACTATTGTGCTGTATGTACTACGCAGTTAGTTTACTACCTGTATTTACAGGTAGTAGTTAACTGTGCAGTAAGCTAATTTACTGTGCAGTAAATGGTGTGCACATGTAGACAGTGATGCTTTACTGCACAGTAGATTAATCTATCCAGTAAAATGTCATGTGTAGACACACATAAAAAATATGAAAGTAAGAATTAGGATCCCCAAAATTTACAAGGGGGTTGGAACTCAGTCCTGCACAACAAGCTGAAGCTTCAAGGTCACTACATCACTATGGATTTGGGTAGAAATGCTGCCTTTTGAATGACCAACTAATATTTTCTGTAACACCTCATGCTGAAGGAATCATTCCATCTGGTTAAAAACCTAGCCAAGTGATATGTCTGTGCTGGAGGTGTTATGTTTGTTCTCATGCTTAGTAGCGTGATGCTTATTCTCTTCTGCTTTCCTGTCCCTAAAAATTAACTTCTTTATACAGGACAGCAACTGTGGATGTATGCAGATTTGGATGAAAGTTGATCATCATAAATAATAATAAATTAACAAACAAGCCTATACACAACCTGCACATAAATTTGTATCAGTGGTCTCTTGTGTCTGTCCAAGGACAAGAAAGAAAATCTGCATCGATGACTTGCATCTAAATCATTTCTGTCCTGTCAAAGGTTTGTTAGGGCACAAATAAGGTTGTGCCCTCCATGTCTGTCCCAGAGTGCTCTTTTCATGTTCCCTTTCTTAAGTGCCATAGGTCTTCACTTTGAAGCGTGGCCTCAGTTAAACCTCTCTGTGCATTTCTTGCCAACCAAAGAAATACTCCTTTATAGATATGGGATGCCCTCCCCTAGTTCCTGCAAGGCCACTGTATTGCTCTGTTTCAGAGCCTGTGACTCTGACACACAGGCACCATTAACTGACTAGTAATAGTAGTAAATAATAAGTCAAAGTTGATTGGGCTAGAAGATATCTAACATACACTCCCCACAAATGATTATAGTTGTTATCTGTTCTATTTATACCTTTCATTTGTCATTTATCTTCTTGACTGCAAGCTCTTCAGGGCTGGGACAGTGCTTAATGCATGTTAAATGCTACTATGATTAAAATAATCAGCTGCTTTCAACCAAATGTTTACTACTTTGAGCCGGTAGCTTAAACCTAGTAAGAGATGTTACAGGACTTTGATACATTAGGATGTGTAATTTTAGAGTGTTCTATTCACGGGGAAAATATAACACTTGGCTTGTAGAGGTGCTCATTTTGTAAAATAATTTATAATTAATTTGTACAGCTTTGGGTGGAAACTTTAAAAACAATCGTCAAAACAAAACAAAACAGTGGGAAAAATGTAGACCTGTCTAGATCATCTTTTTCACTTGTCCTTTGACAACTTTCCCTGAGATTTCTTTATGTAATGCATAGGGAACATACGTAAGAAAAATACAGCGTTTCTTTGTAGACAGAATCTGACACAAATCAGTGAGACGTAATCTGAAACTAAACTAATAGTTGGTCAAAAGACAACTATTCTGAACTTGCCAGGCAAAGGTTTAACTATAGCTACAATTTTTTAAAAGTATATATCCACTCCAAGTGTCAATAGACTTCAAAAGTGTTTTAGAAATAGGATTTCAAACTGTTTCTCAGCACACACTGGCTTGTGGGCAAAATTGAATTGATTTATTACAAGCATTTTACCAGAAAAAAATCATGCTGAGATATTTCTTCACCGGTGTCTTGTGATACGGATTCCAAGAGTGCTCATTATCAGGTGTAGTCATTATAAACCTGGCATTGCCTTCTGATAAATGAAGTTATAGAAGCAATTTATTAGGAGCACATTTTCAAAGCATAAATCAAATCTCAGTCAAATACTTAAAGATCAAGGTTTGAATGGAGTTTTTTATAAATGCCTTTGAAGTGCTAAGAAAATAAAGGAATTGTGTCAAGTATCCTTACAATGGTGCAAGTGGCTATTTTTCTCACAAGAATTTAACGCCTTCTTCCCCAACCGAAGTCTATAAGCCAACTGAGGCTGCCAGGAGTTCGAGGGTAAAACTCCGTACACATTTTTCAGCTGCTGGAGCACTTTAACTTTCAGTCTCCTGGTTCAGTCACACATCATGAACAGATACGCTCCTTCAAACCTTGTTCCTCACCAGATACTTGGATAATTGTTTTTGTTAAGCTAATTGAGAAACATGAAATTGTCCTTCATTTTAAGAGCAGGATAAAGATGGTACAAAGATATATGGGCAAAAGGTTATATAGGCATGCAGGGGGCAGAGATAGTCTGAGAGAGAAGCTCAAAGGTAAGATGTCTTTTAAGAGATACTGTTTCTGTAATGCATATCAGCAGATACCTGCTCCCCTATAGACCACTGAAGCAAACAGGCTCCCAGCAGGAACCACAGTCTGTCTGTGCACTATGCTCTTCCCCAGCATCTGGAATGGGGTGGATTTAGACATCACATTAGTGCTATTGTCAATTCTTGCAATATTTGCAAGACTATATCCAGCTTCTAGAATCAGGTAATTGGGGAATCTTGGCTGTTCACCTTCATTTTATAGAAAAAAATGTGAATGCTAAGACTTAGAAGCTAAAAGGTAAGTCCGAACAACCTCTAACATAATTATTTAAATAAATATTTTGCTTCAGTGTAAATCAAGAATAATTTTACTGAAACCCCTGCTGTAAAATGAGTGTAAGATCAGAACCAGGTTCAGTATCTGTGCAATACTCCATCCTGAATTTGGATTGCTATTATAGTTGGATTGCTCTGTTTTGCTTCTCATCCCATAGGTTACAGATCTTGTGCGTCAGAATGACAGAAGAAACTATACCAGTGGGGGTTTGCATGGTAGGGCCAGACAAATAGGTAAGCTAGATCAAGCCACACTGGTGATATCTGCTGCTCAGTGAAGTGGCTGACAATCATAATGGCATCAAGCAATGCGTGGTAGTCTTCCTGCTACTTAGAGATGGTCATTTCAGCAGTGAGGGCAGATGATGCCAAATATGTAAGATGTTACTGGCAGAAGTAGCTGATGAACCAGTGCTAGTCAATGGCTGAACTTCAAGTGCTGCAGGGTACAGATCCCTCCAATAGGAAGACATGATGTTACCAAACTGCATGAGCAGTGTCATTGGAGTAGGTCATTGGCAGTTAGAAACTACCTTCCTAGCCCTTTCCAGTTGTAGCTGCTTTTGCTGTTCCACTGAGCTAAAGGGAAAGCACTGGAAAAGTGCCTGCGCAAGTTGCTGCCATTTCAATCCATTCACTTGCTGTCACAGCCATGGCATCTTCTGAAGGTGAGGCAGTGTGACAGGCAGTGATGCTGAAAGTCACAGTCATGAACCTGCATGGAGGCAGCCCACATCACAATCACTGAATGTCTGAGGTGGAGGTTGTCAGCACCTCCCATAATCTGCTGGGTGACTGAGCATCTCCTTTTGGAAATGCCACTGCTCACCCTGAAAGGAGTGGATCTAGCATAGGTGCTCTTCAAGAAGCCTGTCCTTCATACAGGCCTGACAAGATAGCCATGGCTGGTGAGCTATCTTTTTCATATATGAACACCAAGGAAGAAATATTGTTCTCTTAATGTAGCACTTGGGAAAGCCTTCAAATTGCTGGGTAGATCTGAAGCAAACTGGCCTGCTTGCAGGACAGTGCTTATCATAAGAAAACTGGACTGCTATAATACTGATGTTATTGAGTGAGATATGGCTGATGACTAAAACTTTTTTGGTGAGGACAGCCAGCTGGGGAACTGTGTTTTGGTGGCATCGGTTTAGCTATTTAATCTGACCTTGTCAGGCAGTGGCTATGCAGTCCAGAAGATATCAGTGATAGACTGATGTACATGCATGCCCCACCAACGAAGGGATGAAACACTGTTTCATAATATGCATGCACCGGCACTGTTTGGTGGCGAAGAGGAGAATCCTACCTGGATGCAACTATCTCCATCACTCCCAAATCAGACAGGCTGGTTTCCCAGAGAGACTTCAATACATATGTCAGGATAGATTTTTTCCACTTGGCATTGTATACTGGGCAGGCAAAGCATTGGGTCTGCTAATGCTAGTGGCCATATGTTTCTGTAGCAGTGTCAGACATAAGCTGGTTATTACAAATATGGTTTTTGGCAAGCAGAAAATAGAAAGGCTTCATAGATGCATTTGCAATCCCATCAGTGCCTCATTGACTACATTATTGTGAAGCAAAGAGACCTTAATAATGTCAAGGCCATTCAAGTCATGCAAAGATCTGACTGCAGAACAGATTGTCAGATGATTTGTTTAAAGCTAGCTGAAAATTCAGTCAAAATGTTACATAATTACAGAAAAGTTTCCAAAAAAGACTAAAGATGGACTGGCTGAAAAGTGAACAGAGTTATATGAAAAGCTGACTTCTGTTTGGCTATGGCAAATAGCTCAAGGCCTTACCTGTTGCTACACTGCTCTTTGGGACACTACTGTATCACTAAAGTGAACCTAGCATCCCCAGGGTTAAGTAGAAGCAGATAACAACGTCATTCAAAAGTTGTCAGATAAAAAGAGGACAATTTGCTAATAACTTCTTAATGATTATGACCCCTTTGTCCATTAGGGATCTCCTGAAGTGCCATCTTGTAACAGGATGCCAGTAGACTGACATGACTCCTTGGCTGCAGGCAGACATATGAGATTCAAGGAGAATGTCAAGTAGTAACACCGTACCAAACTTTAGAGATGTGTATAAAGCTTGAGGAGAGTCAGCTGCAGAAGTCACAGGCCGTGCATTTACTGCAGGAGGGTGAATGGCACTACAGGGAAGTAGTTGAAGCTTTTTGTCACAAATTGGCCTGTTGAGTCAAGCATGCACTCATCACACCACTACAAATCCTTCAATTGACATTTGATTGAGATAGTTAGATTGATTGACTTTACCTGCTTTTGTTGGATCCTTCATAAATTCAGGTGACAGGTAACAATGATGACAATTTGACTTGCAAACAGTACTTCATAGAATCATAGAATCATGGAAGTTGGGTCGGGAGGGACCTTGTAGATCTTCAAGTCCGACCCCCTGCCTGGGCAGGAGAAAAAAAACTGGGCTCAAATGATCCCAGCTAGGTAGGCATCAAGCCTCCTCTTCAAGACCCCCAGGGTAGGAGCCAGCACCACTTCCCTTGGAAGTTGGTTCCAGATCCTAGCCGTCCTGACTGTAAAGTAGTTCTTACGGATGTCTAATCTAAACCTACTCCCCAACAACTTGTGGCCGTTATTCCTTGTTATGCCAGGGGGTGCTAGGGGAAACAAGGTCTCTCCCAAACC